>NW_006205995.1:2186912-2190812 GCF_000334495.1 Tupaia belangeri chinensis
ACCGCCCCCCACCCCACCCTCACCCCCAGGACTGTGTAGGGTGGTGACAGTACAGCCTTTTCTCTTTTTCTCTTTCTGGGATTTTGGACATGCACACACATGCACCTGGAGTGTTTTTTTTTTTTAAATTAAATATTTAATTGTATTAATTTATTCATTAATTTTAATTTGATCAGGGAGAGACAGAGAGAGAGAGAGAAAAAGTAAGCCACCACTAGGTCTGGGACCTGAACCGTGGTCAGCCGTGTGGGACTGTCCAGCGCCTTAACTACCACGCCACCTGCTAGTCCCCTGTACCTAGAGTGTTTGTGAAGCCACAACATCCTGGACTCAAACTGCACAATTGGCCAGGTGGGATCCAGCTACCTTAACCACCACACAACTTAGTGATCCTATCTTGTGGGTTTTAATTTACTTTTCAATACGAAATATTTGAAAATATTCCTTTAAAAGTTAACAAAAAATAATCCAGATTAAAGTTCCAAAAAGGAAAGTATAAAAATACTATGCTGTTGGGCATCAGGTGGCATGGTTAGGGTGCTGGACTCACGTATGACTGACCACAGTTCAAGTGCTGGACATGGTGGCTTTCTTTCTCATACCCCCTGCCCCCTACTCAAATAAAAATAAATAAATAAAAATAAAAATAAATAAATAATTCTTTTATTTAAAAAATATATATCCATAAAATAAAATATTATTCAGCCATAAAAAATACTTAAGGGGGCCATCAGGAAGCATGGTAGTTAAGGTGCTAGACTCCCACATGGTCAAAGATGGTTCAAGTCCCAGATCTGGTGTCTTAAAAATCATGCCAGACAAGTGTGCGTGCATATGCCCAAAAATCCCAGGAGGAGAATGGAAGAGAAGGATTTGTAGTCTGACCATTCCCTTTAGGAGGTGATTTCTCACTTTCCCTCTCTCTGTATCTCTGTCTCTGTCCAGTGAGCACAAGCACCCTCTAGCAAAAACCTAAAAACAAAAACAAAAAAAGCTTAAGTGCTGTTACATGCTGCAACATGGACGAAACCTGTTACATGCTGCAACATGGAAGAAGCCAGACACCAAAGGCCACATACATATGATACCATTTCATTTCTATGCGATATCCTGAATAGGCAAATCCAGAGAGGTAGAAAGAGGCGTGGCTTCCAGAGGCTGGGGAGAGGTAAAACTGGGACTAACTGCTAATAGTGTGAGGTTTCTTTGGGGGCTGGAGGAAATTAGATGGTGGTGATGACTGCACAAAACATATTATGGTTTTTAAGATAATATCAATAATTTCAAATGTATTAACTGCAAAATGTCATTTTGAAGATTGCAGGAAATTCTGAGAAAAGAATAAGATAGGTTTTTTTAAAACATATTCTTCCGTAAAATGCATGTGACATAGTTTGGGGACAGAAGTGGCCCAGGCAGTGGTAAAACACAACACTCTGCAAAGCTGAGCCACATGAGGAGGTTCCTGGTTCACATCTGGAGACCTCCCTGAGTACACTGGGAACACCAGGGCCCACGATCTGGGACTGGCTGGAGCCAGGGGTGAACCGCGGCCTCAAGACCCTTCGGGGGTGCTGTATCTCTCTGCCTCTCTCACTCATGGAGAATAATGGTTTAGAAAAGTGAATGTATCCCATGGGCTGGCAGATGGCATGGTGGTTAAGGGCGCTGGATTCCCACACGGCCGGTCTCAGTTCAAGTCCCTGAACCCAGCAGCTCGCTTTCTCACTTTCCCTTTCTTTCTCTATTTCTGTCTGGTCAGATTGAAAAAGAATAACAACAAATGGATTTAAATAAATAAATAATTCTTAAATTTAAAAACTTTTAAATGTGACTATATCCCAAGGGAAAAAAATCTGCTTATTTTAAACGATCAGAGAGTCAATACAAAGATGTCCCATTTTGCTTTGATGTACATGGATTTGTGGGGGTTTTTTTCCAAAAATTTTGTTGAAAATAGCTTATTTTACTTACCTATTTATTGACTCATCAATATAGTAAAACCAATTTGTTAATCAACAAATATTTCAAAATCATATCATTTTAAACATATATTTAAAACTCATTCACTTCCAGAAGAGTCTTGGTTTCTACCATAAACTGTAATGGTCACCCTCTTTAGAAAGAAATAGTCCAGAGTGACAGATTAAAAATAGCTCCTCTGTACCCTGAGCTCCAAAGTGGAGGACTCAGGACTCTACACATTTTTACTGAGGATTCGGTCCCCTTTGAACACCCAGTGGCACTCCCGAGTTACCTGTACCCTACACTAACTGAACTCCACCATCCGGGAATATGTAACCAGATAATTCCCCAAACTGAGAATTCCCTAAGGGAAGGACTTATCCCCCAGGACCTAGCCCTGTGGCTGACCTATAAAAGGTGCTCAATGATGAAAGAAAGGTGGTAAGAGAAGGAGAGGGAAGGGAAGAGAGCCCCCTCCTCGTCAACTCCATGCTATCTCTGCAGTCTCCATCCTCCAGGTCCCATGCCCTCTGTTCTCCAGGATCAGTCCCAGGAGGACAGCAGGAAGGCTGACATGGTAACTGGGCCTGGCCCGGTCTCCTCTCTGTGTTACTGGGACTGGCAGCCACGTCTTTAGACCATACGGTAAAGCTGCATTTCGGCCTCACCTAGACCAGGCCCCAAGTAGCCAGCCCTGACCTCCAGGGATCAGTGCCCCACTTCCTGCTGGTACTCAGCTGCTGGTCTGCCAGGGCCTGATTATTCCACTCTGCCCTGCTGGAGCCAGCCATGGCATATTGACTAAGAAATGTTACAGTCAGAGGGTCTCGAGTCCAAGTGACTGAAGTCATTTATTAATTGGAATCTTCTCCACATATAAAAATAAAATGGCTAATAAATTCAAACATGTTCATTTCATTAAGTAATGACATATGCACAATGCAGTGCTAGGGTTAGTATGTGCCCCAGAAATTCAGGTGTTGGGATTTGACTGTATTTTCCACATTAGAAAGGCATCACATGAAAACTTCATTCCTTCATGCTGCCCCAGGGTAAGGCCTAGCGGGCGGTGGTTGGCTCACGGTGACTGCATCACGGAGACAACAGTCTCTTGAGGTCTTACCAGACTCAATAAATCCTAGGGCTCTAGTTCTCGTGAGAGTTGGTTAGAAAAGATCAGTCAGGGCCTCTCTGGCACTGCATTCTCCTACCCTCTGTGCTTCTGTCAGCCATGCTGTAGGCCTAGGACTTCGGACTTTCAAGCCACTAGAATTGTGAGTTTACAAATTATCTTCTACATCAAATGACCCAGGCTCGGTGTTTCTGTGAGTAACACTGTAATGGACGAAGACGAAAGTGGTCCCGCGAGCAGGGTGGAGTTGCTACAGACATAGGAGAATGTGGAAACGGCTTTGAAACTGGGTAATGAGAGGGAGTTCAAGAGTCTGGAGGAACAGGTTAGAAAAGGTCTAGATTCTGGTGGAAGCTTGGAAGGCCCACATAGAAACTAGTGCTTCGGAGGTTGCATGCACAGCTGTGGCGCTCATGCTGCTAGTGAGGGGCATCCTGGGGAAAATGAGGAATGAAATGACTTAAAAATAGAATTGATCATTCAAAGGGAAGCAGAATGGAAAAACTGGATAAGTCTCAGCCTGGGTATGTGGCAAAAAATGACCAGTTGTGTTGGCAGAGAAAAATGGGAGGGGGCAGAGAGTGGTTGTTAAAGGGATTGCTGGCGCCAGGAGGGATCCAGAGGAACGTGGTCAGGGCAGTGAGAGAAAATCCCTGAGGGCACCGCCTTTCCTAGCGCAGACTCAGAGGCCTGGGGGTGCAAAACGGTTTTGGGGAAAGGACCGAGCCGGCGTGCTGCCCTTCACAGTTTGGAGTTGCCTTCCTCAAGGTACAGGGCCCAGGGTGATTCCGGCAGCCCCAAAT
>NW_006205995.1:2191048-2202978 GCF_000334495.1 Tupaia belangeri chinensis
CAGAGGGTGCAGCTGTAGACCTTGGCACGTCTGCATGGGGCTGCACGTGGAGTCGATTCTGCAGGAGAGTAGAATAAGCTGTGAGGGTACTCTCTAGGGAGCCTCCTAGAATCCTTAGAATGCCTCAGAAAGCCTGGAGGTGTAGGCACAGCCCAGTGGAAATGTGGGTCTGAGCAGTGTAACTAGTAGGGGGGCTATGCCTGGTGGAGCTGCGGAGGTGAGACCAGCGGCAAGGCCCCAGAGTGGTGGCACTACCAGCACGCAGTGTTGGCCTGAATGAACTGCAGGCTGGAGGCTCCACCTGGAAAGAGCTGAGAAAAGGACGGAGCCTAGTGAGTAAGGGAGACAAGGTAGCCTAATGTGTTGGGGACCCAAGCACCTATGCCTACTTCTCATTTGCACTTTGTGGGGATATCATTTATTTTGACTTCACATGTCGATAGATGGAAGGCATTTGCCTTGAGTTTTAAATGAGACTTTGGGGCCCATTGGGATGATTTTGTATGGGATAAGTACGTGAAATTTTGAAGGCCGGGGGGTAGGATGTTAGGTCTTGACTACATCTTCCAGAAATTCATCTGTTGGGATTTAATTGTACCGCTTATGTTACCAAGATATTAAGTAAAAATTATGTCATGGTGTCCCGTGGTAATGCCTAGTAGTCGGTGACTACATGGTGTTTGCTTCCTGAAGGCAACAGTGGCAATAATGACGCCTCACAAGATCCAGGGAGTTCTGGCCCTCGTGAAGAGGGGTTAGTTGTCACGCCGGCTGGTTGTAGTAAGAGAAACGAGTCGGGACCTCGCTCTGCTGGCGCCCACCCTTCTCTGTGCCTCTCTCTACCGTACTGTATGCCTGAGACTCTGGGCTCTCCAGCATCGTAAGTCTGTGAACCAACTCCTGCTGTCTCCACTGATTCTTTATAGAATCACCCAGGAGCAGATGTTTCTGTGAGCAGCACAATAGCAGGCTAAGACAATGGGCACGTGTGTCAGTCTGTGTTAGATGTGTCTTTCGCACTCGTTTTTGCTGATGATTCTTCTAATACGACAGAACAAAATATACCGGTGAGTAATCAATTATCGTTATTAACTTGTTGAAAATAGTTTTTCTCAGGCTTTCTAATTACCTGCTTTCATAAAATAAATTATAGCATTATTTAATTTCCTAACCCAACTACCAAAGTAATCTAAAATAAAGCAAGTTATTGTCATCGCTAGCTGGATTTAGCTTTAAATCTGGAAATAACCAAGAAAAGAAAAATGTGTCTATCTCCAGTAGAAAAAGAAAAACCCTCCCTGTGACAGGCTGTGACTTGTCAATCTGCTCACAGACATTATAACACCCCACTATTGGCAGAGCTCCCCAAGAGCCAGCTGCTCCTCACCAAAGCCAAGAGATGTGGAGGGGGAGAAGAAGGAAAAATGAAATAAGAAAGAAGGTAGAGGGTATTCAGGAAGATCATAATATCCCAGGGCAAGCCCTGTCTGTACTCCTAGTCATCTGTTTAGCTGTAGGCAAGCCATGTAAGCTCTCTGAGCCTCAGTTTTCTCATCAATAAAATAAGAAAATAATATCCATGTTACAGAGATTTGGGGAGATTCAGATTGAACACATGACGGTGTTCAGAACAGCTTCTGACCCACGGGCACTCAGCAAATGTTGCCTTCTTGTGGGATGACAAATTACTCTTCCTTGGAGATCTTTGAGATTTAACTAGAGGTAGGGAGTCATTATGGATAGGAGATAAGTCACATGAAAAGGTGAGTGTGAGATGTAATTGTAGTCTACAAGCTGGGAATCCCCTAATGTGAAGAAGGCTGATGTTACAAGCTAATTATGTTCTACTTAATATACGACAAATAGGCACAATGTTTTATGGCAATTCAAATCAAGTCATAGTGGGGACCTGAAATACTGTGGTAGGAAGGATTCTGAAGCTGAGTGTTGAATCCAGGGGCAAAAGAGATGTGATAGATTGCAAAATCTGCCAGTATCGCAGACGAGGAAGTGACGGTAGGTACCATTCCTGATCTTCTATGCACAGAGAACACACTCACAATGAGTTTTGTAGCCAACTTCACATACACACACACACACACACACAAAAAAAAAAACCTCAGACAAGCTATAATATTTAAACCAAGAAACAATTTAGTAGAGAATCATCTCACCTGGGACCAGCAGTTAGTGTAATGGCTGTGTCGCTGGACTCCCACATAGTCAACCGCGGTTCGCGTCCCGGACCCAGTGGCTTAAACTCACGCCGGGCGCAAGTGTGTGCGTGCCCAAGATCCCGAGAGGAGAAGGGATTGCGGCGTGGCCATCCCCCTGGGGGGGGTGATTTCTCACTTTCTGTCTCTCTGTCTCTGTCTGTCTGTCTGGCAAGTGCACACGCCCTATAGCAAAAACCTCTCAAAAAAAAAAAAAAAAAGAGAGAGAGAGAATCATCTCACTTAAAAAGTTTAGCAGAGGGGACCAGCAGTTGGCGTAATAGCTATGTTGCTGGACTCCCATGTAGTTGACCACAGTTTGAGTCCCGAACCCGGCGGCTTAAACTCACGCTGGGCATGTGTGCGTGCATGCCCAAGATTCCGGGAGGAGAATGGAGGAGAAGGGATTGTGGTGTGGCTAAACCCCCAGGGGGTGATTTCTCACTTTCTGTCTCTCTGTCTCTCTCTGCCTTTCTGACGAGCGCACGCACCCTATAGCAAAAAAAAAGAAAAAAAGAAAAAAAGTTTAGCAAAGAAAAATGCCACTATGGCATCATAGGGACAAATCTTAAATTTAGAGATGTCCTATTTTACAGACTTACACTCTTGAAACCTAAGGAATAGGCAGAGAAGGGAGGTTGTTGGACAGATCAGATGCTCACAAAAATTTTCAACATTTAGAAGTCTGATATCTGTGGAAGGAAATTTTATTTAAGAAACAATTCTCACAAAAACAAACAAACAAACAAAAAACAGAAAACCCCAAAAACTACTACTATCTGGCAAACCAGTAGTCCAAAATCCACAGTATTCTCCCAGACTGCGTTAAGCCTTCCTGGCCTATCCAACAGTATTTGTAGATATAAGGATGTAAGTCTTCAGGGGCCCCAAGCTGATGCAGGATTTAAGACCTCTTTTTGGCTACAGTCTGGTGGTTAAGGCAGTGAGATCCTACAAGGCCAGCCATGCAGTTTGAGTCACAGACCCAGTGACTTGGAAACATGCACATGCATTTACTTGCACGCCCCAAATCCTGAAAGGAGAAGTGGAGGAGAAGGGATTGCAGTATGACCGGGTCCTGTTAGGAGTGGTGTTTCCCTCCCTCCCTCTCTCTCTCTCTCTCTCTCTCTCTCTCTCTCTCTCTCTCTCTCTCTCGAGAGTACATGTGCCCTCTGGCACAAAAATAAAATTCTTCACTTAGCTCACAATGAAAGGATCTTCCTTTTGGTAACAAATTGCACCTCTAACTGTAGCTTCATTACCTCTAACAACCTGGTCAAATGCAACACATACGTAGGAGAGTTCTGTGTCTACTGAGTGACAGATACCTCTTCATTTCAAATTCCACAATGAATTTGATCAAGTTTCTCAGGAATTCCTAGAATTAATTATGAATGTCTCATTCCTGAAATTTAAACCTGGTTAGGGCTTAACGTTTTGTAACCAAGACCATCAAAGACTGAATTTATTTTCCTGTCTTTTTTTTTTTTTTTTAAGAATTATTTTATTTTGGGACCAGCAATTAGCATCGAAATTAGCATAATGGCTGTGTCGCTGAACTCCCATGTAATCGACCACAGTTTGTGTCCCGGACCCGGTGGCTTAAACCAGCACCAGGCACGTGTGCGTGCGTGCCCAAGGTCCCAAGATGAGAATGGAGGAGAAGGGATTGCAGCATGACCATCTTCCCTGGGGGCTGATTTCTTACTTTCTCTCTCTGTCTTTCTGGTGAGTGCACACACCTATAGCAGAAACCTCTCAAAAACAAATAAAAAGAATTATTTTATTTAACATTATTTATTCATGTATTTATTTTACTTTAACCAGAGAGGGAGGAAGGGAGGGAGAGGGAGGGAGGGAGGGAGGGCAAGAGCGAGAGCGAGAGAGAGAAAGTGAGAAAGTGAGAAAGTGAGAAAGAAAGCAAGTTGCCAGGTCTGGGATTCGAACTACAGTCAGCCATATGGGAGTCAAGCACCCTTAACTACCACGCCATCTGCCGGCCACTCTTTTCCTGTCTTAAACAACTAGGAAACTGGAGAGATTATATGAAATCATGATCTTTAGTCGTTGACAAAATAGCACAAGTCTCTGATCTCCCTGAGAGAAGAGAAACAGAAAAAAGTCAAGCCTTATGACTGTCCCAGTTTACTGCTTGAGAGCTGTTGCCAGTGCACACATAGGAAGGAGAAATCCTAAGAGTTCAGGGTAGCCAGCTGGCTAGAAGTTAGAATGAAAATAGTTTGTATTTCCACCACTCAGAGTGCCCTCAAAATATATACAGCAGGGGTCCCTAACCAGGGGATTGGTCTGTGGCCTGTTAGGAACCAGGCTGCACAGCAGGTGAGCAGTGCAGAAGTGGGCATGAAGCTTCATCTGTATTTATAGCCACTCCCCATCACTAACATTACTGCCTGAGCTCCACCTCCTGTCAGATCAGGGGCAGCATTAGCTTCTCATAGGAACCCCCAGATAGGACAGTCTAGTTGTAGGAAAACAAGCTCAGGGCTCCCACTGATTCTGTATTATGGTGAGTTGCATAATTATTTCATATATTACAGTGTAATAATAATAGAAATAAAGTGTATAATCAAAGAAATGTGCTTGAATAATACTAAAACCATCTCCCCCCACCTTGGTTTGTAGAAAAATAAAACCAGTCCCTGGTGCCAAAAAGGTTAGGGACCATTGACATAGAAGACGTCTGATAGAATCCTGAGAAGGGGATTGCTTTGTGGGGATAAATTAATCCTAAACACTTCTCTGGATCCAACCCAATAAATATTAAAGACAAGTCTTTATTTTCTTTTAGAGAGATACTTGCTACAGGGCATGTGTGCTCACCAGGGAGACAGAGACAGAAAGTGAGAAATCACTCCCCAGAGCTGATGGCCACACTGTAATCCCTTTTCCTTCAGTCTTCTCTTGGGATTTTGGGCATGCACACACATATGCATGGCGTGAGTTTCAAGCTTCCAGGTTTGAGACTCATACTACGGTTGGCCATGTGGGAGTCCAGCAATGTAACCATTACACCATCTGCTGGTCCCAAAGGCAAGTCTTAAAGGAATCCAACTAATTCTGAGTAATTCAACTGTACAAGAGAACAAAATCCAACACTACATAAAACAATATAATAAAATTGAGTAGTTAACAGAAAATTCACAATGTCTGGCATCTAATAAAAAATTACTAGGCAGCCCAGCCATTGTGGCACACACTAAGACTCTGTGTTCTATACACTGGGACGACGTAAGAGGCTCAGGTTCAAGTCACAATCCAACCTAAAGGCCAGGCACTGTGGTATGCACCTGTAGTTCTAGTTGAGAGGTGGAGGCAGGAGGAGCATGATGTGTGAGGTTGTTACGCGGTGTGCAGACACAATTATCACTCTTTCTTGAATCTTTATTATCTTTTTCTTTTACTTCTTTTTCAAAATACAGTCATGTGTCACATAATGATATTTCAGCCAACAATGTATCACATATACAATGGTTTCATAAGATTCTGACTGGCTAGGGCCAGAGGGTGGCGCAGCTGGATTCACATGGAAAAGATCCTGGGTTTGCATCCTGGGACCTCCCGAACATGCCAGGCATGCATTTGTGTGTCTATGATCTGGGTCAGCTGAGCCTAAGGTTAGATTGCAGTGAAGACCCTATTGGAGGTAACTCTCTTTCTCTCTTCATCTCTG
Organism: Tupaia belangeri chinensis; assembly: GCF_000334495.1. Taxonomy (NCBI): domain Eukaryota; kingdom Metazoa; phylum Chordata; class Mammalia; order Scandentia; family Tupaiidae; genus Tupaia; species Tupaia belangeri. The sequence goes on from NW_006205995.1 coordinate 2,196,953, forward strand.
TCCTTTTCTTATGAAACAAATAAAGTTGACATCAAATAAAAAGATGGGACCAGTAGATGGAGTAGTGGTTACATAGCTGGACTTCCACATGGTTGACAGTGGTTTGAATGCTGGACCTGGATGCTTGAAATGCCAGGCATGTGTACCCATAAGTCCAAGAGGAGACTGGAGGAGAAGGGATTGTGGTGTGGCCACCCCACTGGGGGAGTGATTTCTCACTTTCTATCTTTCTGTCTCTCTCTGTCTCTCTGGCAAGTACACACACCCTATAGAAAAATCTCTCTTAAAAAAATAGATTATAGGATCATCCCTATAGCCTAGTAAATAAGGGAACCAGCTCCCACATGACTGACTGCAGTTCAATTCCTGGCCCTGGCAGCTTGATAAACACACTGCACATGCCCCCAAATCCTGACAGAATGTAGAAATGGAGAAGAGATTGTGCCATAACCACACCCCATCAGGGTGTGCTTCCTCCTCTCTCACTCTGGGGAACACATGCATTCTCTGGTAATTAAAAAAAAGAAAAGATTATACCATATGTTATATAAGCTACATGGTAATCCATATAGTCTAGATGTGTAGTAGGCTATACCATCCAAGTTTGTGTATGTATACTCTATGATGTTTGCATAATGACAAAATGCCTAATGGTGCATTTCTGAGAATGTGACATATGATTGTATTCTCATTTTCACCCTCCATTTCTCTTAAGGTATTATTCTTTTGCAAAGTTTCATTTCAGGAGTGAGAGAGAAAGTCAAATATCCTCAATAGGGTTTCATGCTGTAAACCTTCCCCAAGTCTAGCCAGGGAGCTAGGACTCGGGCAATAATGCACATACCCAGCATACACGGTCAACCCAGAAACCAAACCCTGCTCTTCCATGTGGCTTCCAGCATGGCACAGCACTGCTGCACCACGAAAGCCAGGCCAAAGCACGATGTTTTGTGTTTATACATGCTTGTGTTTCTTCTCGTTTATTCTTCAATTCTGAAATTCTTTTAAAATTTATATTTCTTCCCCAAGTTCTGTCAGATCATTTCTGAGTGTATATAGCTCTAATTTATGTTGTACTTTCACATGTTGAATCATTTTCTTAATTTCAGTTAGCTTGTTTTAAAACAGTAGGTTAACAGTTTTGAGCTACTTTGTAGGTATGTTATACTACTGTGTTTTTATTTTCTGTAGGTTATTTCTCTCTCCTTTTTTCTCCCTCTAGCTCTCTCAAAAGTTTAAATGGAATTTTACCATTGTATTTCTCTGTTGCTTATATTTGTAAAAAGTCGGTTTTCTACATAGTTAGAGAGAGGCCTGGTTTGGACTAGTTTTCCTAATTTTGCAAAGCTTTTCTGCCTTTTTCCTTACAATATTCCAGAGTATGGCAACTTGCTCTGTTTACTGGCTATTAGCTTGCCTACTATCGGGTTATTGGAAGTCATGATGCAGTTTTGCATAGAAGAACACATCATGACTTTTCTGACAACCAAACGCTACTGAACCCTATCCTTCTTTCATCTTTATTGCCTCTATTTTTTTCCACTTTTTTTCTTATGTTAATAAACAGATGCAAAAAAATTAATAAGATCATGATCATATAAGCCATTATATATATTTTTGAGAGATTTTTTGCTATAGGGTGTATATGCTTGCCAGAGAGAGAGAGAGACAAAGAGAGAGAAAGTGAGAAATCACCCCTTGGAGGGATGGCCACACAGCAAACCCCTCTCCTTTCAGAATTTTAGGCATGCACACATACCCGGTATAAGTCTCAAGCTGCCGGGTTCAGGACTCAAACCACAGTCAACTACATGGGAGTCCAGCACTTTAACCACTCACTGTACCACCTGAGCTGGCCCCCACCATTGTATGTATTACCTCGTTTCACAAAAACTTATGAGTTAGACATTATTATTATTTTTCCCATTATACACATGAGAAATTATGGCATAAAGTGGTTAAGTAATTCCAAAGTAAATCCAAAGAGCTCAAATTAGTAGTTAGTTGAGCCAGGAATCAAAATTTGACAATCTGACATCAGAGCCTATGTATCTTGCTCTGTTTTGATTTCTCTCCTCAGAGTTTTCTCCCAGCCTGTTCTAGAAAAGTGCTACGCCCAGTTTCAAGAGTTCACAGGGCCTAGGTGCTTCAGATCTTACTCTGCCTTGTACTCACTCTCTGGACTGTGCAAAAACCCTTTCTGGTTTCACACGCTAATTCCGAATTGACCCCTGTGCTTCCCAGAGACATGCTGGCTATTCTAGAGCTGTTCTGTTCTCAGGCCTATTAGACAACTGTTGCTTGCCTCTGCTTGCAATCCTACAAAGACATAATGATATTACGTGTGTGATAGCACAGACATTTGGGCTGTGGTGATTTGGTCCCATCTGCTTGTATTTGGGGACTGATGGGGTCATGAATCACTTTTGCTGTAAAAATTATATGTGAGTTTCTTAACCTAACTTCTCTGTCCATTTTTACCTGAGATTCAAATAAATTCATGCATTAAGCTGCTACTGCCACCATCTCTAAGACCTACAACTTTTTATGTACTGTCACTCCTCACTTAACCTGTTTAACCACCACGCAGCCTTATGACCGGCTCTCCAGCATGGGGAATCCCCCTTTTCGGTCTCTGTCTCGTCTCACGGCCGGCTGGTATTCACTAAGTGTTCACAGTCAGGTAAGACTGCATATTTCACTTGTAAGTTTATACTTTATTGTATGCCAATGGTAGTATTAAGAATAAATAAAAATGATTATTCTGGATTTAATTATGTGTCTAGTGTGCCTTGTCACTTTCTGGAGATGATCTAAAGTATGCTTTTCATGTGGATAGAATTACATTATTCTAGTGTGATGTTGTGTGATCTCTATTGAAACTATACACCCTATGGAGACAAGACATCTACCTAGAAGCTCCTCACTTATTGACCAACGTGCTTAAAGATCGAGTCATAGGAATGGAACTTGGTCCTTTGAGGACTGCCTGTACTCACAGAAATTCCTCCCTTATACATACCCTGTCATTCCAAATAATGCTCTTTCTTACCTCCCAACACTCAGTTGCTAATTACTTCTTATTAACTGCAGCTGCAGAAAGTAATGTGAGGAAAACACAATCACGAACATCCCACCAAGGAAGAGTACAGAGAGGCAGAATTGCAAGCAGTGGTTCTTAAACTTGGGAACCCATTGTAGCTATCCATGGAGCTTTAAAAATCACGGAAGCCTGGGTCTCAATCCTTGGATTCTAATTCAGTGCTGTGGTGTATGTGATTTTTAAAAGGCCCCCCAGGTAACTCTAATGTGGAAGAAAAGGGTTAGAATCATTGATCTGAACAGACCAATATGGCTGTACGGGGAACTAAAGAGTTCAGGGTTTTTTTTTGTTTGTTTTTTTTTTTTTTTTTGTGAGAGGGCGTGTGCGCTCGCCAGAAGGACAGAGACAGAGAGACAGAAAGTGATAAATCACCCCCCAGGGGGGATGGCCATGCCGCAATCCCTTATCCTCCATTCTCCTCTCAGGATCCTGGGCATGCACGCATATGCACCCAGCGTGAGTTTAAGCTGCTGGGTCTGGGACTTGAACCATAGTCAACTACGTGGGAGTCCAGCGACATAGCCATTATGCTAACTGCTGGTCCCAAGAGCTCAGATATTTCAAAGGGCCTGGAGAAAAGGTGAAAAGAATGGTTCCTAGCTAAAGATATACACCTTAGCAAGTGGAGAGCAAGCTAACATTTGTGAAACAGAAATAAACATATTTTTAAAAATTATGTTAGGAATGGAAAAAACAAGAATGTGAGAGACTCACTGGTTAGATGAAAGGCAACTGTGTGTATCTCATTCCATTATCCTTACCCCTAAGAACACATATGAGGATCAAAAAGTTTGTGGAAATTTGTGCTATGACAAAACTATGCATGGATTTCAATTTTTTGGGTGAAAATAAACATACTAGCTTGTTACAGTATATCTGAACAGGATCTAGTTTGAGGCACAAAGGACAAGAAATCAGTTTGAAAAGAGCCCCTGGTCTGGCCCTGTGGTCTACTAGTTAAGGGAGCCAGATCCCACATGAATGCCCATGTTTTTTGTTTTTTGTTGTTTGTTTTTTGCTACAGGGCACGTGCGCTTGCCAGACAGAGAGAGACAGAGAGACAGAAAGCGAGAAATCACCCCCTGGGGGGATAGCCACGCCGCAATCCCTTCTCCTCCATTCTCCTCTTGGGATCTTGGGCACGCACACACACGCGCCTGGCATGAGTTTAAGCCACCGGGTCTGAGACTCCAACCACGGTTGGCTACGTGGGAGTCCAGAGACATAGCCATTACACTAACTGCTGGCCCCCTGGATGCCCCTGTTTTGAGGGGAGAGGAAAGGCCCCTTATCAAAATGATGTGAAGTCTGCTAAAATTGAAGCAAGAATAAACAATATCAAGTCTATGATGGAGTTTGGATGGAAAAACAGAAATCATTAATGCTTTACAAAAAGTTTATGAGGACAATATCCTAAGTAAATCAGCAGTTTCTAAATGGATAACTAGTTTTAAGAAGGGACAGGATAATGTTGAAGATGACACCCGTTGACATCAATTAGTAAGGAAATAATTAAAGTTGGCCATGCCCTAATTGAAAACGACTAACAATTCACAGCAGAAACAACAGCCAACACCGTAGACAATTTCAGTTGACTCCTCCTACACAATTCTGACTGAAAAATTAAAGTTGAGCAAACTTTCTTCTCCACGGATGCCAAAACAGTTACACCCAGATCAGCGGCAGATAAGAGCAAGAGTCTCTATGGAAATTTGAAACAAGTAAAGATTCTGAAGCATATCTTTGGAGAATTATAACAGGAAATGACACATGCCTTTACCATTACAATCTTTTTTTATGGAAAATAAGCAACAGTTTAATAAAAAACATGATTTCATTGCATTACCTAGCACCATTATTTTCATTATTCCAAATCTTAAACAATTTTATGGTCATTTCCTTGGTTACTTTTTGTTCTCTTATTTCTGTTTGTGTGTCTTTAGTTTTCCAGGTAGAGCACTCCTTCAGAACTTCTTTTTTTTTCTTTTTAAATTTATTTGTTTACATTCATTCGCTATACATCATTACAGCATACAAAATGAGATTTCCCATTCAGAATACACTGTATGTTGGCTCAGTCAAGCACATCAACATATGTGTTATCAACACATATGTTTCCTGTATATTTTGCTTTTTTTTTTGCCATCCTTGATTCCCTATCTCTCACCCTCTGCCGTGTCCCACCCTCTTCCCACATTGTCTCTGGTATCCAAGGTTGCTTTCTATGCCTTTTCCCTCCATTTTATTGATTTGCTAATGAACTTAATTAATCTAAATATTTCCAATAGCAAGTGCAGCTGATACATACATATACATGAACATAAGTCTGACTTTATGCATAAACCTCACTGGGTAGAATGAACATATTATAAAGTAGCACCCAGCTGGGGCTATATAGATTACTGCAGTCATCAAATATGCATTTTTTCCTGAAACTTTTTTTAAATTAATGTACCTTCATCCCCTAATCATTGTCACAACATACTAAATGTGGTTTCCCATCTAGAATATACTGTATAGTGGCTTAATAATGCATGTTATCATCCATAATATTCCATTTCTACTTTCACATATATGTGTGTGTGTGTATAATATATATATAATCTTATATTTACTCCTATGTTTGACCGTCTGCCCTTTCCCACCCTCTTCTCACACTATCTCTGGTGTCTACAGTTGTCTTCCATTCCTCCCCCCCACACACACTTTTTATTGATCACACAATTTTTTAAGTAATATAACTTTCTTTTTTTTATTTAATTTTATCTATTTTTTTATAGACCACAGATTAGTTTATTTTTAGCACCCATCATGCCATGAATTCATAGGGAATACGTTCCAGTAGCTCAGGCTCCTTTCCATTGGTTCTCACAAAGTGTGCTTCTCTGGGTGGAGCAGGCTGGCGCTTTAGTTGAACCCAGGT
>NW_006205995.1:2203978-2208627 GCF_000334495.1 Tupaia belangeri chinensis
ACACTGGGGAAACTCTGGGAGACATTGGTGTAGGAAAGACATCTTACATAAGACCCTCAAAGCACAGTCGATGATCCCCAAAATAGACAAGTGGGATTACATCAGAGTAATCTAACTACTTTCAATGGCAAGTTCAGCGGGTAATTTCAAGAAAAGCAGTTTTGAATTGGTAAGGAAATTTGCTTAAAACTTAAAGCCTGGAAACAGATTAGTATTCTGTTCAAATAGTAGGTACATAAACCTATTGACAGCTCAAGATAGGATATAAACTCTTAAAGTCAGACAACAAAGCCTAGAAGAAAAGCAGCAATGTTTTAGTCAAAAGTCACAGAATGCTATTTCACCAATTCAGTCTCATGTACTTAATCTATCTTGTGTTGTGGTTCGATCTTCCCAGTTGAATTCTGGGATATAATATTCAACTCCAGACTTGTCCCTACGATTAAGTTGGCCATTTTCTTAGTTTTTGAACTCTTATTTCTGTGTGAGTACATTTAATTTTCCTGATATAGCACTTCCTTGAGAGCTTCTTAAGATCTGGTCTGGTGCTAGGAAATTCTTTCAGGTTTTGTTCATCTGAGAATGTTCTTGTCTTTTCTTCCCACATGAAGGATAATCTTGCCGGGTACAGTGTTCTTGGTTGCAATTTCTTTTCCCTTAACACTTTGAATATATTTTCCCATTCTTTCTTTGCTCGCATTATTTCTGATGAGAGGTACCATTACAATCTTGAAGACAAGGCACAGAGAAATGGCTACCAAGGGGTAGAAGTGGTCTAGTCAAGCAAAAGTAGACTAGTTAAGAGCAAAGGTCAAGGCAGTAGTTTTGGGGATGCTCAAGGCATTTTGCTTGACTATCTGGAGAGCCCAAAGAACAATAACAGCTGCTTGTTATGAGACTATTTAGAAAGAGTTAGTCAAAGCTTTAGCAGAAAAATGCCCAGAGTCCTTCACCAGGCCAAGGTTCCTACTTATTCCTCTCATCAAACAAGGATAATTTTGCAGGAATTTCAATGCACTATCATTAGGTATCTACCTTGTAGTACTGATTTGCCTCCTTCAGAATTCTTTTTTTCCTAATCTTAAAATCTTTAAATTGAGGGATCAGCAGATGGCGTAATGGCTATATTGCTAGACCCCCACATAGTTGACCACAGTTCAAGTCCTGGACTGGTGGCTTAAAACTCACACCAGGCATGTGTGTATGTGTGTTCAAAATTCTGAGAGGAGAGTGGAGGAGAAGGGATTGTGGCATGGCTATCCTCACTGGGCGGGAGGGAGTGATTTCTCACTTTCTTCTCTGTCTCTCTCTGTCTCTTGCACATGCCCTATAGCAAAAAAATAAAAAAATAAAATAAAAATAAAACCTCTCATAAAAAATCTTTAAAGGGTGCTCATTTTTCTTCAGAAAAAATACTGTGGGCTAGCAGGTAGCATGGAGGTTAAGGTGCTGGGTTAACCAACTGCAAGGTTTGAGTTCCACACCTGGCAGCTCAAAAATCATGCAGGGCACTTGTGCATACATGCCAAAAATCCTGAAAGGAGAACAGAGAAGGGATTTCAGCATGACCATTTCCCCTGGGTGATAATTTCTCATTTTCCTTCTTTCTTTCTCTCTCTCTCTCTCTGGTGAGCACACACACCCTATAAGAAAAAGGGTAAAGAAAAAAAAAGTCTATCGATATGGTTAAATTCCCAGAGCCTTCATTTCTTAAGGGATGGACCAAACAGCTAATACCACCACTAACAGAAGTATCTTGAATTTAGTGATGCTTATGTTTTTGTTTGATTGTTTTTGTTTGTTTGTTTTTGAGAGGTGTTTTTGCTATAGGGCGCGTTCGCTCGCCAGACAGAGAGAGACATAGAGACAGAAATCGAGAAATCACCCCCGAGAGGGGATGGTCACGCCGCAATCCCTTCTCCATTCTCCTCTTGGGATCTTAGGCATGGATGCACATGCACCCGGCGTGAGTTTTAAGCCACCGGGTCCAGGACGCAAACCGTGGTTGACTACGTGGGAGTCCAGCGACATAGCCATTATTATGCTACTGCTGGTTCCCAGTGATGCTTATGTTGAGAAATAAAGTCTATTGTCATTTTTATTTTTAAAGTTCACTTTTTTTTTTTTTTTTTTTTTTTTGGGAGGGTTTTTTCTATAGGGACTCCGAAAGACAGAGAGAGATGGAGAGAGAGAAAGCAAGAAATCACCCCCCAGGGAGGATGGCCACGCCGCAATCTCTCCTCCTCCATTCTCCTCTTAGGATTTTTTTTTTTGGAGAGGTTTTCACTATAGGGCGCGTGTACTCGCCAGACAGACAGAGAGAGAGACATAGAGACACAAAGCGAGAAATCACCCCCCAGGGGGGATGGTCACGCTGCAATCCATTCTCCTCCATTCTCCCCTCGGGATCTTGAGCATGCACACACACACATTCCCAGCGTGAGTTTTAAGCCACCAGGTCCGCAGTCGACTATGTGGGAGTCCAGCGACATAGCCATTATGCTAACTGACATAGCCATTATGCTAACTGCTGGTTCCCTCCTCTTAGGATCTTGAGCATGCATGCACACACGCCAGGTGTGAGTTTAAGCCACCGAGTCCGGGACTTGAACCACGGTCGGGTACATGGGAGTTCGGCAATATAGCCATTACGCCAACTGCTGGTCCCTAGAGTTTACTTTTTCTACAAACTTTTTGAGGCTTCTTGTATACCAGTAACTAGAGCACCAGCATTTTACGGTATGAAGAGACATCTTAGTTATACATTTACTAACATACTTACCCAGAAGAATAAAATAATGATGAACCATCTGACCTATACTAATAAGTAACTGCATAAATATTCCTGTTTTCCACATTTTGTCCTGGAGAGATGCCAGATATAAGAAGTTGAGATGTAGAATTTGAATACTGGCCCCATAGCCTAGAGGTTAGGGGAGCTGGATCCCACATGGCCAACCACAGTTTGAGTCTTGTCCCCGGCAGCTTGAAAAACATGCCAGATGTGTGTGTATGTGTGCTCTAAATCCTGAGATGATGGAGAAATGGAGAAGAGTACATACTGTGACCACACCCATGGACATTACTTTCTCTCTCTGGTGAGAACACCTCCCTCCAGAAATTAAAAAAAAAAAAGATGATAATGTAGGATTTGGATTGTTCTGGGAAAAAATAAGGGGAGCAATACTACTTCTTTATTTATTTATTTTGGATCTTGAATGGAATTTTCTTGGTCTTATATAGTTACTTTTTTGAGAAATTGGTATTTTAATTTTATTATGTAAGGATGGGATGTAATGTTTTAAGCATTGAAATATCTGCTTTTTTTTTCTTCTATAGGGTGCATGCGCTCGCCAGACAGAGAGAGATAGAGAGACAGAAAGTGAGAAATCATTCCCCAGGGGGTGATGGCCACACCACAGTCCTTTCTCCTCCATTCTCCTCTGGAGATCTTGGGCACGCACGCACACGCGCCCGGCATGAGTTTTAAGCCACCGGGTCCAGGACGCAAACCTAAGCCACCGGTGCCAGGACGCAAACCACGGTCAACTACATGGGAGTCCAGTGTCATAGCCATTACGCTAACTGCTGGTCCCGAAATATCTGCTTTTTCTAGATTTTTATTGAAACAGTTTCTTTTTTTCTTTAAACTTATTGAAATTTATGATTTACTTATAATACACATCTCTGTAGAGTACAGAATGGTCTTTAAAAGCATGTATATGGTGCGTAATAAGGAAATCACTGATATACATATTCACCACCTTCAACATTTAACATTATATCATGTTGTGAACATTCAAAACCCACTCTAATATTAATCTGCAGTGTACTAAATTCCCTATGACATTCTATACTGTGAGATACAATTCTAAAGAAAAACATATTGATTAAAAATCAGACAGTAAACAATCTCATAAATTGACAAAGATAAACTTAACATAGAAAGAAGAATTTGTCATTTCCATGTAGAAGACTGTGGGAGATAAGAGTTTATAATCTGAAAAAAAAATCCATTGGTATCAGTCATTGATCCAGTTAGAGATAGGTAAAATTGTATATAACAACAGCTCATCAGGAAAAGATAGGAATGAAAAAAAAGAACACTTTAACTCATACACTGTGAATTCTTGTAAGACCATAGTACTGTACTGTGCATAAAGAAATAAGTCCCTGAAAAAGCAAAAATAAAACAAAATTGGAAAGAGATATTTAAAAGTGAAGACATGGTGGGACCAGAAGGTGGCATAGTGGTTGTGGCTCTGGATTCCCACATGGTCAACCATGATTCGAGTCTCAGGCCCAGTGGCTTGAATCTCACATTGGGCATGTATGCATGCATACCCCAAATCCTGAGAGGTGAATGGAGAAGGGATTGCAGCATGGCCATCCCCCCTGGAGAGTGATTCTCACTTTCTCTGTCTGTCTCTCTCTGTGTCTCTAGAGAATGCATGTGCTCTATAGCAAAATTCTCTCTTAAAAATTTTCAAAAAGTGGGACCAGCGGTTAGCGTAATGGCTATGTCGCCGGGACCCCACGTAGTCCACCGCAGTTCACGTACCGGACCCGGTGGCTTGAGACTCATGCCGGGCGCATGTGCGTGCGCGCCCAGGATCCCAAGAGGAGAATGGAGGAGAAGGGATTGCGGC
>NW_006205995.1:2208650-2233238 GCF_000334495.1 Tupaia belangeri chinensis
TTTCTCGCTTTCTGTCTCTCTGTTTCTCTGTCTCTCTGTCTCTCTCTGGCAAGCATACGCGCCCTATAGCAAAAAAAACTCTCAAAAAAAAGAAAAAAAATTGATGATATAGTAAAGCTAGTGATTTGGTGATTTATAGACTTCACACAGTTCTTGATTTTAGCGTTTATAGAATTCATTCCAAAGAAACTTGGGTACTTGTAACATTTTTGACTTTTTCTCTATTATGTAGTTTTATACAATAAGTAATGGTTATAATAAGTATATAAATTTAAACCTTGGGAGACAACTGTCTATCAAAGAATTGGTGAATTTGTATTTAAACCTGTTCATGTGTAAAATTTGAATCTGTATTTAGTCTCAAAATTCAGTGTTATTATCAGTATGTATGAACTTATCCTTTTTAAAAATAGTTGTTTTGTATTCGCTTACCTCTATTTGTCTCTCTTTAGCTTTTCTGTTGTAGTAGTTCCTTAAGTATGAATATTTCCTGAAGAACTGGTTTCATTTTGGTGAATTCTTTCAGCATTTGTTTATCTGAGAATTATTTTATTTCTTCTTCCTATTTTATGGATAACCTTTCTGAGTATAAAACTCTCAGCTGAAACTGCTTTTCTTTCAGAGTTTTGTCTTCCCATTCTTATCTTGCCTGCATTATTTCAGTTGAGAAATCCAATGTTAGTCTAATGGGGTAACCTTTTAAGTAACTTGTCATCTCTCTTGCCATCTTCAGAATATTGTCTTTGATTTTTACTAATTTGACTCTGATATGCCTTGGAGAGGATATTTTTAGGCTGTATCAGTTTGGTGTCCTTTGTATCTCCTGGATTTAGGTATCTGCATGCCTCTCTAAATTTGGAAATTTTTCAGCTAATATATTATGAAAGATGTCTTCTATGTCTTTACCTGTCTCTTCACCTACTGAAATACCTATTCTGTAGCTATTCGGCTGTTTAATGGTGTCTAGGACTTCTAGTACACTGTCCCTCATTTTTAATGGTTATTCTATTTTCAGTTGCTTGGACTAAATTGGAAGTTTTGTTCTAAAGGTCAGAGATTCTTTCCTCTGTATAGTCTAAACTGCAGTTGACACTTTTGAGGGAGGTTTTTATTTCCTGCATCATATTTTTTATCTCCAGAAATGTCTTCCTTTTCAATATGTCTATCTCTTTATGGAGTTCCTCCTTCACTTGTAGAAGGATTTTCTCCTCTTCTGGAATTAGTTCTCTGTTCTCTTTTCCATCTCATGGAGTTTTGTTACAATGAATATTCTGAATTCTTTGTTTGACATTTCTGTGATCTCTTGTATTTTATCCACAGTTGATAAGAAGTTCTGATCCTTTGGGAGTGAAGTATTTCCTGATTTTCTCCTATTTCTTAGGGGTTCTGCTTTGATTTTTAGACGTATGGTGATATATTCAGTTTTTCCTACTTCTTTGGGGGTATGTTTCTGTAGCTGTGTGCTCCTGCACTTCTCTAGGATATGTTAAACTTGGCGCTAATTTCCTTCCTCGACTATGGCTTGGAGTGTGGAATGCACAATAGGAGTTTTAGGTTCAGGTTGTCAAGAGGAGAGTCTCTCCTTTTACTGCTAAGGGAGTTATGGGAAATAATTCCTGCAGAGTCTATTTTCAGATATTTCATTCTTATATACCCAAACCTAACTGCTTCTAGTGTGGATGGAGGCTGAGCTGACAGATAAAATATAAAGTGGTAGACTACTTTACGCTGTGCACTTGAACACCACGTGGGCCAGAGAGACTCTCCTCACCCACAGCAGGCTGGGTGGGGGCCCCGCTGATGAGCTCAAACCAAGCAGTCAGGCATGGGCCTGCCTGTTGGTCCTGAATGAGTTAGGGGCAGAGTGTCATCAGCACACATGGGATAGCAGCTCCTAGACTGCAGGAACCAAGTATAGGTTCTTGAAGACTAGAGAATCTCTTCTACCCCACAGCAGCCTGGGTAGGAGTCCCTGGTGATAAACTCAAGTTAAGCAGCTTGGCTTGGACCTGCCTGTTGGGATTACAGGGTCTCCTCGTTGGAAACAATACTTTTAAATTGAGGTTCACATAAAACTGTTACCCAAGAATATGTTTTCAAACTGCAGATCACAGTACATTACTGGATCCTGGAATCAATGTAGTCATTGCCCTTAGCCTTTTTATTATTATTATTATTAAACAGAATCAACCAGAATATAAATAATCAAAGTGCACTGAGTATTGGGTGAGTGTTCTGTGCAACTTTTATTTCAGTTATATACATAATGTGTGAATTGAGTCTTGATATACAGTGTATTTATTGTGGATTACTGTTGAAACCTTCAATACCTTCAAATGGTATTGAAGTCAGACACTGGGCAGGCTGAAGGTAAATCCCACATATTTGATAAAGCATCAAAGATTGAGATGGTGTAGCCTGCTTCAATTGTTTCAAAGGACCCTTTCATTCAAACGGTTCCCTATTCTTTCTGGCCACAAATACCCCATTCTGCATCTCCCTTTCGATTCTGTTCCCTCATCATCTTTTCTGTAATTCAGCATGCTTTTAGTTCACATCATTTAAAATTTGTCCTGGATGCTGAAGATGTTTTAGTGGGTGGAGGAAACTGTGAACTCATCATGTCAGATCTCAGACTGAGGAACTGGGCATGACCTATGGACCTCATGCCTACCTGGTTATTTTCCCTCACCTGCTCTGCACACTATTCCTTTCAGGACTCCAGTCTTTTCACACAGCCGATAAATGCAACCACATGGACAAGCAAAACTGTAGTTTAAAAAAAAAAATCCCAACAGTAGCTTCCTGAAGGCAGGGTGATGATGGAGCGCAGAGACTGACGGGGAAGGGACAGGAGGAACTGCCTGGGTGTTGGCTAAGTTTCACAGCTTAGGGATGTGGGTTATATGGGTAAATCCACTTGATGAAGTTAAGCAGTTAAGATTTGTGTATTTCAGTGAATGCAAATGGAAGAATTATAAAAAAAGAAATCTTGGTGGGTGCTGCAAGTAGGGAAGTATAAACAAGCACAGCAGAATACGGATAGTTGTTGAAGCTGGATGTAGGTTTCATTATGTCACTGTTTATTTTTTACATATTTGAAATTTTTTTATAATAGTAAAATTATTACAGTTGAGGTATTTCCAATTAGGTCACTTTTATTCATAGAGGCAGCTATCATAGGAAGTCTGGAGATACTCAATGTCCTAACCCTCAATACAATCTGAATCCTTAAGAAAGCACTATTTGAGAAACCCATAAATGATGTTTTAAATATAAAGACCTAGGGGTTTCTAGGTTCTGAGACATACATATTCTATGTCTGTGGATGAAGATTGGTCCAGTATTTAGGTCTGAATGATTTCATCTTTCCCATAACTCATGATCTCTGTTCTATTTAACCACAAATCAGCGCCACTAAGGTGAAAAGATAAATTCTAATATCTCAACAGGTATCAATAGAGACCAGCTCATTTCATCGCTGGTTGTGCACTTACCTCCATTACGTTATGTGGCACAATTCAGACCAAACGCTGCCCTCTCCAACTATCTGCTGTGCCGGTCTCCTCTCTGCCCTCCCATGACATACGGGGTGGAGCAGAGGTGCCGAACGGACTCCTAAGCACTTTTCTCTCACTGAGATCAACAGTGGCCTCTAGTCTCCTTCCATTTGGCACACGTCCTGCCCGTCCCCATCAGGGAAGAATTTTCCGAGGTCAGCCATTTAGTGGCACTGACAATTTAATGTTTGGAAGCAGAAGAGTATTCATCCACTTAAGAAAATAGTTTAAAATAACTAAAGGAAATTGATTTCCTCCCTTGGAAAGAAGCCCGCAATCTAGCTGTAACTGCTTACAAGAACCCACTATTTTTTTCCACATTAAAGGTACTCCAGGAAACTCACAGCATTTTACATCTGTACTTTCCCACACCCAGGCCACACTCTAATTCCTCAGAGTTCTTTGGGATTCACCCTTTGGGTGCCCTCTTATCACTTACGGAGCCAGACACTTATAAAGGTTTCCGTGTGATGCATACAGAACACATTTCTTGTTTTGTTTTGTTTTGAGAGGTTTATTGCTATAGGGCATGTGCATTTGCCAGAAAGACAGAGACAGAAAGTGAGAAATCACCCCCCAGGGTGGATGGCCACGCCGTAATCCCTTCTCCTCCACTCTCCTCTCGGGATCCTGGGCACGCACGCACGCACGCACACACGCACACACGCCCGGAGTGAGTTTAAGCCACCGGGTCCAGGACTCGAACCGTAGTTGACTACATGGGAGTCCAGTTACATAGCCATTACGCCAACTGCTGGTCCCAACACATTTTCTTTTAGGTGAGTCTTCCTGCTGCGTTATTCCAGAGGCCCAACTCTTCCCCAGATTTCTGGATGTTACAGACCTTACTAATGTAATTATCTCTACATTATCACAGTGCTCGTTTTCTAAAGAAATAGGTGATGCGATGTAGCTATTAAGTCTGCCTTATCCTATTCCTGTTCTATCGTTGATCTTATCACACGTCACAATTACATTCTATCCTAGGACAAGCTTGCTTACTTTTTTAGATCATTAAAACTTTGGAAATCTATAATCCAGAAGAGCCCTCCTCAAGCCTTTTCTCTGTAATCACATTGTAGACAGAGATCTCCATCCTTCCTCCTCCTCCTTCCTATATATTAAAAAATTATAGCTATACACATGAAGTAGTGAGTAGTGTTACAAAGTTTCCTCACAATGTGGAAAGACTAATTTCATTAACATCTAGCACCTCAAATATTTAACCTTTCTGTCATGACATCAGAAATGTACTGTTTTAACAATTCTAAAAGGAACAGAACTCAATTATTAGCTGTACTCACCGTATTGGTTTTAAAAATCAAACTTATTTCTCCCTGCCTAAGGCTTTGTAGCCTTTCGCCCCCCTCTTAGCGTTTCTACCTCTCAGACCCTCAGAACCACTGTTCTGTTCTCCACTTCTGTGGGTACAATTGCTTTAGATTCTGCATGTGAGAACGTGGTTTGTCCTTCTGTGTCTGACTCACGTCACTTGTTCTCAAACTTCATCCATGTTGTTGCAAATGGCAGAATTGATTCAAGGCTCAGGAGTATTCTGTGGTGTGAAAATACCACATTTTCTTCATCCATCCACCCCTTGATGGACACAGGTTGACTCTATGACGTGTCTGCTGTGAACAGTGCTGCACAAGGAGAGAGGGTATCTCTTCAACACACGGAGTCTTTAAGGCTTTCAAGTCCACACCCAGAAGCAGGACTGCTGGGTCACATGGGAATTCTTTCAGTTTCTTAAGGAACCTCCAGACTGTTTTCCCTAAATGTTATACTAATTTGCATTCCCAGCAGTATCCAAGAGGTCCCCCTTTTCCACATCCCCGCCAACATTAATCTTTTGGTCTTTTTGACAGCTGTCCTTCTAACCTGTATAAGGTTTTAATTTGCACCACAGAGAGACCTCTCAAATGCCTTGGCATGTTCTTCAGGCTGGTAAGGATCTCAACAAGTAGTCATGCTTCTTCTCTCCCACCTGGTACAAAGAGGCATGAACTATTTTCACTGGAATTCCTTTCTGCTGATTTATACCTAACATCACAGTGGACCCCTTTTCACTTTCTTTTTAATTGTCAGAGGGCACATGAATTCAACAGAGAGAGAGGGAGGAAGCACCCCTCGATGGGTATACTCACGCCACAATTCTTCCTTTCCCTCTTCTCTATCCTTGTGGAATGTTGGGCATGCACGCACATATACCCAGCTTGTTATTTAAGCTACTGGGACTGAGACCCAAACTGTGGTCAGCCATGTGGGACCTAGCTCCCTTAAACACTAGACTACAGGGGTAGCTTTTCATTTTTATTTCTGGAAGAGCCACAGCAGATGGCATAACAGTTATATCATGGACTCCCATGTAGTGACTGCAGTTCAAGTCCTAGACCCAGAAACTTAAAACTCATGCCAAGCACGTGGGCATGCATGCCTGCCAAAATCCTGAAAGGAGAATGGAGAAGGGTTGCAGTGTGGCCATTCCCCATGGGGGATGATTTCTTGCTTTCTGCCTCTATCTCTCAGGTAAGCACGTGCACCCTATAGCAAAAATGTCTCTTTAAAAAAAAGGGTGGGGGGCAGCAGATGACATGGTGGCTAAGGACACTGGACTCCCATATGGTCAATCACGGTTCAAATTCCAGACCTAGTGGCTTCCTTTCGCACTTTTCTTCTCTCTCTCTGTCTCTCTCTCTGGTCAAATTGGAAAATAATAATAATAATAATAAATAAAATTAAAATAATTCTTTAAAAAGAAAAAAAAAAAAAAACTTGCGGCCAGCAGGTGGTGTGGTTCTTAAGGATGCTAGACTCCCACATGGCCAACCACAGTTTGAGTCCCAGACTAGGTGACTTGCTTTCTCACTCTATCTCTCTCACAGTGTCCCTCTCTGGTCAAATTAAAATAAATAAAGTTAAATAAATAATTTAAAAAAAAAAAAAAAAAATAATAAACATCATCTTATTTTACAACCTAGCAATCATGCTCCTTGATATTTACCCAAGAGTGGAGAACTAGGCCAGCAAGTGGTGTGGTGGTAACGGCAGGCATAACCCACACGGCGCCCCGCACCATTCAAACCCAAACACCATTCAACTCCAGACCTAGTGGCTTGGGAAACACGCTGGATGTGCATACATGCATGCCCAAAATCCCGAGAGGAAAATGGAGAAGAGACTGAGGCACGGCCATTTCCCCTAGAGGGTGACTGCTCACTCCCTGCACCTCCATCTTCCTGTCTCTGATGAGAGCACTCACCTGATAGCAAACTTTAATAGAAAAAAAAAAAATAGCTGAAAAGTTAAAGCGACACCAAAAAACCTACACACAAATGATTATTGTGGCTTTATTCATAATTAGTAAATTCAGACACAACCAAAAAGCCCTTCGATAGGTGAAGAGATGAAAGGTTATGGTATATTCAGACAACAGATTTTTCAGCACTAAAAAGAAATAAGCTATCACATCATGAAAAGACACAGAGGAGATTTAAATGCTTATTACCAAGTAAAAGACATTCTAGGGCTGGCCCCACAGCCTAGTCATTAAGGAAGCCAGATCCCACATGGCCAAGAGCAGTTATAGCCCCAGCCCCAGAAGCTTTAAAAACAAGACAGATACCCAAAATCCAGACAAGATCTTTCTCTCTGCCTCTGGTGTATACATGTACGCCTAATCTGCTGGCAATTAAAAAAAATCTAAAAGGTCACATACAATGATTCTAATTATATGGCATTCTGAAAACGGAAGATCAGTGATTGCTATAGGGTAGGGGCAAGAGAAAGGGACAAACAGCTGAAACACGAAGGATTTTTAGGACAGTGAAAATACCCCATATGGTACTATACTGGTGAATACATGCCATTAAACATTCGTCCAAACCCACAGAATGTACACCAAGACTGAACCAATGTAAACAACGGACTTCGGGTCGTAAGACGGCAATGTAGCTCATTAGCTGCAGCAAAGGCACACTCTGGTAGGAGATGGAGATGTCAACATTAGGGACAGTAATGCATGTGTGGTGTGGGGGAGGAGGCATATGGAAATCTCACCTCTCTCATTTTTAGGGTGAACCTAAAACTGATCTAAAAAAAAAAAAAAAAAAAAATTTTCCTAAAAGAAAAAAAAAAAAAAAAAAACCTACATATAAACACACAAAGAGTTCCTAACCTAGGAAGCTCATAGTCTCTCATTCTGCACGCACATAAACAAGAACGGATCATACAACCAGTAACCCTGACCCATTTGGCTGCAGGCCACCCCTCCCTTCAACAGCTCCCTTCTTTTCAATGACCACAGTGGGTGTGGTACATTTAAATCTCCCTTTCCTTCAGTGCCCCGAAGACTGAGCTTCAAGCCCAGGGCTCTTTTCCTGCTACACTGTAGCCAACACGAGGCCTAAGTCAGTGGGATATCAGTGGTGTTTCTGATCTATTACAGTTTTGTGTTTTAGGATAAACAATGCAGAGATGCTTAGGACACTGCAATTCTTTGGTGACTATGTTTTCTACTGCTTTACTGTGTTTCTTGCATCTCGAGGCTTCTGTTGAAAAAGCATTCTAGAAACAGAATACTCTGCTTTGAATGCTCTGGTCAGAGGATTCAAAGAGGAAGTGGACAGGCGTCCTGAGAACTGAGCCACACTTTAACCTCTCTGAAGCCCAGATAGTTCTGTCAATCACACAGATAAGGCAATATCTTTACTTTTAGCCAATTAGACCAGATTCTTTGGGGCCTGTAATGAGTGAATTATTCTTTGTATCCCATTCCAATTGCTTCTGCTCTTTTTAACTAATGCGTACTGAATGACGGAGTGTGTTATTCCTTATCCAGCTATTTAAATAATAAAGAATGCACAGACCAAAGAACAGCGTAGAGCACTTTGCATTTATTACGTTTAACTGAACTTTTTAAAATTACACAAGTCAACTCCAAAATAAGGTAATAAATGCCTATTAAATTGTTATTCACTTGCATTTTTCTCTCCTAAATTTTTAACACAGCAAGACATCTTAAAGACACATGAATAGGTTCAGTGCACTTTCAGCGTGGCATCACAATCATGAGACAAAGATCACATTTATCTATAAAAATATAAGACAAGTAGCTCAATATTTTAAAATATTACAGACAAAAATAAAAGAAAAAATTAAATACTGCAATTTTCCCACATTTGGGTAGAATATTATTTAAAACAATGCTCCTCTGCAGAGCACACGCTGTGCTTGGTATTCTTGGCACATGAGCACTCCGTAACTGCTCGGCTTCCTCCTGCAGTTTCTCTAGAAGGACCCTTACAGGGGCCCACTTTCAAACCCTGGGCCTCTAATCCGCCTACTTCCACAGGGACTAGAATGGCAGAAGCCTGATCTTATGTTTGCTCTTAAGGCTTTTCCGGTCTTCCCCCATTTTCCTCCAGACTCACATTGTAGCTATCTCCATTCTCAGCGAAGATGCCTAAAACAAAACTTACACGGCTGGGCATTCTCCCACAGCTTTCACTCCAGAAGTTGCTCCCTGACTTACTAAATTAAGACCCCAATGTATAAAAAATGAATCTACCCACAAAAATCATTCTATTTTTATAGTCACAAGTATTATGATGCAAGACTGGTTAGTAATGTCTGATTTCGAAATTAAAAACATTCCAGGACCAGCAGGTGGCATAATGGTTATGTTGCTGGACTCCCACATAGTCAACCACGGTTTGAGTCCCCAGACCTGCAGCTTAAAACTCATGCCAGGCACATATGCGTGCGTGCCCAAAATCCTGAGAGGAGACTGGAGGAGAAGGGATTGCAGCATGGCCATTCCCCCCCGGAAGGAGTTATTTCTCAATTTCTGTCTCTCCATCTCTCTCAGTCTCTCTGGCAAGTGCACATACCCTATAGCAAAAACCTCTCTCTCCAAAAAAAAAAAAAAAAAAAAAAACATTTTTTAACATTCTATGATTTCTAGGCAGAATATATACTGCTCTGAAATTCTTTAAAGTCTCTCTTCCATTACTGTTGTTTTTAAAATCATAAAAATATAAAAATTATAAACATTCTGCTAAACATTTTAGTAGAAATCCTGTTACCTTTTTAATTTAGTGGGTTCCGAAAGAACAAAAGTGACACCATGTTCCACTTGGCAGACCCTAAATCATGCTCCCAGCCCTAAACCTACCACTTCGCATCTCCTACCATCAACAGCTCTGTGCCTGGCATGACTCTCCTGCCAACTGCTGCTAACACTCACCAACACCCTGTGCAACAAAGCAGGAGGAAGCTCTTTGTAATCTCTCCCCCCAGTAGCTGCCCATGTGCTTGCTAAGCATCTTCTACCCGTCATTCCACACACAACCAGCCTCAGTGATCATGCAAACACATGGAAGTAAGGACACAAAAAATCAGAGCACCTCCTTTGCTACATGCTGCATTCCTTCAGAACGTGAGAAGGCACTTCCTCTCTGTCTAAATGCAGAACCAGGTAAGAGGCAGGGGCTGCTGCTGACAGAGGTAGGAATAAAAAGGAAGCAGACGAGGCAGGCTACCAGTGTCCACCACACCCCTGGATCAGCACATTCCTTTCCTCATGATAGTGCTGGGACCCTGAGGACGGTTCTGATCCATTCACAGCAACCTATTATGCAGGAAATTCCAGTCACTGCTCTTGTAGCAAGGTCTTACTGTATGTTCTTGAAAGAATAAAATTAACAAGATATAACTTTTTTTAATGAGTAACTTAAAAATTAATCAAGAAAAAAATCCTTCCATTTTTTAGAGAAGACTACTCTAGACACAAATGATTAACGAGATCTATTAACTAGGGAATCCCCTTAGCATCTCTATCAACTATAATGAATGTGCTAACCTAAATTCCTGACCCAAGTGATAAATAGTACCAATTAGCCAGAGTATTAACTGCAATGACTTAGAACTGTATTTACCTGAATAGTCTCCATGGTGACGTGTCAGAAAATGCAAAATAATAAATATTTTCCACAGCACCATAAGGTTTTTATAAAATACTGTTTCAGTTAATGAAGTCTCGGGATTTTGGTCCATCATTCATATTTAGCTTAACCTCTTTTCCTGATAATAGTTCTGACCAAGGGCATATATAGGCACAACTATAACATTAAAATATTTTACTGAAGAACTTGAACAATACTCAAGTCATTGCTTTAGTTATATCCATTATATGGATCCAAAAGTCAGGGAAGATAGTTTTTTGCCATTTACAGTCACATCACAGATTTTATTTTGCCAACAGGACTTGACTTAAGAGGTAACTAAGATATGTCAACACTAAATAGTCCTTTTTCTGTTTGTTTGCTTTTTCCTTTTCTGTTTGCTTTGGTACTGTGCACTTCCTATGGGTTTTGTTACTATATGAGAATATTTTATAAATAACTCTGAGTTTTAAAAATAAAAATACAGTCATTCACTTTGAATTTTTAAATAAATGCAAGTGGAAAACAGATAAGTTTTAAAGCCAAATGATTTGGAATTATGTGCAATGAGTTATCTATTTAAAAAATATACCACAGATTGGATCCTCCAGTATCCAGCATGCTCATGGATCTCTTACAACTGCTAGAGTGTGCTATGCCAACTTAGTTCAACACTGGTCTAAGCAAAACACACTGGAAAGTATTCACGTGCCAACCAAAAACACACATAGTATTCTAAAGCCAGACATGAGTCAAGTTTAGGTTGATCAATTTCAGGTCTCTCTTCCATTAATGCAGAGAACTGAGAGTTGGTTTACTACAAGTGAGACAGCACTACAGTAAACTTGCTATAAAATTATTTATAACAAAATAAATATTTTCAGTCCCTCTACACTGAGTGATATATAAATCATTAGCAGTTTATAACATTAGCTTGGATCACTCTTTTGGGACCCAAACATACTGTACAATCCTGAGTAAAATGTTAGGGATATAGTTTCTTGGGATCTTTCTTGATCAGGAACCATAAAGAAAACACACAAACCACGACTTGTAATAATCCCTATTTTCAGTAGAAGTACCATGAGTTCTTTGTACTTTGGTAAGCAAGTTTAACTATGTAAACCATTTATCTTGATGGAGTAAAATCAAGGCGAGCTTCTGCTAGGATCCCTCCATCACCTTTTGACACTGATAGAGTAAATAGTCGGGAAGAGCAGAGCAGGGAGATCTGAACCACAGGGCTAACACGTCGGCGTGAACTCGGCAATGCAGCAAGCAGGGGACGGACGGGAGCAGCTGACAGGCCAACAGCCCTTCGTTACCTACACGGCAAATAAAAAATCATTTAATACGAAAGGACTCAAGAGACATTCCTCCAAGAAGATAAGTGAGTGGCCAATAAGCACGTGAAAAGAAGGTCAGCATCACTATCAATAGTGAAATGCAAATCGAAAGCACAATGAGGTGTTAGCTTCACACCAATTAGGATGGCTATTATCAAAAAAACAGAAAATAAAGTTTCCAGGGGCTGGGCAGGAAGGGACGTGGGGAAATAGTGTTTCATCGGCACAGAGTATCAGATGAGAAAGACAAAAACAACCTAGAAACAGATGATACTGACGGTCGTGCAGTAATGTGAATATACACGTACCATGGAACTGTACATTTAAAAGTGATCAAGAGAGTAAATTTTATGTCCTGTGTGTATGTGTGTTTTCCAAGAGAAAATTTTTTAAGCTAGTCTAAAAACACTCATTGAAAGAAACTTGTAATAGAAGACACAGCTCTAAGAAATCTGACATTTGTTACAAGTTGATTTGCGTTCCGCTGTGAGAAAGTTCCTGGAAACACAGGATTGCGTGTTCGTAATTCTACAAACCTATAATGTCGATAATATGAAGTCTCAGGTTCTGTTGCAGGGTCTTCAGGGCAGAAGGCAGAGCAGCTTGAGATTCTGACAGTTTTACATTTTGCTTCACATCATTTGCAAAGGATAACCACAGTTTGCCGAAGACTTCAGTTGAGATTTTTAATGGCCTGAAAATAATTTTTAAAATTAGATTTATGTCCAAAAAAAGAAACAATTCTAAACAAATATATTTCAAATAACTCATGAAAATAAAATACAATCATTATTAATGTGGGTCGAACACAATTTTTATTTTGTTAGGTTTTTTGCTATAGGGTGTGTACATTCTCCAGAGGAAGACAGAGACAGTGAGAGGGAAAGTGAGAAATCAACCCCTAGGGGTGATGGCCAGGCCACAATCCCTTCTCCTCCATTCCCCTGTTGGGATTTTGGGCATGCGTGTATATGCACCTGGCATAATTTTCAGGCCGCCAGGTTTTAAACCAAAGAGAATCAGAATGTTTAGTATCATCCTCTAACCTGAAAACTAAAAGCAAGAGGTATAATTAAATTGTAAATGTCTTTTCAATAAACCACTCTATTAGTTTTCTATTAGTCATTCAAATGGGATTTTTACCTAGTAATTTCATGAATCACTCAAATATAAGACTTTTCTTTCATGTATATTTGGGTTTGAGGATAATGAGACATTCCATTAAACTTACATAAAAGAATGTGACTTCAAAGATCCAGAACCTAAATAAATTAGACCAAGATAAAGAATTGTAACAAATATACTTTTTAAATGATTCATGAGGCCCAGGCACAGAGGTACACAAACCTGCTCCCCTTCGGAAGGCTGGAAGCTACATGGGAGGCAAAGGTTCAGTTCCGAGGCCAACCTGCGCACTCTGTGTCCTTACAAATGCCTGTACTGCTGGTTAACTGGAAGGCTATGGCAGTAGGATCACAACACTGCAAGACAGTCAAAATTACCTATTTCTGTCTGTCTCTTTCTCTCTTTCCTTCTCTTATACAGAAAAAAAAACAAGATTCATGAAACTAAAAATCAAATAGTTAGAACTTGGTATCTCTGGGGATGGTGTTATGGGAAGTTTTTATATTTATGTCCTATAGCATTTGTATTTTTATAAGTATGTATTATATATAATCAAGACTTAATTTTAAGAAGATACAGAGGATTTTATTAACATGTGCAGAACTGTTATACATGTCATACATCTTTTTTTTTTTTTGGAGAGGTTTTTGCTATAAGGTGCGTGCACTCGCCAGAGACAGAGAGACAGAAAGCGAGAAATCACCCCCCAGGGGGGGTGTCCACGCTGCAATCCCTTCTCCTCCATTCTCCTCTTGGGATCTTGGCATGCATGCACACACACCCAGGGTGAGTTTAAGCTACCAGGTCTGGGACTCGAACTGTGGTCAACTACATGGGAATCCAGCAACATAGCCATTACACTAACTGCCGGTCCCTACATGTTATACATCTTCAGATTACTAATGCTCATCATGGGATAAACCACCACAGTCACAGATTAGGTTCTTTGAAGTTTGGATTTTATTTTATACAGCACCACAAACAGAAATCTGCCTCAGATTAACAGGTATGTTCTTACTAAAAGATTTTAAAGAGAGGGCAGTAATTACAGCATGTAACGCAAGTGACTGTGGAGGTGAAAAAAACCTGAAAGATATTCACTGGTATTCTGCATTCTTGATTCAGGCAGCCTTTTGGTTTAAAAACTGCTCAAACACATATTGAGGGGTGCTTTCTCTCTGTCTCTAGAAAGCACAGGCAATTTTAAAAAAAGCTCAAATACAGTACATTCATAAAACTAAATGCAAGCAGAAAAGAATGAAGAGACTGTTTTCAATTATTTTGTTAACACTGCACAGTGCCTACTACAATGCTAAAAACTTACTGTGTTTAATGAAAGATTAATAACTAGGTTGGAGTAATTTTCTTCCAGTCTCCAAAGCTTAACAAAAAAAATTTTCATGGAAGATTAATCAACTGAATGAGATACAAATGGGAGAAACTTTAAACACGTTTAAAAAGACATCTTGGCCTAGCCTGGTAGCACAGTGAGTAGTGAACTAAATTGCAGTGCTATCAATAGAAGCCACATGCTGACCCTGGGTTTGGATCCCTGGGTCAGCTTGAAAACACACCAGGAACATATGTTCATACCCGAAATACACAGGAGCTGGAGGGCTGGGGAAAGGGAGTCACGGCATGACTAGACCATTTGACTGTGCTTCTTTCTCTCTCCCTCTCATGCATCTACACATCCCCTGTATCACATGTAAAAATTAAAAATTTAAAAAGTCATGCAGGGGCCAGCAGGTGGCATGGTGGTTAAGGTGCCAGATCCAACATGACCAAGTGCACAGTTCAAGTCCTGGACCCAGTGGCTTGAAAATCACAGTGGGCATGTTTGCATGCATGCTCAAAATCCTGAGAGGAGAACGGATCAGGGATTGTGGTGCTGCTATCTTCCCTGAGGGGTGATTCCTCACTTCCTCTCTCAAGTGAGTGCATGCATCCTATAACATACACACAAAAAAGAAGCCATACAGAATCTCTGAAGTCATTTCACTGTAAACTGTATTTTCTCTCAGAAGTTTTTGAGATCACTTTCCAACCCAACTTAAATCAGGTGTCATATTATAATTTCCTGGTACCATTTATTTTCTTGTAGCACATACTTATATTTATATTTATGTGAATATTCAACCTCTCCTTCCTGGCCTGGAAGCACCCTGTGGGGACTGCGTCCAGTCTCTGTATACTCTCTAGTACCTCGCATAGTGCTTCTGTCCAGAGAAAGAGGCCTAATGAATATTTGCTAAATTAATAAAATGAATTAACATTCCAGAAAATACTTACCTGATGAAATCTAAAAGTGATAAGTTTACAGAAAATTCCAGCTGAACAGAATGAGTATCCATCATCTGGTATTTTATAACACCAGAGAGACTTCCTTCTGTACAAGGCTTCTCCATCTGGACACTGTAATGAAAGTTTTTGGTGCCTTCTGCTTCCACTGCAGGCAAACAGCATCCAGGCTGCTCAGTGATCTGTAAGTAAAGTAGTAGAAGCACTGACGAAGGGGTCAATGCAGACTGTGATAGGAATACCAATTTTCTATCTAACTGACTTTTACACCAGTAAAAGCATACAAATGTGGGAAGTTAACAACAAACCACAACATGAAGATGACTGATACCGTCATTTGAAAAATTCACTAGCATGATAATTAAGAAATAATAGTACACAAATCAAACTTAAGTAAAGATGGTGTTACAGATCTGTCTGTAGTAAAAAGATTATTAAACTCCAGTCTGGTGGCCCTCAATCCTGACTAACACCACATTTTTAAAGCTAGACAAGTTTTTAAAATGATAATAATACAGGTTTCTTCCATTTTCATTCTCTACCCTTATTCTAACTCGGGTGGTAGAGTTCAGGCAACTAGATTGTTTTTGTTTTAAGTTCCACAAGTGATTCTTTTTTATAATAATTATTTAATTTATTTTATTATTATTATTTTTTTAATTTGACCAGAGAGGAAGAGAAGGAAAGTGAGAAAGCAAGTCACTAGGTCCAGGACTCGAACCACAGCCATGTGGGAGTCAAGCACCTTAACCACCATACCACCGGCTGGCCCTCCACAGGTGACTCTTTTTTTAGAGACAGATTTTTGCTTTAGGGCACTTGCGCTTGCCAGAGAGACAGACAGAGACAGAGAGACAGAAAGAAAGAAACCACCTCCCAGGGGGGATAATCATGCCACAACCCCTTCTCTTCCATTCTCCTCTCGGGATCTTAGGCATGTACACACATGCACTCAGTGTGAGTTTTAAGCTGCTGGGTCCAGGACTTGAACCGTGGTTGACTACATGGGAGTCCAGTGACGTAACCATCACACCATCTGCTGGTGATTCTAATGCACACCTAGAGTTACTGTCCTGGTCAGTGACCCAGACAACAATCTCATTCAACAAATCCTAGAGCACAGAAAAAACTGGGCCCATTTTGTTGGAAAATGAATATACTAGTCAAGTCTCATCATAATTCTACCAAGGACATTAACACAATAACATAATTAAACACACTTCCAGAAATCACTGTACCAGTCTATTGGAGCTAGGGAAGAAAGAGAACTGCCTAAGCACTCAGTATAGAATTATAAATCAGTAAGAGAAAGAAAGAGTGAACAGTATACACAACTTATCTTCAATATATTCTGCTTCTTGATATTCCACTGTTTTGTTACATTTGAAAATTTCATTTCAGCTTTGACAACAATAAATGAGGTATTTAATGAGTACAGGAAAAAACACAAATTACAGACTGAAAATAATAACGCCATTAACAGCATGTGCCATGTACTACTATAAGCATTTTACAGACGTTAACTCATTTAATCCTAGAACAGGCACGCAATATTAATATTCTCACGTTAAACATGTGGAAACTGAACCACAGAGCAGTTAAGCAACGTGACCTTGTAACACAGCTAATTTGCAGAGCAAGATTCAACGCTAAGCCGTCTAAGTCAAGATCCTACATTCTGGGGCCGGCAGGTGGCATGGTGGTTAAAGGCACTGGACTCCCATATGGTCGACCACAGTTTATGTCCTGAATCTGGTGGCTGGCTTGCTCGCTCGCTCTCTCTCTCTCTCTCTCTGCCTGATCAAACTGGAAAATAATAATAAAAAATAAAGTTAAATAAATAAATTCTTAAACAGAAAAATAAAAGAACCTACATTCTTTACTGTACTCCACTGAAACTCACTTTATACTGATGGCCTTTCCCAACACAATCTTAATCACACTTCGTCTCTGTTGAGTTAATTCATCCCTACTGAAAATAATTGCTTAAATTGGTGCACCTTTTATCTGTATCTGTTTTTCTGAAGACTTAAGAATGAGAGAAATTTCTAAACCATCAGAAGAACCCACTGTAGAAACACTAAGTAAGAAATGTCCATTTGAGGCAGAAATTATAAACCATTCTTTGTCTTACCTTGAAATTTTCTTCAGGAAGAATTTCTATGTTAGAACTTTTCAATTCTGAACCATTCTTATTAGCAACCGACCAGACCATCAGTAAACAATCATCCCTCCAAATTTTATAAGAAGACACTGATATGGTTTCATCACTACAGACTTCCACGCAATCTGAATGCATGTATTCAGTAGTTTCTCCCAACAACGAAGAAGCTAAAGAGATTTCTTCGGCAACTGAGGCTACAGTAGATAGAGGAGGATGAAAAATTTCCATGTTGTCATCAGCAAACAAAGATGACGCAGATAGCCTGCAATTTGAAAGTTTCTCAACTAAGGGGAGTTCTGGGAGTGACTCGGAATCCAAAAGTTCTGAATTCAGAGAGAGCTGCTTTAATTCTTTGTCTCCTTTATCCTGCAAAGTATTCAAATAATAATCTTCTTCATATGCCGCATTTGACAAAGAACTAAAGGAAGAACAGGTCATATTATGAGCGCTGGTTGCCTCTCCACTTTTGCTTTCCTTGACCTTTGATTTCCGCCTGAACTTGTGAGAGACAGTATCTGCTTTCCCCAGCTGCAAGAATAAAACAATAATAACATAAAGAGAGACCCATTCTACCAGTCATAAATTTAAACATCTTCTAAAATTTCAAATGGACAATTTATAAACTTGCTAAGGCTCTGTCTATAAAGCACTGATTGACAAAGAATCAGAGAGGAATATGCTAAACCCTAAAATTCTGACAGCTACATAACAGAGCTATTAGCTAAAGTTTTCTGTCATTAACTACACATAAAAGTTAAAAAAAAAATCAAACACTGGATCATAATGTCAGTTAACAATTCAAAAAGCTTGTTAGTCAGAATACTTGGTTGTAGAACTGGGTGAATTAGAAAGAGTGAGAAGCCTGGCCATTTTTTTGCATTTCCAGAGTTGTCCTATACAAGCATTAAGTTATCCCCAAATACAAGGATGACCCTTTTAGCAAAATATAATAATTATGATTTTATGGCCTGTAAGTCAGTAAGCAGGGATAGGAAAGTTATATCTCAAGAATCAACTGGCAGTGTCTGACAGGAACACTCAGCAGGCAAGAATTCTGTAAGACTAATGATGTTTGTCAGACTCAGGAGACAGGAACGGCACATCTGTCATCCTTGATCTACACCTTCTAAGGAATGCTCTGCAAATCTGTGTAAGAAGAGTGATCGTTCAAGTGTTCTGCTCACAAAGTTCTATCTAGAATCAGTGCAGCAGACCAGCACTATTCTAAGTCCATGTCTCCATCCTGCTGGGGGCTATAAGACTATTCTACTAGTCATAAATTTAAACATCTTCTAAAATTTCAAATGGACAATTTACAAACTCGCTAAGGTTCTGTCTATAAAGCATTGACTGACGATGTGAAGGTGGCCACGTGGTGGGGGCTATAAGACCACGCGGCCACCTTCACATCATTCCAGTTAGCCAGAATGCTACTACAGTTCCCTTATACCTCCTCCATTCCCCTCAAACCTCAACAACACCTTTTTCCAGCTCTCAGCAGATGAGTTTGTCTTAGACTCCCCCATTCAAGGCATCAAAGAACATGCCTTTATCAAAGCAAACCCTGGTACCCTCTCACCACAGCTTGCTGGGACAACTCAAAGACCCAAGGTCTGCTGAGCTGCAAACGTCGACTGAGACAACATTATGATACATTCGTTATCAGTACTTTTAGGCTGAATGTATTTGTTTTTTTCTTTTCTTTTTTTTTGATAGGTTTTTGCTAAAGGGCACGTGCGCTCGCCAGAGAGATAGAGACAGAGAGATAGAAAGCGAGAAATCACCCCCCCCAGGGGGGATGGCCATGCCACAATCCAAGAAATCAACCCCAGGGGAATGGCCATGCTGTAATCCCTTCTCCTCCATTCTCCTCTCGGGATCTTGGGCACGCACACATGCACATGCGCCTGGTGTGAGTTTAAGCCACCAGGTCCAGGACTCGAACCGTGGTCGGCTACATGGGAGTTCAGCGACATAGCCATTACGCTAACTGCTGATCCATGTATTTGTTTTTTCTTAAGGGAATATCAACTTCTAACATAAATGGGATCTAGATGAGTGAGTCTAGAAAAGAAAGACACAGGCTAGGAGTGCACATGTATACCATCTGGCCCATGTTGACGAGAATGCAGAGAACATTCCACCAAGAGAGGAGAACCAGGATGCTGTTCCCATCACAATTTTGTACCAGGTGGGTTCCTTGGCCCACCATGGTGTTGGCAGATGCTCAGAAACAGCACCTGTCCTTCACTCCACCATTCTTTGACTCTGAGACTAATACGTGGGCATACAAAGTTTTAAAAAACATTATAATCTTAGTATCTGCATATATTTATCATTGTTACATAATTCCTTTCCATTTCAGTTTTAAACAAGGTGTTTAAAACTAAAACTTTATGGGGACCATCGGTTGGCATAATGGCTATGTCGCTGACCTCCCATGTAGTCAACCGCAGTTCAAGTCCCAGACCCAGTGGCTTAAACTCATGTAGGGCGCGTGTGCGTGCATGCCTAAAATCTCGAGGGGAGAATGGGGGAGCAGGGATTGCAGTGTAGCCATCACCCCTGGGGGGTGATTTCTCACTTTCTGTCTCTCTGTGTTTCTCTTTCTGGCGAGCGCACAGGCCCTATAGCAAAAAACCTCTCCAAAAAAAAAAAAAAAAAAACTAAAACTTTATGCTCTGCATTTTTGTTTAATATAGCTTAAGTATTTTTAATCTTACAAATGCAATGCTAATCATTTTTAGTGGCTGAATAATATTGCAAGAACATACTATATGTGGCCATTCTCCTCTGAGTGAGATATCTAAATTGAATCCTATCCTTCACAGTTAAAAATGCCATTTTGAGAGCCGACTCTGGTACAGGAGGAATGTGTTGCTCACACAATGCTGTATTCATATAG
Source organism: Tupaia belangeri chinensis (assembly GCF_000334495.1). Classification (NCBI taxonomy): domain Eukaryota; kingdom Metazoa; phylum Chordata; class Mammalia; order Scandentia; family Tupaiidae; genus Tupaia; species Tupaia belangeri. The sequence goes on from NW_006205995.1 coordinate 2,228,996, forward strand.
AAGAGGTTATGGGTTCAGTTCCCTGGCTGACCTGTACACACTGGGAACATACTCTCAGGATCCTGGCTGGTTGGCAAGGCAGGCAGGCTGAAGGGGAGGAGCTCAGTGTGAGACCCTGTTGAGGGTGCTTGTCTTACTCTCTCTCATGAAAGAAAGTCAGTCTAAAAATGACAAGATGTACCTCGTCCACACACCTATCAACACTGGTGAACTACTCTTATTCAGCCTGCTTCCCTTTGAGAACTATCCCATGCACCCGCCTGGGTAAGAGTGCCCATGGACTTCCTTGTGACTTCATTTGGACCCTGCCCCTTAGCCTCGCTGACTGGACTGAAGAGAACACCTGCCTCAAGCTCAGCCAACTGGATGTTCTCTCAGAAATATAAAAGGTGTGTTACGGGTGGCTCTGGGTCTGGGCAGGGATGGAGACCGAGAGCTGGGGAAGCCATTTCCCGCTGCATGTACAGATGACAGCCAGGAGCTTTTATGAAGCCTTTTGTACAAAGGCGAGATGCAGATTCTTAGAAGAATGAAGGTGAAAACTTACCAAACTGATTGTACTTTCTGATCCTAGCCCAACAAATAACGATGATGCCAGCAGCTGCTTTTCCTTCTCCTCTTTTGACTGGGTAAGGACTTGAGATTGATCCTTTTTTGTTACAGCTTGATCTGCATTCTCTGGTATTATGCTCTCTTGAGCAACAGGTGAAGCTTCAGTTTCATCACTAGTTTTGCTTTCCTTTTTGGGAAGATAGCCCTCTTTCCCCCACAATTTCTTTATGCCATCCAGCTTCAAGCTATTTGTCCTAATGAGATTGACAATGAAATCAAGTCAATTTAAATGCTTGCTTAAGAGTTTTTTTGAGGCTTCTTTTATTTTTATTTTTTCTTCAGAACACGTCAAAGCCCATGGCCTTTTTTTTTTTTAAAGAGATTTTTGATACAGAGTACATGTACTTGTCAGAGAAACAGAGAGACAGACAGACAGAAAGCAAGAAATCACCCCTGGGGGGGATGGTCATATTGCATTCCCTTCACCTCCATTCTCCTCTCAGGATTTTGGGCATGAATGCACACACATAGGCCCAGTACGAGTTTCAGTATGCCAGGTCTGGGACTTGAACTGCGGTCAACCGTATGGGAGTCCAGCATCTTAACCACTGTCCCCCCAAGGCCTTTTAGAAACAGCTTTCATGTTATAGTCTACAATCCAGAAATAAAACCTCAATCCCAGCTTTTTATTGAAAGTTAATATCTTATCCACCAGCCAAAGGATTTAAGCCAGAACTCTAGACTTACTTAAAATTTTCAGATCATTTCATTTTTATTTCATAGCTTGGATATGTTATGAATCTATAAATCATTTTCTTTCATTCTGAAAATTCAAAAATACCTTATCTTTAATTCCGATGAACTGGGAGCTCACAGGTGGTGTATGGTTGAGGTGCTGGACTCTCACATGGCTGACTATGGTTCAAGTCCTAGACCTGGCAGCTTAGTTTCTCACTTTCTCTCTCTCTCTCTCTCTCTGTTTTTCTCTCTGCTGAGTTGAACATGCCCCATAGTAAATTTAAAATAATGATAATAATAAATACAATTAAATATTTAAAAAACAAAAAATAATTTCAATGGGTTAAAGATCAGAAATGACTTTTAAATGTCTTAGCTATAAGAAGAGACTAAATCTACACATATCTACCACATGAAATTCTGTTGAAAGCAAAAAAAATCAAATGCAATGCTCTGTCGAAATTTATTTTTAATACAAAAGGTTTCTTAATATGAACACTAGTTACATTTTCAACTATTATAAATGTACTTTTATAAAAACAAAATGAAAAAAAATGGGGTTTTGTCTATAAAACAATGATTTTGGGCAAAAGCATGAGGCTTAAGAATGTTTTATACCTGAGATATAGAAATAAGTAATGATTAAAAACCAGGTGTCCTGCTCAAAAACCTAAGCAAGGCATCTAGGCAAAAAGTCTAGGGCTAAATTTAGAAAGTAGATCACCTGGGACCAGCAGGTAGCATGGTAGTTAAGGTGATGGACTCCCACATGGTCGACCACAGTTTGAGACCAGGACCTGGTCTCACTTTCCTTCTCTCTTTTCCTTCTCTCTTTCCTTCTCTCTTTCTTTTTCCTTCTTTCTCACTTTCCTTCTCTCTCTCTCTCTCTCTCTCTCTCTCTCTCTCTCTCTCTCTCTGGTGAGCATGCATGCTCCATAGAAAATTAAAAATAAAAATAATAATGATTAATAAAATTAAATAAGGCTTTAAAAAAAAAGAAAATGAATTACCTAATACTATCTCAAAAATTATACTCTGAATCTTGGGACCAGCAGTTAGCATAATGACTATGTCACTGGACTCCCATGTAGTCAACCGCAGTTCGAGGCCTGGACCCGGCAGCTTAAACTCACACCAGGCACATGTGTGTGCATTCCCAAGATCCCGAGAGGAGAATGGAGGAGAAGGGATTGCGGTGTGGCCATCCTCCCCTGGGGGGTGATTTCTCGCTTTCTACCTCTGTCTGTCTCTGTCTGTCTCTGTCTTTCTGGTGAGCGCACACACCCTAGAGCAAGAACCTCTCCAAAAAAAAAAGTATACCCTGAATCTTGAGGGATTAATACAGTCAGTCATAAGCACAAGCTGAAACAAAGATTGTCTCTATTCTCATAAGAACTATGTGTTCACTAGTCTTATTGTGGTAATCAAAAAAATCAAGTCATACACCTTAAATATATATGATTTTTATTTACCAATCATACCTCAATAAAACTGGAGGGGGAAAGAACCACATATCCTAATACTTGCCTCATTTAAGCCTCCTGTCATGTTCCAAAATAGCATTTTTAAAATTCATACTACACGATAGGTAGGTCATGAAATGAATCTAAAAGGAAGACTTAGTACTTAATACATACTGATTATTAGTCCTTCATAATTTGTTGGACTCATAATCAATTTGGCTTTGAAGCCAAAAACAAAAACAAAAAGTCGTTATACTTCAGGGCCAGCAGGTGGCTTGGTGGATGGGTACTGGACTCCCACATGGCCAACCCTGATTTGAGTCCCAGATCTGGCAGCTTGCTTTGTGACTTTCCCTCTTTGTCTCTCTCTGGTGAATTAAAAAATAATGATAATAAATAGAATTAAATAATTTTTTTAAAAGTATTTATACTTGAAACTATGTGAAAAATTAATGCTATTAAGTAATAGTGGCTGGGGGCCAGTAGGTGGCGAGGTGGCTAAGGTGCTAGACTCTCACATGGCCAATGTGGTTCAAGTCTCAGACCTAATGGCTTGCTTTCTCACTTTTCATCTCTCTCTCTTTCTGTCTCTGATAAGTACACGTGCCCTGTAACAAAATAAAGAAAAATAATAATAGGGACCAGCAGTTAGTGTAGTGGTTATGTCACTGGACTCCCATGTAGCCAACCACAGTTCAAGTCCCGGACCCAGTGGCTTGAACTCATGCCCGGCACATGTGCGTACGTGTCCAAGATCCCGAGAGGAGAATGGAGGAGAAGGGATTATAGCGTAGCCATCCCCCTAGGGGGCTGATTTCTCACTTTCTGTCTCCCTGTCTCTCTCTGTCTTTTTGGCAAGTGTATGCACCCTGTAGCAAAAACCTCTCAAATATATAAATAAATAAATAAAATAACGACAAAATAACCATCTTGAGAATGCTCAAAAGCATCTCTGGGGGATTTATGAGCATCTGTAGATATAGATACAATATATCTACGCCCACTTTAACCAAAAAGAATCGGCCCCCAAATTTTACTAATAAATGGCTCAAATAGTAGTTTTAACAAAAAAGGCAGTTGTAGTAGACCCCAGACTGCTCCATCCAGATCCCCCTTCATTGAAGGGCAGTCACTCAGGTGTCAGGAAGGCTGTCATCTCTCAGCCCCTTCAGGGAGGACCTCAGCTGTAGAGGCCGCCTCACCAAGATTACGCCCCTTAAGGTACAGGCCACATCCAATGACTGATGAACAGAAGTACAGAATCCTAGCCTCCCATCTTAGCCCAACCAAGGACAATTCTGGACCTGACTTTTTCTAAACACAAGTCATCTTTACCTGGACTTTGACAACACTATTAATATAACATAGGTTTTAAGTATCCTTTGTTGGGGACCAGCAGGTGGCATAGTGGTTGAGGCGCTGGACACGCCCACATGGCCAACCATGGTTCAAGTCCCAGACCTGGTGGCTTGCTTTCTCACTTCCTCTGT
>NW_006205995.1:2234412-2236793 GCF_000334495.1 Tupaia belangeri chinensis
CGTTTCATCTCTCTCTCTTTCTGTCTCTGATAAGTACACGTGCCCTGTAACAAAATAAAGAAAAATAATAATAGGGACCAGCAGTTAGTGTAGTGGTTATGTCACTGGACTCCCATGTAGCCAACCACAGTTCAAGTCCCGGACCCAGTGGCTTGAACTCATGCCCGGCACATGTGCGTACGTGTCCAAGATCCCGAGAGGAGAATGGAGGAGAAGGGATTATAGCGTAGCCATCCCCCTAGGGGGCTGATTTCTCACTTTCTGTCTCCCTGTCTCTCTCTGTCTTTTTGGCAAGTGTACGCACCCTGTAGCAAAAACCTCTCAAATATATAAATAAATAAATAAAATAACGACAAAATAACCATCTTGAGAATGCTCAAAAGCATCTCTGGGGGATTTATGAGCATCTGTAGATATAGATACAATATATCTACGCCCACTTTAACCAAAAAGAATCGGCCCCCAAATTTTACTAATAAATGGCTCAAATAGTAGTTTTAACAAAAAAGGCAGTTGTAGTAGACCCCAGACTGCTCCATCCAGATCCCCCTTCATTGAAGGGCAGTCACTCAGGTGTCAGGAAGGCTGTCATCTCTCAGCCCCTTCAGGGAGGACCTCAGCTGTAGAGGCCGCCTCACCAAGATTACGCCCCTTAAGGTACAGGCCACATCCAATGACTGATGAACAGAAGTACAGAATCCTAGCCTCCCATCTTAGCCCAACCAAGGACAATTCTGGACCTGACTTTTTCTAAACACAAGTCATCTTTACCTGGACTTTGACAACACTATTAATATAACATAGGTTTTAAGTATCCTTTGTTGGGGACCAGCAGGTGGCATAGTGGTTGAGGCGCTGGACACGCCCACATGGCCAACCATGGTTCAAGTCCCAGACCTGGTGGCTTGCTTTCTCACTTCCTCTGTGTGTGTGTGTGTGTGTGTGTGTGTGTGTATCAAATAATAAATGAATGAATAAATAAAATTAAAATTTAAAAAAAAGTAAAACTGGAATTAACAGTTGGCATAATGGCTATATCGCTGGACTCCCATATAGTCAACCGCAGTTTGAGTCCCAGACCTGGTGGCTTAAACTCACGCCGAGTTTGTGTGTGTGTGTGTGTGTGTGCGTGTCCAAGATCCTGAGAAGAGAATGGAGAAGGGATTGTGGCATATAAAATTAAATTAATAATTATAAAAAAAATTATTTAAAGTATCCCTTGTCCAACATGCTTAGGACTAAAAGTATTGCAGATTTTCTCAAGTTTTAGAATATCTGCATATACATAATGTGATATCATGGAAATGAGACCCAAGTCTAAGCATGAAATTCACTTATGTTTTATATATTCATTATACATACAGCCTGAAAGTAATTTTATACAATATTTTTGAGTCGCAGCACTTTGACGATAACTTGAGATCAAGTGCGAAATTTTCAACTTGTGGCGTCATGTCAGTGCTCAACAAATTTCAGATATTGGAACATTTCACATTAGGGATGCCCAACCTGTTTATAAGTTTATATGGTATGTCTCTGTCTTATTTTTAATCAGGTGTTCGAACCCAGAGGGAAATTCTGACCAAGTAACCTTCAAAAGATTAGGGATGTACTTCAGGAACTCCCATGTGAGGCAGGATGCTGCCCAGTAATAGAATTTACAGGTAAGAAATTGTACATTGGGCTTGTAACTACTTCATATTCTCAGGTTACCAGAAACTATAGAAGAGTAACAGTCTCCCCTCTAAAGCCAATTCACCTTGTCTATTATCACAAGGTTCCTAATCTGAAATAATATGTGAACTGTGGTCCACTTCAGAAAGAAACTAAATTCGTCCCTCATGTTCCATTGTGTGTTAACACAGCATATGTAACTCTTTAGCAGTTCTGTCAAATGCTACTTCTCAGGGTAGTACACGGATATGTGTACAGGATTTTCAAGGGCTGGCACATTCCCACAGAACCTCATGCAGTACTAAAATAGCAGATGCTGTCAGCTGCTGTACAAGTAAACAGACCTCCATGGGTTTAGAGGATTCCTGTCTCTGCTTTCTTCTCCTTTCTGTTCCCTACTGGGGGCACTTCATTGCTGACACCTCCTCCATCATATGCCCACAAACTATATCTGCTCCTAGGGAACCAGCAGTTAGTGTAATGGCTATGTCACTGGACTCCCACATAGTCAACCGCAGTTCGCCTCCCGGACCCGGTAGCTTAAAACTCACGCCAGGCACGTGTGCGTGCGTGCCCAAGATCCCGAGAGGAGAATGGAAGAGAAAGGATTACGGCGTGGCCATTCCCCCTGGGGGGTGATTTCTCACTTTCTGTCTCTATGTCTCTCTCTGTCTGTCTGGCGAATGCACACACCCTATAGCAAAAAC
>NW_006205995.1:2237150-2285443 GCF_000334495.1 Tupaia belangeri chinensis
TCGGTCTGTCTGGGGAATGCACACCCCCTATAGCAAAAACTTCTCCAAAAAAAAAAAAAACTATATCTGCTCCTCAAGCTTGAGAGTACCAAAACTAAATGGGAAGGAAAATAAAAGTGTTAACAGGACAAGAAAAAAAGACAAAAAAGAGAATTTGCTATTCATTCAGCATATCATTCCACATTCTTCATGACCTATTCGTGTTATTCTTCTAAATATTTCTTATAACCAACTCTTTAGAGTGTTGACAAATATACAGAGGAACATAGTGTCTGACTTCTTAATGAAAATAACAACTCAAAATTAATCTTCCAATGTTGTCACCTTTGAGATTTTATCCCATTTATTCCAACAATGCTGCCATTAAAATTAAAATAATTTGAACTCCTTTAGATGATCTAAATCTCCTTCATAAACAAGAAAGCCATTTTTATTACTTTAGTCTCACATCAGTATATTCACCAAAATTACCCAGAGTGATCACTGATGTTATTTGGTAAACTCAGCTACTGGGTAATGATAATAATGATAATGACAATTCGTATTAATAGTACCTATCATTTGTCAATCACTTAACTATGCACTGGGTTGTCCTACACACTTCATATATATCCTCTCATTTTACTAACTTAATTATGTTTCTAAAAAATTGTATTTTGGGACCAGCAATTAGAGTAATGGCTATGTCACTGGATTCCCATGTAGTCAACCACGGTTCGAGTCCCAGACCCAGTGGCTTAAAACTCACGCCAGGCACATGTGCATGTGTGCCCAAGATCCCGAGAGGAGAATGGGGGAGAAGGGACTGCGGTGAGGCCATCCCCCCTGGGGGGTGATTTCTCACTTTCTGTCTCTCTGTCTCTCTCTCTGGTGAGTGCACACGCCTCATAACAACAACAACCAAAAAAAACCCTCTCCAAAAAAATATATATTTTTTCAAAATCAAAATCTACCTTAAAAGGATAAAATTCGGTGCCAAATAAGACATTTAAACAAAAGTATCACCAATTTTCAAGATGGCTAGAAAGGAGCTCTGAAAGCAATTCAAGAAAATTATATGACTTTCTCAGGTGAGTATAATCTTCAGGTGACGACGGCCTCACGTGAAGGTTCAAGTGACAAGTGACTACTCCACCTCACTTTATGTTTCTCTCTGTATCTGTCAATCACCCAATGAAATGGACGATTTGTCAGAAGAATGACACAAATAGATAATGAGGAATGTAGAATGATATGCTGACTATATACCTGGGTATGTAAGTCCTGATATGCTTCTTTATTTTTTTTGGAGAGGTTTTTGCTATAGGGCGCATGCCCTCGCCAGACAGACAGAGAGAGACAGAGAGACAGAAAGCAAGAAATCACTCCCCAGGGGGGATGGCCACACCACAATCCCTTCTCCTCCATTCTCCTCTCAGGATCTTGGGCACGCACACACATGCACCTGGCATGAGTTTAAGCCACTGGGTCCGGGACTCGAACTGCAGTTGACTATGTGGGAGTCCAGTGACATAGCCATTACGCTAACTGCTGGTCCCCCTGATATGCTTCTTAAAAAGAAACATAATAGGGTCTACAGGTGGCGTGGTGGTTAAGGGAGCTGGACTCCCACACAGCCTACCACAGTTCGAGTCTTGGACATGGTGGCTTGCTTTACTCTTTCTCTGTCCCTCTCTGGTCAAATTTAAAATAAATAAAATAAAGTTAAACAAAAATAATTATTTTAAAAATGTATAATATATAGTAATAACATACACATTATTACTCTATATAAAGCTTCTACACATCCCATGCTGTCTTAGAAGATCGAAAGGCTCTTTAAGTACACTCATGTGCCACAGAATGACCTTTCAATCAACAGACCACATGACAACGTGCAGCAGCAACAGGCTGTGCCACACAGCCTAGGTGTATAACAGACAAGACCATCCAGGTTTGTGTGATGACCCTCTGCCATGTTCATACCATGACAAAATCACCTAAAGATGCATTTCTCAGAACACAGACCCATGGTAAGTGACACGACTGCATAAAGTCATACTATACAGTGTCAACACTTTGAGAGCACTAAGTAGGAACTGAAACAACAGCCCATATAGAATTTAGCTTTTAGGGGGCTGGCAGGTGGCAAGGTGGTTAAAGTCACTGGACTCCCACATGGCCGACCACGATTTAAGTCCCAGACCAAGTGCCCCTTGTTTTCTCTCTCTCTCTCTCTCTCTCTCTCTCTCTCTCTCTCTCTCTCAATCTCTCTCTCTCTCCCATACTCCCTCTCTCCCTCTCTCCCTCTCTGTTCAAATCAAGATAAATAAATAATTAAAGTTAAATAAAATAATTCTTAAAACAAATTTAGCTTTCAGGAACTCTTCTTAACCATTATACCAAAACACACTGTCACAAATGTGCCTTTCCCTTTGGATTCTCTGATGACCACTGAAACAATAAACTTCTAAGAAATTACCCTAAAACAAGCAAATAATGAGTATGATGATACAGAGCAGAAGGCCAACGGAATGCTAAAGGACATTTAAACACTCAAGTCCATGATTTAACATGAGAGGAACTTACTCTTTTAGCCCCGCCTCAGCACTATTTCCAGATATATCTGACCCGAGAGAAATGCCAGCAGGAGACTGTCGTCCAGTGATGCCAGATGAAGAAAAGGAGAGTCCATAAGGTTCAAAATTGAGAACTGGAATTTAAAGCAAAGATAGAGGTTCATATTTAAAACAAAGCAAGAAACCAAAATCATCATTTACTGTGCACTACAGAAATAAAGAAAAATCCAGAGGCAATTTTTAAACTCTAATGGATCTGAGGGATGATCTAGTCAAATATTTATAGTAATAATAATAAAAAAGTAGTTACCATTTACTGAATGTCTACTGAAGAATTCATATTACTAGGAGATCAAGGGCAAACTGACTTTCATTTATCTTTATTTAACCTCACTTAGAATCTAAAAAGGTATACAATTAGGGAAGGCAACGTGATAAACCAAGTTCAGTGAAAAGTTGCTGCTTTCCTTCAGAAGTGTTCCCTGAGCATGAATAAAGAGATAACCATATTTTACTTAAATAAACATTCCTAGGCTCAATCTGGTGAATAGCTCAACGGATGTTTCTTACGCAAAAATTAAGAGGTTAAGCCAAAGGGCAGGGAGAAGTTCCAAATTAGTAGAACAGAGTTTGAGAATAAAGAAAGAAAAAAACTAGACATGGAAGGAGACAGTACTATAGAGCAGACAAATAAAATTTCAATTCTGAGACAAAAGAATTAAACTCTCATCTAAGGAAGGCCTGGAGAGACTCAAGGCTGAGAACTGAAGTTCAAACCATATTATTTTTTTAAAGTAATGATTTATTTCATTTTATTTGTTGTTATCATTATTATCATTATTATTATTATTATTTTAATTTGACCAGAGAGAGACAGACAGAGAAAGGGAAAGTGAAAAATTAAGTCACCATGTCTGGGACTTGAACCACAATCAGCCATGTGAGAGTCCTGCACCTTAACCACCAAGCAACCTGCCAGCCTCCAAACCATATTATATTCATTCTTCAGTGAAAATTCTCCAAGATCCATACACTGATGAATGACTAAAAGGACCAAAGATTTTGAGGCACTAACTAGATGCGCAAGAGTCAAGTGCATGCAGGGAGCCAGACAAAAATTTATGTACAGGGGCTGGCAGGCAGCGTGGTGGTTAAGACTGGACTCCCACATGGCCAACCACAGTTTGAGTCCTGGACCCAGTGAACTTGCTTTTTCACTTTCCTATTTTCTCTCTAATTAAAAAGTAATAATAAATAAAATTAAATAAAATAATTCTTTTAAAAATGCATGAACAAAAACAGGCAAAGGAAGAAAGTGGCTGAACTGCAACTTTATATACAAGATAATCAGATGAAGAAGAGGACAGGTGGCATGGTGGTTAAGGCACTGGACTCCCATATGGCCGACTATTGTTCCCAGACCTGCCAGCTCGCTTTCTCACCTTCTCTCTCTTTCTCTGCTGAGCACATGTGCACTGTAGCAAATAAAAATAATAAATTAAATAAATCTTTTAAAAAAAGAATAAGGACAGGGGTCTACAGGTGGTTTGGTGGTTTAGGTGCTGAACTCCCATGTGGTCAACAACAGTTCGACTCCTAGACCTGGCAGCTTGCTTTCTTAATTTCCCTCTGTCACTCTGTCTCTCTGTGGTGAATGTGCATACCCTCTGGCAAACTGAAAAATAGTAATAAATAAAATTAAACTTTATAAAGGAAACAAAGAAGGAAAAAAAATCATACCAGGCCTATGTGCATGCATACCCAAAATCCCAGGAGGAGAATGGAGGAGAAGGGACTACAGTGTGGCCATTCCCCCCGACCCTAGGGATGATTTTTTTTTCATTTTCCTGCTCACTATCTCTCTCTGATGAGCACTTGTGCCCTATGGCAAAAAACATTTAAAAAAAAAAAAAAAAAAAGGCTGTCATTAATATCAGGGACTGTGACTTAAAAAACATGATTGAGGGCCAAGGGTAATTCATGCAGAGAAATGAAGGCAGAGAGAGTCCTCAAAGCTGCAGTTACTGAAATAAGCCAGGTAAGAGATAATAACATGTATTATCCCACGCATAAGTAATTCAATATTTAACTCATATCCTTCATTACTTTAAAGGCCTCAATCATATACACATTCCTTTCACTTACCTTGTACTCCGACTCATTTTTTTCCCTTTACTTATTGTAATTTATGATTTATATATAATCATTACACATCTGCGTAGGGTACAGAATGGTCTTTAAAAGAATGTATAAGGATCAGCAGTTGGCATAATGGCTATGTTGCCAGACTCTCATATAGTCAACCGCAGTTTGAGTCCCAGACCCAGTAGCTTAAACTAACACTGGGCACGTGTGCATGTGTGCCCAAGATCCCAAGAGAGGAATGGAGAAGGGATTGTGGCGTGGCTATCCCCCATGCGTGGCTAGCCCCCATGGGGGGTGATTTCTCACTTTCTTTCTCTCTGTCTTTCTCTGTCTTTCTGGCGAGCACACACACTCTAAAACAAAAACCTCTCAAAATTTAAAAAAAAAAAAAAAAGTATAGTAGCAGGGACAGTAGTTGGTGTGGTGGTTGGGGGCGATGGACTTCCACATGGCCAACCGTGGTTCGAATCCTGGACCTGGTGGTTTGCTTTCTTTCTTTCTGTCTCTCTCTCTCTCTCTCTCTGTCCCTCTCTGGTCAAATTAAAATTAAATAAATAAATAGTTTAAAAAATCTTTTTTTAAAAAAAGCATATATACGGTGTGCAATAAACAAATCAGTGACATAAAACATATTCACCATCTTTAACATTTAACATCAAATTATGTTGTGAACATTCAAAACCTGCTCTAATGGTTATTCTGCAAGTATGTATTGAACTGTTTACAATGTTCTTTACTGTGAGATACTATTCTAAAGAAAAACATATTGATTAAAAAGCAGGCAACAGGAGCTGGCAGGTAGTGTGGTGGTTAAGGCACTGGACTCTCACATGGCTAATTCCAGTCTCGGACCTGGTGGCTTACTTTCTCACTCTCCCTCTCTCCCTCTCTGTGTCTCTGTCTCTCTCTGGTATATCAGAAGAATAATAATAAAATAAAATTAAATAAATAGTTCGGAGAAAAAGCAACAATCTCACAAATTAACAAAGATAATATTAGCCAATGAAAGAATTTGTAATTTCCATGTAGAATACTGTGGGAGATAAGAGTTTATAATATGAAAAATATCTGTGGGTATCAATCATCGGTTCAGTTAGAGATAGGTAAAATTGTACATAACAATAGCTCTTCGGGAAGAGACAGAAAAAGAACACTTTTACTTACACACTGTGAGTTCTTGTTAAGACCAGAATACTGTGCTGTGCATAAAGGAGTAAGTACTTGAAAAAACAGTAACTAAACAAAATCAGAAAAAAATGTTTAAAAGTGAAGACATGGTAAAGTCAGTAACTTGGTGATGTGCAGACTTTACAAATTTCTTGATATTAGCCTTTTTAAAATTCATTCCAGGCTGGTGTGACATGTACTCATTTTACAAGTTGTAGTGATGTACAATGATTGAATGTATAAATAAATTAGAAAATAATTTAAAAATTCATTCCAGGGGCCAGCGGGTGGCATAGTGGTTAAGGTGCTGGGCTCCCACATGGTCTACTGTGGTTTGAGTCTTGGACCTGGCGGCTTGAAACACAACAGGTGCATGTGTGTGCATGCCCAAAATCCTGAGAGGTGAATAAAGAAGGGATTGTAGTGTGGTCATCCCCACTAGGGGGTGATTTTTCACTTTCTGTCTCTCTGTCTCTTTCTTCCTCTCAGATGAGTGCACGAGGGCATGTTTTCTTTAAAAAAAAAAAAAAAAAAAAAAAAACTCTTTAAAAAAGAATTTTGCCAAAGAAAGACTCAACTATTTGTAATATTTTGTACTTTTCCTTTGTTATCTGGTTTTATACAATGAATAATGGTTATAATAAATATATAAAAATAGGGACCAGCAGTTAGCGTAATGGCTGTCGCTGGACTCTCACGTAGTCGACCACAGTTCGAGTCCCGGACCTGGTGGCTTAAACTCACGCCGGGTGCGTGTGCATGTGTGCCTAAGATCCCAAGAGGAGAATGGAGGAGAAGGGATTGTGGCATGGCCATCCCCCCTGGGGGGTGATTTCTCGCTTTCTGTCTCTCTGTGTGTACCGTCTATTGAATAACTGGTAAATTTGTATTAGGTTGTCAAGAATGTCAATAATGTACTTTTCTATGCCAAAATGCATCATAACTTTCCCAAAGACCCACTATTTAAGTCTGCTTGTGTGTAAAATAATTAAATCTGCATTTTTAGCCTTTTAGTTGGCAAATTTAGTTCTGACGCTCAATGTTGTTATCAATATGTGCGGCCTTATCCTTTTTTTCTAGTTGTTTTGTGTTCTCTTACTCCTATTCGTCTCCCTTTAGCTTTACTGGCATAATAATTCCTAAGTACTTCCTGAAGAGCTATGTTCATTTTGGTGAATTCTTCCAGCATTTGTTTATCTGGGGCTGATTTTATTTCTCCTTCTCATTTGAAGGATAATCTTGCCGAGTACAGTACTCTTGGCTGATACAGCTTCTCTTTCAGAGTTTTAAATATGCCTTCCCATTCTTACCTCCATTGTTTCAGTTGAGAGACCCGATGTTATTCCAGTTTGTATGTAACTTGGCATTTCTCACCTGCCATTTTTAAAATACTGTCTTTGTCTTTGATTTTTACTAATTTGGTTATGATATGCCTTGGAGAAGATCTTATGTTGTATCTATTTGGTGTCCTTTGTATTCCCCTGGATATAGATGTCCACATACCTCTCTAAGTTTGGAAAGTTTTCAGCTAATAAATTATGAAAGATGTTTTCTATGCCTTTCCCTGTCTCTTTACCTTCTGGAATACCTATTATGTGGCCATTCAGCTGTTAATGGTATCTAGAATTTCCTGTATATTGCCTTCATTTTTAATGAGGTTTTGTCTTCAAGGTCAGAGATCCTTTCCTCTGCAAGGTCTAATCTGCTGTTGCTACTTTTGAGATTGCTTTGATTTCCTGCATCATATTCTTTATCTCCAGAAATTTCTGGTTCTTTTTCAGTGTGTCTATCTCCTTTCCTCCTTCAAGTCATGGAAGGATTTTCTCCTCTCCTGGAATTGGTTCTCTGTCTTCCCCTGAAACTCTTCCCCTGAATCTCTTGGAGTTTTGTTACATAAATATTCTGAATTCTTCTTCTGACATTTCTGTGATCTCTTGTGCTCAACCCACTGTTGGTGAGGAGTTAAGATCTTTTGTGGGGGAAGTACTTCCTAATTTTCTATTTCTTGAGCTCTGCTTTAATGTTCAGTCATCTGGTGGTACCCTCACTTCTTCCTATTTCTCTGAAGTATGTTTCTGTAGCTGTGTACTCCTGAATGTCTCTATGATATGCATAAGCTCTGTGCCAATTTCCCTCTTTGACTGTGGGTGGGAGTGTAGAATTCACAGTAGGAGTTTTGGGTTCAAAAGCGAGGTTCTCTCTTTTTATTGCTAAGGGAGTTATGGGGGAAAGAATTCCTCCAGAGTCTCCTATTCTCAAGTGTTTGGTTCTGTATACCCAAACCTAACTGCTCCCTATGTGGATGAAGGTTGAGCTGACAGGCAGAGTATAAGATGGTAGACCACTCTGAGCGGTGCCCCTGAGCACTGTGCAAGCTGGAAAGCACCCTCAGTCCCCACAGCAGACTGGTTCGGGGGACCCTGCTGATGAACTCAAGCTAAGAAGCGTGGCTTGGGCCTGCCTGTTGGTACTCTCATCTCTAGAACTGCAAGGTCTCCCTTTGTTGGTCCTTCTGTCTTTCTGTACTGTACTTTACCCATTTGGCTATTAAGTCTCTGACCTTCCTCAGCTATTATTTATTATTACCACTTAATTTCAATCATTTAAATTATTTATTTAATAATATTTTTTGAGAGAATAACAATCTCAATGTGCTTTTCCTTTCTTTTTTTTTTTTTTTAAAGAGGTTTTTGCTATAAGGCGTGTGCGCTCCCCAGAAAAACAAAGAGAGACAGAGAGACAGCCAGAAATCACCCCCCCCAGGGGGATGGCCACGCCACAATCCCTACTCCTCCATTCTCTTCTCAGGATCTTGGGCACGCACATACACGTGCCCAGCATGAGTTTAAGCCACCAGGTCCAGGACTCAAACCATGGTTGACTACACAGGAATCCAGCAACATAGCCATTACGCTAACTGCTGGTCCCTCTCAATGTGTTTTTCTGAAAGCCATAGTTCAGGAGACAGAAATATGGCTATTTCCCCTTACTGTTTCTGGTGTTACCAAACACTGGGCCGTAAACACTGGGCTGTAACATACTTAAATAATATCTTAATTAAATAACCCACACTAATTCCTAAATGCTTTTTAGGGGTGTGACTTGGTAATAAAATTTGTTCCTTATCACCCCATCTATTTTTGTCAATTCTTATTATCTTACAGTATTTTCCTGGAGTTTATTTGGACATTTTTTTCCTAATCAAAAGAACTAAGTATCACTTATTAACTATTACTCTCTGTAAATGACTTATAAAGATCTTAAATAAGATCAGTCCCAGAACTGATTGATACTTGAAAGATTCCAGAATTAACAACTCTATGCAAAAAATACCTATTTCTCCCACTCTTTATTTTCTTATAGCCAGTTCCATTTCTAAAATATTTAAATTTATAACTTACTTAGCCAGTTCCAATTCTAAAATATTTAAGTTTATAACTTACTCCATAAATATTTATTAAGCATGTGCTATGTCCTGTCTCATAGCCAGTACTCTTTTATATAACAGTCTAAGCTCATGCACTTTGAACTTTGCTTTAAAGAACCTCTGAAAAATAGATCTGGGAGGAGAAAGGAAGAGTATAATTTAAGAGCTTAACCCTATTTAAAATGATGGTTTTATGGAGGAAAAAATGTACTTGGCAAAGGACTACATCAGCCTGAGGAAGTCCAGGGCTATCTATAATATTTGACTCAGTCACTTAACTGATTTTTAAAAAACAACAGTTCCTAGAATTGGGCTCCCCCTCCTACCAACCCTACACTACTCCACTCTTCTTAGTAATGGCAACTAATGACCTCAGTCATTTGAAAATAAGAAATTATAACAATTGGACCACATCTCTCACTTGTAGAGCTACAAAAGATTTCATGCCAAGCCCAAAATGTCATAAGACTTTGATATGCAATACAGTCACAGGTTGCGCAACTGTAATTTAAAATTTCACTTTTTCCCACCAATATAATCTAACAAAAATAGATAAGGTGTTAATGAGGAAGAAATTTATTTTCCTTTGAAAGAGAATAAAATTTTCTAGATTATTGGATACTACTGTGCTTAATAATGCATCAAAACCCTTAAAAGATAGGGACTGCACTGAATCTGTAAGTCACTTTGGGTAATACGGACATTTAAACAATATTAAGACCTAATCCATGAACGCTGGAGGTCCTTCCATTTATTCATGTTTTGCTGGATATCTTTCATCAATGTTTGGTAGTTTTTAGTACCTAAGTCTTCTGTCTCCTTGGTTAAGTTTATTAATAAGTATTTTCTTTTTTTTTTTTTTTGAGAGGTTTTTTTCTTTTCTTTTTTTTTTTTTTTGCTATAGGGTGCGTGCACTCGCCAGACAGAGAGATAGAAAGCAAGAAATCACCCCCCAGGGGGGGATGGCCACGCTATGCCACAATCCCTTCTCCTCCATTCTCCTCTCAGGATCTTGGGCACGCATGCACACGCGCCCGGCATGAGTTTTAAGCCACCAGGTCCGGGACTCGAACCATGGTTGACTACGTGGGAGTCCAGCAACATAGCCATTATGCTAACTGCTGGTCCCAAGTATTTTCATTTTTTTGATGGTATTGTAAATTGATATGTTTTCCTAGTGTCCTCTTCAAATAGTTGGTTGTTAACATATAGGAACGCAACTTTTTTTTTATGCTAATACTGTATCCTACAAACTTACTGAATTTGCTTATTTGTTCTAGGATTTTTTTTTTTAATGAAGTTTTTAGAGATGTGTATGTGTGTGTGTTCATGTCTGTAAAGAGGAATTTCACTTTTTCCTTTCTAATTTACATGTGTTTCTTTTTTTCTGACCCAACTGCTCCAACCTGGTACTGTGTTGACTAGAAATGGAAAGAGTAAACATCTTAACTTTGTTCCCGATCTTAGAGCAAAAGATTTCAGTTTTTCCTCTATGATGGTATGGGTTATAGGTTTCTCATATAGGACCTTTTTTATATTAATGTATTTCTTTCCATTCCTAGTTTGTTCAGAGTTTCTATCATGAAATGGTGCTGAATTTTATCTAACACTCTTTGTACATCGAGAAAATCGTGACCTTTAACCTTTATTAACGAGCTGTTTCACATTAGTGTGATATCAATGTGATGTATCACATTAATTGATTTTTATATGTTGAACCACTCTAGCATCCCAGGAATAAATCCATCTTGGTCATGATATATGATCCTTTTAATGTGCTGTTAGATTCAGTTTTCTAGTAGTTAGTAGATTTCTTCATCAATATTCACCCTGGATACTGAAGTTTTCTCTTCCTCTGTGGTGTCTGTCTGACTTTTGTATCAGGGTAATTCTAGTCTAATGAAATAAGTTTGGAAGTATTCTCTCTTCACATTTTTGAAAGAGTTTGAGAAGGATTGGTATTAATTCTTATTTAAATGTCTGGTAGAGCTCACCAGTGAAAAACCATAAATGACCACAAATAGCCAAATCAATCTTGAGAAAGAACTGTGTTGTCTTTCTACATCGAGAAAATCGTGACCTTTAACCTTTATTAACGAGCTGTTTCACATTAGTGTGATATCAATGTGATGTATCACATTAATTGATTTTTATATGTTGAACCACTCTAGCATCCCAGGAATAAATCCATCTTGGTCATGATATATGATCCTTTTAATGTGCTGTTAGATTCAGTTTTCTAGTAGTTAGTAGATTTCTTCATCAATATTCACCCTGGATACTGAAGTTTTCTCTTCCTCTGTGGTGTCTGTCTGACTTTTGTATCAGGGTAATTCTAGTCTAATGAAATAAGTTTGGAAGTATTCTCTCTTCACATTTTTGAAAGAGTTTGAGAAGGATTGGTATTAATTCTTATTTAAATGTCTGGTAGAGCTCACCAGTGAAAAACCATAAATGACCACAAATAGCCAAATCAATCTTGAGAAAGAACTGTGTTGGAGGCATCCCATTTCCTGACTTCAAAATATATCACAGAGCAGGACCAGCAGATGGTGTAATGGTTACATCGCTGGATACCCACATGGTCAACTGCAGTTCAAGTCCCAGATCTGAGAGCTTGAGACACATCAAACACGTAAGTGCATGGCTAAAATTCCAAGAGGAGAATGGATGAGATGGAATTGCAGTGTGGCCAACCCCACCCAGAGGGTGATTTCTAGCTTTCTGTCTCACTGTCTCTCCGGCAAGCACATGCGCACTATAGCAAACCTCTCTTTACAAAAAAGGAACTATAATAATCAAAACAAAAACAAGTGTGACTACACCAAACCAAAAAAGCTTCTGCCCAGCAAGAAAAAAAAAAAAAACTCAAAAGAGTAAAAAAGTAACCTATAAAATACAAAAATATTTACAAACTACATAGCTGATGAGGGGTTAATATCCAAAATATATAAGGAATCCCTATGACTCAAAAGTTTAAAAAACAAAAAAGCTAATAACTTGACTTAAAAATAAGCTAAGAACTTGCATAAATATATCTCCAAAGAAGACATACAAATGGCCAACAAGTCAAGTAAATGAAAAAATATTCCGTGTCATGAATCATCAGAAAAAGCAAATCAAAACCACAAGGTATTACTTCCTATCTAACAAGATGACTATTTTATCAAAAAAACCCAAAAGACAGACCCAACCACAGTGACACAGGTGGTAGGGTACCACTGTGCTATACGGGAGGCATAAGGGAAGGCCCAGGTTCAGGTCCTGGGTGAACTTGAACAAGCCAGGTGTATCCATGGGTGCACCCATAATCTTGCCGAGAAGGCTGGGAGTGGAGGGGTCGAGTCAGGGTTATCTGTGTGTGTAAATAAATAAATAAACTTTAAAAAGACAACAGGTGGGACCAGCAGACGGCATAACGGTTACATTGCTAGATTCCCATAGTTGAATGCAGTTTGATTACCGGACTGGGTGGCTTGAGACTCACGCTGGGCATGTGTGCATGTGTGCCCAAGATCCCAAGAGGATAATGGAGGAGAAGGGATTACAGTGTGGCCATACCCCCTAGCAGGTGATTTCTCACTTTCTGTCTCTCTGGTGAGCACACGTGCCCTATAGCAAAAAATCGGCACACGGCCCCTAAAGAAAAAAAACCCTAAAAAAAAAAAAAAAAAAAAAAAAAGACAATAGGTATTGCCAAGGATATAGAGAAACTAGAACACTTACACACTGTTGGTAGAAATGGAAAATGGTGTAGCCACCAGAAAAATTAAAAATAGAATCACCATATGATCTAGTAATCCTACTACTGGGTATTTACCCCAAAGAATTAAAATCAGGACCATGAAGAATTATAGCACTCTTATGTTCATTACAGCACTATACACAATAGTCAAGATGTGAAAATAACCTAAATGTCCTCCAACAGATGAATAGATAAAGAAAATATGGTATGGGGCCACCAGGTGCTGTAGTGATTAGGGCACTGGACTCCCACATGCCAACTACAGTTCAAGTTCCCAACCTTGCAGCTTGCTTTCTCGTTTTCCTTCTCTCTCGCTCTCTCTCTGTCTCTGTCTCTGTCTCTCTCTGGTCAAATTAAAAAATAAATAGGCAAATAAATGAAGTTAAATGAAAATAATTAGAGAAAAATAATAAAGTTAAATAACTCTTTAAAAAATACAACTAAAAAAAAATATGGTGTATACACACACACACACTCACACAGGAGAACTACAAGCCTTTTAAAAAAAGGAAATAATGCAATATGTAACAACAGTGATGACTTTCAGGATTCTGTGCTGCATGAAATAAGCCAGTCACAGAAAGACAAAACCTCTATGATTCTACTTATATGAAATATCTTAAATGATCAAATTCACAGACGCAGAGAGGGACAGTGGCTGTTAGGAAATAAAAGGGGGGGAAAATGGGAAGTTAGTTACCAATAGGCAGAACATTTCAGAAAAACAAGATGAATTGAGCACTAGAGATGTGCTGTACAACTTTATACCTACGGTCAATATATAATACACTTAAAATCTGTTAACAGGGTAGATTTCATGTTAGATGTTCTTACCACAATAAAATAAAGATATTAAAATTAAATCGGGACCAGCAGTTGGTGTAATAGCTGTCGCTGGACTCCCATGTAGTTGACCACAGTTCAAGTCCCGGACTCAGTGGCTTAAACTCACACCAGGTGCGTGTGCGTGCATGTCTAAGATCCCGAGAGGAGAAGGGAGGAGAAGGGATTGCGGCGTGGCCATCCCCCCTGGGGGGTGATTTCTCACTTCCTGTCTCTATGTCTCTCTCTGTCTTTCTGGCGACCGCACATGCCCTAGAGCAAAAACCTCTCCAAAGAAAATAAATAAATAAATAATTAAATAAGCCTTATTAGCGTCTTTAACTTTTTGGTACCACTTTAGGATCACCTGTTTCGTTGTACGCAGAACACCTAGCACAGAGCCTGAAAAATAATAAACACCCAACAAAAGCAAATAATGAAAACAATAAAACCTTCCAGCATTTAACTTTTTATTACTGACATTCTTAATTCCTAAAGAGATAATATTCATATATATACTTCCCATCCACCATCCAAATAATACAATAAGATTTCTCCTTTACCAAAATCATGACAGAAGTCTTTCCCTGACGATTTGCATTTCTAAGTATAAAGTTATTCTTTCTTTTCTTAGCTTTTCCTAACTTCACAGATCAGATATTTCATTAAAGAAAATATTCTACCACACAGGAAATACTAGACTGCCTGGAATGAAAATGAAACTCACTAGTCCAGAGTAACCGAGTTTGTTTCCTGAAACTTTCTCACAGATACTTGCACACTAATACATGTCAGCCTTCCAGCACAGCGACCAACATGACAATTCAGCCTTCACATTTTTTCAAAATCCCAGTGTGCCCGGGACCAGCAGTTAGCGTAATGGCTATGTTGCTGGACTCCCATATAGTTGGCCGCAGTTCGAGTCCCGAACCCAATGGCTTAAATTCACGCCGGGCGCGTGTACGTGTGTGCCCAAGATCCCGAGAGGAGAATGGGGGGGGATTGTGGTGTGGCTATTCCCCCTGGGGGGTGATTTCTCGCTTTCTGTCTATCTCTCTCTCTCTCTCTCTGTCTTCCTGGCGAGCAAATGCGCCCTATAGCAAAAACGTCTCAAAAAAAAAAAAATCCCAGCGTGCCTGTCATACCTTGGGCACCTGTATACATGAAGACTTTGGGGATATCTATCTCAAGGCTATAATTTTTTTCTGAGTACCTAAAAACCTAGTTAGAGTAAACAAATCACAAGCAGATCTAAAGAGGAATAATAAAATGTAAATGTTCTTGGTAATTTACCTACTTGACTACAGTAACAATTACATTTAAAAATTCATGTCCCTATAATCTAGATTATAAACCACAGAAATATTACCTCTATCTGGGCCAGCAGGTGGCATGGTTAAAGGTGCTGGACTCCCACATGGCTGACTACGGTTTGAGTCCCAGACCTGGTGGCTTGCTCTCTCTTTCTCTTACTCTGTCTCTCTCTGGTCAAATTGAAATAAAGGAATAAATAAATAAAGTTAAGTAAAATAATAATTTTTTTAAGTTACCTTTTTCCTGAGAAAGTCTTTCCTCCTGGCGTTGGTGGTGAGGTTTGTAAGGCGCTGCCCCCTGACTCAGTCCTTCAGCCACAAAACCATCCAGAAAAGATAAGGAAGCATCTACCTGTATTAAAATTAAGCAAAAATTAGGAATCAAACAAATGTATTAAGTAGTAGACTGTATATTCACATAAGTAATCTTAGCCTATATATCCTTAAAATTTTTTTTTCGAGAGAGATTTTTGCTGTAGGGTGTGTGTGTTCGTCAAAGAGAGAGAGACAGAAAGCAAGAGTTTACCCTTCTAGGGGGATTGCCACGATATAATCTCTTCTCCTCCATTCTCCTCTCAGGATCTTGGGCAAGCACCCACGCACACATGCCTGGTGTGAGTTTTAAGCCACTGGGTCTGAGACTTGTAGTCAGTCAACCATGTGGGAGTCCAGTGACACAACCATTATGCTATCTGCTGGTCTCTATCCTTAAAATTGTCACTGGACTCCCATGTAGTCAACTGTAGTTCGAGTCCTGGACCTGGCAGCTTAAACTCACTACGGGCACGTATGTGTGCATGCCCAAGATCCCAAGAGGAGAATAGAGGAGAAGAAATTGCAGTGTGGCCATCCCCACTGGGGATGATTTCTCGCTTTCTGTCTCGCTCTTCAGTAGAGTGCACACCCCCTATAGAACAAAAAAAAAAAAAAAAAAAAACTCTCAAAAAAAATTTTAAGTGGAAAAGAAAGTCCTCAATTCTAAAAAATGTTACTCAACTCTCTATCTCTAGCTTTCTGAGACACCTATAAACAGATCACCCAGTTAAGGATCTAATAATATTAGATTATTTTCAATTATCATTAATTTCACTGCATTACAGAATACATTTCTGAGGATCTAATATATATTTTTTAAATATTTTATTTAACTTTATTTATTGTTATTATTCTTTTCCAGTTTGATCAGAGAGAGAAAGGAAGCAAGCCTCCAGGTCCAGGACTTGAACTGTGGTTGGCCATGTGGGAGTCCAGCGCCGTTAGCCACCACTTCACCTGCCGGCCCCAGGATATAATATGTTAAGACATCCTATTAGGTGCTATGATTGAGGCAAAGGAAGACACAGTTCCTACCCTCAGGAAACTTGTAACTCTACAGGAGAGAAACTCCAAAACCCGGGGTGTAGTGACTACTGATTTCCTGCTTCTAGGAGCTAAAATCAAGGTGCTAGGAGTGGTAGTTCCTTCCGGATACTCCAGGGGACCATGTGTTTCTTGTCTCTGAGCTTCTAGGGACTTCCAGTAATCCTTGGCTTATGGCTACCTCATTCCAATCTCTCCTTCTGTTGTTACTTTTACTTCTTTCCAACCTCTAGCCCATTAAAACGACTTTGGGTAGGGGTCAGCAGATGGCATAGCAGTTACATTGCTGGGCTCCCACAAGGCTGACTGTAATCTGAGTCCCGGACCCAGTGGCTTAAAACTCATCGGGCACATACATGTGTATGCTCAAGATCCCAGGAGGAAAATGGAAGGGAAAGGACTACAGCATGGCCATCCCCCCCAGGGGGTGATTTCTCACTTTCCTTCTCACTGTCTCTGTCTCTCCCCAACCCCAAGCATGTGCCCTAAGGCAAAAACCTCTAAAGAAAAAAAAATGGACTTTAGGGTAATAAAAATACTTTTTAACTTTAAAAATTTTTTAAATAAAATAATTTAGAAAAGAATTTTAGGGCGCAGTAGGTGGCATGGTGTTCAAGGCGCTAGACTCCCACACAGTCGATAGTGGTTTGAGTCTTAGATCTGGAGGCCCGAAAATCATACCAAGTGCATGTGTGTGCATGCCTAAAATCCCAAGAGAATGGGGAAGAAGGGGCTGCAACATGACTATTCCCCAATGGGGCGGGGGGGGGGGGGACCCCTCTTCTCACCTCCCTCTCTATCTCTCTGGCAAGCGCACGTTCTCTATGGCAAAAAATAAACAAACAAACAAATAAATAATTTTTAGAAGGAATTTTAATCATCTTTGTGATTATAACAATCTACCTAGACAATCTAGAATAATCCCCCCATCGCAAAATATTTATACCACATTATAAAATTCCTTTAACATTTAAGGTAATTTCCCAGCTGCTTTGGTACAGCAGTAGCACAAGTATCCTGCAAAGCTGGAAAGCATATGGCTGGCCATGGGTTTAGATTCCCAGGTTGGCCTGAGAACACACTGAGCATGCATGCTGGTACCCAGGATTCTGAGAGCTGGAAGGCTGGAGAAAGGGGATCACAATATGACAAGACCCTGTGGAGGGGGTTCCTCTTTCTCTCTCGTGAGTATATACAATACACATGCACTACCATTTAAAAATAAAAAAAAAATTAAGGCAATGCATGCGCAAATTCCAGGGAGATGTAGATACCTTGGGGCTGACAGGTGGCATGGTGGTTAAGGGCGCTGGACTCCCACATGGCCAACTGCAGTTCAAGTCCTAGACCTGCTGGCTCACTCTCGCTCTCTCCCTCTCTCTCTCTGTCCCTCTCTGGTCAAAATGAAAGAAAAAAAGAGAGAGAGAGAGAGAGAGAAAGAAACAAAGTTAGTTAGTTAAATAAAATAATTCTTAAAATAAAAAAGACGTGGATACCTTTAGAGGCCAATTATTCAGCCTCCCCTAATACCTGTGGTTTTACTTTCTTATTCCTTTGTATCTGAAAGTGCATTTTCACATATCTTTGGATAACTACTTGTTTTGGCAAGAATGAATAGAAAGGTACAAGAAAATGAATGATTAAATGAAAAGATGAAAAAATGATGACATGAAGAAGGAGCAAGGGGAAAGGGAGAAAAGAAAAAGAATAGAGAAAAAGTATATACACACAAGGGGATAGGGCAGCAATGACCCCAGAAACCAACCACAAATGTGCTTCTCCTGATTTAGACAAGTATATACAAACAGCTCAGATCATTTATATAGATCAGTAGGTAATTCTCAAACGTATGTAAGTGGCACCTCATACTCTGAATTTGGAAAGGTTTAGCTTCACTAAGATTCTTAAGAGATGAGGCTATGTACTCAGCATTATCTTTTATGGAGGGAAAAACGGAAGTGTGGTTACTCCATAGGGTAATAATACTATGTGCACATATTCATTCATATTTCAGTAGACATCTCTGCTTTTTCTCAAATCTATGGAAAATTACTTGATGCTTTTCCAAATGCTAAAGAAGACTTCTACACTTGAGCTATGAACAAACAGCTATGAACAAACAAACAAAATGAAAACAAGCCATGAAAACCTCAGTCAAAATTAGTGGAAATATTGCTTGCTCTCTTCTCTTTCTCAACTGTAAGACATCTGACACATAAAAACGTGAACAAATCTGCAGCCTTTTGGAAATTTTCTCATTTATACCAACTTGAGGGACAGGCTGGTATGAGTTAAGAGTTGAGTAATAGACCAGCCCTGTGGCTGAGTGGTTAAGAAAAGGGGATCCCACATGGCCAGCTTCGCAGTGCAAGATCCAGACTGGTGGATCTTGAACATGCACCAGGTATGTGTGCATACATGTCCAAAACTCTGACAGGAAGGAGAAACAAAGAAAAGGGGATTGTGGTGTGACCATGCCTGGGGCGGGCGGTGGGGGGTTACTTTTTGCCTCTAACTCTCTCTGGCGAGCGTACACAAGCTCTGGCAAATTCAAAAGTAAAGAAAGAAAGATGAAGAGTCACTAAGAGCTTTAGATAAAAAGGAGTCAGGGCCAGGGCCAGCCGGTAGCACGGTGGTTAACAGGAAAATGGAGGACAGGGGATTGTGGTGTGGCCCTCTCCCTGGGGGATGATTTCTCACTTTCCCTCTCTCTAGCAAGCACATGCACCCTATGGCAAAAACCTAAATACGTAAATAAAATGTTTAAAGGAGTGATGACTGAAAGTAGGTAGGAAAAGGGAAGGCAGGAATTCAGGTTCCAAAGTGGTGAAGAATTTAGATAGTAGGCCTAGTGAAGTAGAGGGGTAATAAGATGGTGGCAGAAGACAGTGGAGCTCCATAAACTGAAGCTTGCTGAACTAAAGGAAGAATGTCGTGTCGAGCCTAAGTTTGGACACCAAGGGAATAAAGCAAGATCTCATTAACAGGCTTTGGGCATACCTTGAAGAGTATGCTGAAGAGGGGGTGGTTGGAGACATACTAGGAGATGAAACAGGAAAAAGAACCAAAGCCCACAGAACTGCCTGCCAAAGAGGAAGAGCTCCCTGAAAAAAACTGTTGATGTGGCAGAGAAGAAAGTGGTAAAAATTACATCTGAAATACCACAGACCAAAAGAATGCAGAAGAGGGCCAAACAATTCAATGTGCTTGAATTGTTTCTTATGCTCAATGAGCCTGGAGAGTAAGAAGCTGCTCTGCAGCGAAATTTGGGATTTCTTCTGTCCAACAGGAGGTCTGTCATCTGACACCAAGCCTGTGCTTAACTTGGATCAGCTAAAGGAAAGCTCAAAGACTTGGTTTGAATTCCTCTTCAACCTCCTGAAAGTCTGAAGATGATGAGGAGTTGAGTAAGAGGAAGGAACAATTTAGGTCTGTCACAAGTTTAGCTAGAACTGAAACTACACAGGGTACGGAGGCAAAGAAGAAAAAAGCAGAGCATTTTGGGATTGCCTAATGAAAATTTTTTGCTGCTTTCTGTTTTCTTGTGTTTTCCATTTATCTGGTTCTTCCTGGTCACATATAATATACCTAAGTGCAGAGCTATATGCCTACATCCTGCCTGAAGATGAAGGAGCATGAACCCAAGACCATCATGAACACCAGCAGCAGTCTGACTTACTGCTATTCCAACCTTAGGTTGCTGTGTTTTCGTTTTTGTTTTTAAATATTTTGCTTTTTAATATAAAAAAAAAAAGAAAAAAAGAATTTAGATAGTAGATGGGACAAAACGAAACGGAGAACTTTTTTTTTACATTCTCAAAGAAAATTAATAGCAATTAAATGAGTTATAGAATTTCAAAGGAAATAAAAATAAAAGAAATTTATAAATTATATTACAGAGATTATTGTCACAGGATATAAATATCTTCTCGGTAGTTCTTTTTTTTTAACTTTTTAAAATATACATTTATTTTATTTATTACTTTTATTATTTAATTTGACAAGCAAAGGCGAGAGAGAGGAAGTCAGAGAGCAAACTGTCAGGTCCAAGACTTGAACCAGGGTCAGCCATGTGGGAGTCTAGCACCTCAACCACCATGCAACCTGCCGACCCCTCTATAAATATTTTTATCTTATTTTTTTATTATCATCATCATAATCTTCTTTATATTACATTGGATTACATATAACTTTACAGTGTATTACATTGTTTTTTCAAAAGGGAATGCCATGCATGTCCGTCAGTACAGAGACATTAATCTCCCCACTTCAACATTCAATATCTTTTCTATGTTTTCCCCAATCATTATTTTTATTATTCTAATTATTTTTTAAAACAGTCAATTGCTATTTCTCATTTTGCTTGTAAAAATACTTTGCCCATCATGAGATACTTCTCAGACCAATCCAGTTGAGAATACTATACATGTCATCATCAACAGTTAATAAGCCATATATGTTTCTCACTAATGTCCTGTCGCTCTATTGTTCACTTGCTATCTTTTTCTATCCTCTTCTCTTCATTTCCCCCATTCCACACTGTCCTATTCTCATTAAGTACCTTCACTGCTTTTATGTCCTCCGATTTTTTGCTCTCTATCATAGAATGCGGATAGTCGGTATATATTGAGTGGATACATACAATATCTTTCTTTCATAGCCTGGCTTACTTCACTCAGCAATAGATCCTCCATATCTGACCATTTTCTATCAAATTCCAGGGTCTTGTTATTTTTTATGGCTGAGTAGTATTCCATAGAGTATATATACCACACTTTTCCAATCCATTCATCAGTTTGTGGACATTTAGGTTGGTTCCATGTCTTGGCAATTGTGAATAATGCTGCAATAAACATGGATGTGCAAGCACTTTTCTGACTGAGCGTTCTCCTGTCTTTTGGGTAAATACCCAGAAGTGGGATTGCTGGATCAAATGGTAGTTCTATTTGTAGATCTTTGAGGAACCTCCATATTGTTCTCCACAGTGGTTGAACTAGTTTACATTCCCACCAACAGTGTAGGAGGGTTCCCTTTTCACCACATCCCCGCCAACACTTATCACTTTTTATATTCTTAATCTTTGCCATTCTGACAGGGGTTAGGTGGTATCTCATTGTGGTTTTTATCTGCATCTCCCTTATGATGAGGGATGTTGAGCATTTCCTCATATGCTTTTTGGCTGTTCGTATGTCTTCCTTAGAGAGACTTTTGTTCAGCTCACTTTCCCATCTTTTAATCGGGTTAATCATTGTTTTTCGCATAAGGCACTTGAGTTCCCTATGTATTCTGGTTATCAGTCCCTTGTCTGAGGCATATTTAACAAAAATATTTTCCCATTCTGAGGGTTGTCGGTTCACACTTGTTACTGTGTCCTTTGCTGTGCAAAAACTTCTTAGTCTAATATAGTCCCACTTGTCTATTTTAGGGATTATTGCCTGTGCTTTGGGAGTCTTATTTAAGAAGTCTTTGCCTACTCCAATGTCTCCCAGAGTTTCCCCAGCATTTTCCACAAGTAGTTTTATTGTCTGAGGTCTTAGGTTCAGATCTTTGATCCACTTTGAGTTGACTGTTGTTAATGGTGAAAGATGGGGGTTCAGTTTCATCTTTCTGCAAGTGGATACCCAGTTTTTCCAGCCTTCTCGGTAGTTCTTTAGAAGGGACATTCTGTTGTCCCTGACTACTAAGAGTTGGTACTGAATGAAGCTCACAAATTCTCCCTCATGCTAATGTAAGATAAGCTCCAACCTTCACCAATGGGAACTGTATTTTGATATATTCCTGATATATCACAACTGCAAGAATTACTTTCAGAACAATGCAATTCCTAAAAAAAAAAAAAAAAAAAAAAAGGAACACAGATGTCTTACCACCATGTCTTCACAACTCTTATCCACCGGAAGCAAGTTCCTCATAAGTTCCACATTCTCACACAAATGTTTTAATTCAAATGCATGTTGCCTGATACAAGTATCCAAAGATATGGTAAATTCCTGGATTAATCTCTCTACTATATTAGAAGTGTGTGCTTGGGCTGTCAACTTGGTCACAGCAGCAATTAACCAGGCTTTTGTTTCTGAAGAAACTGAGTCATTCATAAGTAACTTGTAGAGCTTAGTTATAACTTCCTCTGGTGTTTCCCTGTCTGAGAGGTAGGAATACTCCCCTAACACCTATGAGTAAAACAAAGAGATGTTAATAAACATACCAAGTTATACAGTAAACTATACTCATACATCTAAACAAAGTGCCTACTGGTAGAGTGAATTTAATCTAGATTAAATATTACCTCATGGTGAAGAAATTATTAGATAAAAATGCAATTGTATGACTTTAGGTTCAAAATTATACCAAAAATTAAAATTCAGTACAAAAAGATTTTCTACATCTTTGTCGTGCACAATATATACAAAACAAACATACCTTTACAATAGCTTTCTTCTGGACTTTCAGAGTTAGTTGTTTTTATAAGCACTTTTCACATTCTGTTATTATTTCTAATACACATTCAAGTAAGTAACTGTCATATGCTAGCATGGGTAGGAGTTACCCGTGGTGTTTCATAAAAATACAAATTTCTAGCCTCTATCCCCAGACATTCTGACTTAATATGTCTGTTGTCCCTAAGGACATACATTTTTTTAAAAGAATTATTTAACTTTATTTATTCATTTCAATTTGACCAGAGAGAGAGAGAGGGAAAATGAGAAAGCAAGCCACCAGATCCAGGACTCAAAACGTGGTCAGCCAAGTGGGAGTCCAGTACCCTTAACCACCATGCCACCTGCTGGCCCCATCCCCAGGACATAAATTTTGAACAAGCAGAAGTTGGTTCTGATAGGAGATGGTCCACAGAATCGATTCCAAGGAACACTGATCTATGTTCTATGTCCTTTTCCTCATATCTAACTTAGTCAGGGGGTACTGGTCTAAGGATCATTAACTGATAATGTGGGGACAGTGATATTTTCCTGAATAGTATTCATAGAATATTTTTATGGTTTTGGTATAATATTAGGACAGCAAGAAAAGAGGCAGGTAGGATGACAGGCAAGGGAATTTTGATAGCTAGTAACAAGAGAAAAAGAAATAGGACTAAACGAGTTCAGTCCTCAAGATAATCTATAGAGTGGTTCAAAGAAATGAAAGATGGCTCTGAAGAGTAGGCAACTTAAGGGACCAGCAGTTAGCGTAATGGCTATGTCACTGGACTCCCATGTAGTCGACCGTGGTTCAAGTCCTGGACCTGGTGGCTTAAGCTCACACTGGGTGCATGTGTGTGCGTGCCCGAGAGCCCGAGAGGAGAATGGAGGAGAAGGGACTGCAGCGTGGCCATCCCCCCGGGTGGGGCAAGCACACACGCCCTATAGCAAAAAAAAAAACTCTCAAAAAAAAAAATTGGACTAGCAGATGATGTAATGGTTAGGTTACATCACTGGATTCCCATGTAGTCAACCACAGTTCAAGTCCCGAACCTGACAGCTTAAAACTCAAGCTAGGGGGAACCAGCAGTTAGCGTAATGGTTATGTCGCTGGACTCCCACGTAGTCCACCGCGGTACGTGTCCCGGACCCAGTGGCTTAAAACTCACGCCGGGCGCATGTGCGTGCGTGCATGCCCAAGATCCCGAGAGGAGAATAGAGGAGAAGGGATTGCCACCCCCCCGGGGGGTGATTTCTCGCTTTCTGTCTCTCTGTCTCTCTCTGTCTGGCGAGCGCACGCGCCCTATAACAAAAACTTCTCAATAAAAAAAATTAAAAAAAACCCTCAAGCTAGGCATGTGTGCGTATGTGCCCAAAATCCCAAGAGGATGGAGGAGAAGGGATTGCAGCATTGCCATCCCCCTTGGGGGTTTATTTCTTGCTTTCTGTCTCTCTGTCTCTCTCTGTCTGACAAGCACACACACCCTATAACAAAAATCTCTCTTAAAAAAGAAAGAAGAAAAGAAATTTAAAAGACCTAAAATCAGACAGAATATTTTCTCTGATCACAATGGAGATCAGCAACAGAAATTAACAGAGAATTTCCCAAATACTTGGAAACTAAACAACGTTCTAAGCAACCCAAGAGAAAAATGTAGTCTGAAGGAAATTTTAAAAATACACTGAACTGGATAAAAATTCAGTTAAGAAATTTTTAATAAAATTGAATTGGTAATTTAAAAAAAAAAAAAAAGAAATTTCCAGGTCCAGATAGTTTCACTGGGAAATCTTAATTTTTTTAAAGCAGAACCAACATCGATTCTACACAACATCTAAACCAACACCCACATTTAAACAATATGAACAAGTGAAGTAGCAGAAGGAGAATGGACACTTTTTACTATTTATATGTCCTGTGGCCACTGGGAAAGAAAACCAACAGCCAAAGAAATCAGCTGGGTAGAACTAAATGAATTCAGAAAGAAATATGTTAACATTCAGTTGTTTTTTTATTTTTAAAGTCATATGAATTTATGATTTAATGTACTTTGCTCACCCAACTCATTACTTGAAGAAACCTCTGTGGATAGAATACATTTTCTACATCTAGTAAAGTAAGATAAGACTGAACCGCATAGAGTCTTAGTTGTTGGTCTTCTGTTTCATCATCAAAACCTATAAAGAAATTGATATGCCGGTTTAATTTCCTCTCAATTCCCTAAGGATTTTGTAATAAAAACATTTAATTTAAAAATTCTTACAGGATGCAGTGTTTTACCAACCTTCCGCGAGTAGTCTCAGAAAGTTATTGGGAATATCAGGATGTATTACATCACCTCCCACTGAAAACACAGCATTCATTGTCTGAATAAACCACGCATTATCAGGAGCATATGTGTCCACAGTGTTAAGAACAAGTACACTTCCAAATGCCACTTATTAAAATTATCCTTCCACAGCAACTTTTTTAAAAATAACCCCAATCCATCCGACACTGGCATTTTATCTTTAATTTCTTTAACCATAAATTGTTCTATACCTTGTTTTATGTAAAATAGGTGCTCAGTACAAGCTTATTTAATAAATTTAACAAACTGAGTTTATGTCACTTTATCTAGCACCAGGCTTACACATAAAGGCACCCAATAAATAGATGTAAAATAACAAACATATTAAAAAAAAAAAAAAAAACAGCTAAATAGGGACTAAGAACTAATGGAAAATTATATACACTTTAGAGAGATTAAATGTCTATCTACTTGGAACAAGTTCTTTAACCTCTTTCTAATCTGTTTTCCTCATCAGTTCTAAAATTGTATCAATCTTCTGTCCAGGGCTATAGAACTCTCCAGAACAAAATTACACTTGAGCAGATTTCTGAGATAATTTGATTATTATTCACTCATTTCTTCTTAGAATTAAATGGACATTTTCTTCTTAAATGGACTATCCTTATGACCTGTAACGTCCCTCTGACTTTTAAAAAACAAAAGTGAGGAAAAGTAACATGTGAATGGAGTTCCCAAATACCTTTTTATGATCATTTCTAGAATAAATAATAATGCAAGGGGCAAGTTATAGCATCCTAACCAACCCACTCTTCCAAAAAACAAGGACTTTTACTCAGAAAAGAAAATGAGTAAGAAGTAAAGCCAAAAACAAGGAAGGACTAAAATAAGAACCAAGTACAGGTTCCTGTATTTTCCTGCTCAAAATACTCTCTGAGTGAAAGAAACCAGAGAAAAAGCCACCCCGTAGGAGGCTATCGCCTAACACAAATTCCTGTTTTTGACAACACTTGAAAATCAGTAATAGAAGCTACCACTGAATCTTCTAAACTCCACTTGCAAGTGACCACATCTATATCCACCACTTTAAAATCACTGTATAACTAAAGGTATTTTATGAATCATCGTTCAAAAAGGATATTTTTCAGCCAGCTCAGCTATTTTGCCAACCAAATTGACGATAATGTATTCTTCTTTGCTCTGATGTAAATATTCAAGCATTTTCTGGACAATAACGGTTATATTCTGTGCATTAGTAATTCTATAAAGAAGTTCCAGAGTCTATATAAAGAGGAGAAATAAAGACTATATTATAAAATTATGCATGATCTGACCAGTAAATAATTAACATATAGGTTCATCATACAGTTTATTATTCTACTTCTATGTGAATCTACTAGGCAGTCAATAAATGTAGATTTTAATTAAAATAAAGGTTAAGAAAGATATAACTTGTCAAAATATGCATTATAATTCAAATAAATTAACTCTAATGT
Source organism: Tupaia belangeri chinensis (assembly GCF_000334495.1). Lineage (NCBI taxonomy): Eukaryota > Metazoa > Chordata > Mammalia > Scandentia > Tupaiidae > Tupaia > Tupaia belangeri. The sequence continues at coordinate 2,263,890 of NW_006205995.1, forward strand.
TTAAAAGCTTTCTACTGAAAATTAAAATCTGGCATCTATGAATGATAAAACATGTAAAAAGTAAAATGTCAGAGGTTTATATTATGCTTTTCTAAAAATGTAACAGTTCTGGGACCAGCAGTTAGCGTAATGGCTATGTCGCTGAACTCCCATGTAGTCGACCACGGTTGGAGTCCCGGATCGGGTGGCTTAAACTCATGCAGGGCGTGTGTATGTGTGTGCCCAAGATCCAGAAAGGAGAATAGAGGAGAAGGGACTGTGGCATGGCCTTCCCCCCCAGGAGGGGAGGGGGGGTGTTTTCTCGCTTTCTGTCTCTATGGCAAGCGCATGCGCCCTATAGCAAAAACCTCTCCAAAAAAAAAAAAGTAACAGTTCTGTACATTACTCGGCCTAGTCTCAGTGGCACAAGCAATAGTGTACTAGATACAGTGCTGGAAACGACAGAGCCGATCACAAGTTCAGATCCCACACTGACCTGAAACACACTGGGTATGAGTGTGTACCTAAGATACTGACTCACTGGAGGAAGGAGATCACAGAATAACAAGACCCTGTTCAAGGTCCCTGCCTGCCTGCCTCTCTCTGTCTCTCTCTCTCTCTCTTATGACAGAAATAAACTTTAAAAAATGTATGGGTGTATATGTACACACTAGTGTGTGTCTATGTGTGTGTGTAAATCCAGTCTTGGCAATCTGTGTTTCCCAGACAATCCAAACAACTGAAAACAGCATTGGTGTGGGTTTGGCAGTTAAGGGCAATGACCTCTAATGGATAGACAAAGGTTGGTGCTTCTAAGCCTACCAAGGCCTACAGTGAGAATCTCAATCATCAGCGAAGAACCACTTTATAGCTACTTTCAGAATGCTGCTTCAAAGAAGATGAAGGAAGGTCATTACCACAGAATGTTCCCATTTGGCTACCATTCCAAGGCCCTAGCCTAGAGTTCTAAATAAATCATATTCCAGAAATCATTATGACTCTAAGGACAATACTGAGAAAGCATCATTTATTGGTTTTTTAGGATAACCAATATTAGCTGCAAGAGGATTTCTATAAATCCTATTCATCAAACTTGTTTAAAATATCTTTAGGGATCTGATTTTTCAATCCTTAGAACTTCCACTTCCAGTACAAAGAAGATAATATATTCTAAAGTTATTTTTAAAACTGCTTGGGACCAGCAGTTGGCATAATGGCTATGTTACTGGACTCCCATGTAGTCGACCATGGTTTGAGTCTTGGACCCGGTGGTTTAACTCACACCAGGCATCTGTGTGTGCGTGCTCAAGATTCCGAGAGGAGAATGGAGGAGAAGGGACTGTGGTATGGCCATCCCCACTAGGGAGTGGATTTCTCGGTTTCCCTCTCACTGTCTCTGTCTTTCTGGTGAGCACACGCACCCTATAGCAAAAATCCCCCTCAAAACAAAACAAAACAAAACAAAAAAACACTGCTTAAGGGGCAGGCAGCAGGTGGCATGGTGGTTTAAGGGCACTAGACTCCCACATGGCTGACCACAATTCAAGCCCCAGACCTGGCGGCTTGCTTCCTCACTCCCTCACTGGCTTCCTTGTCAAATTAAATAAATAAATAAATAAATGAAGTTAAATAAAATAATTCTTTGGTGGGGGGGAGGGGGGGAAGGACAGCTTAAGAGACACCACCACATGGTGTAGCAGTTACATTGCTGGATTCTCACATGGCCAGCTGCAGTTCAAGTCCCAGACCTAGAAGCTTGAAACTCACATCGGGCACATGTGTGTGTGCATGCCTAAGATCCCAAGAGGAGAATGGAGGAAAAGGGATTGTGGCATAGCAATACCCCTGGGGGTACAATTTCTTTTTCTTTTTTTTTTTTGGAGAGATTTTTGCTATAGGGCGCGTGCGCTCGCCAGACAGACAGAGAGAGACATAGAGACAGAAAGCAAGAAATCACCCCCCAGGGGGGATGGTCACGCCGCAATCCCTTCTCCTCCATTCTCCTCTCAGGATCTTGGGCACACACGCACACACGTCTGGCGTGAGTTTTAAGCCACCGGGTCTGGGACGTGTACCGCGATCGACTATGTTGGAGTCCAGCAACATAGCCGACATAGCCATTACGCTAACTGCTGGTTCCCTGGGGGTACAATTTCTCACTTTCCCTCTCACTATCTCTGTCTCCCCTCCAAACCCCCATGAGCACATGCACCTTAAGGCAAAAACCTTTTAAAATAAAAATGCAACTGCTTTAAGGTAATGCTTAACCATTTAAAAATCTATGAGTACAGGAGGTAACAGGTGGCGTGGTGGTTAAGGCACTGGGCTTCTACTTGACCAACTGCAGTTTGAGTCCCGGACCTAGCAGATTGCTTTCTCACTTCTTTATGTCTCTCTTTCTCTCACTCTGGTGAGTACACCGCCCTATAGCAAATTAAATAATAATAATTAATAAAACTACATACATTATTTTTTAAATCTATAAACATATAGGTTTCTCCCATCAATAGTTTTTTTGATTTACGCAGCTGCTTCAGATATGTTCCCAGTAGATTGTAAACTCTATGTTACATATTTTTAGATCATCCACATCAAATTTCATTCTAAGACCTTGAAATTTGGCATTTCTAGGACTGAATGGGATATGGTGTCAGAAATTGCATGGCTAGCAGTCTTTTCTATTCAGCTTTATTAGTTCCTTTTTTATCTTTCTCCCCTTGTATGAAAGGTAATAAAACCAGATAAAAGGGAATCCTACTAAAGCAACAAAACACCCCACAGCCAACAACAAAGTTCCTGTCATATTTTTGACAGAGGTTAGAAGTGACGATGGCATTGATGAGACCATACTACAGTGTCATCTTTGGGCACCATTGATACTGAGAACTTTCTCTAAAGAAATAAAACTACTGGGACCAGTACAAAGTGTAGTGGTTGAAGCACTGGACTCCAACATGGCCCACTACAGTTCAAGTCCCAGCCTGGGTAGTTTGCTTTCCTACTTTCCCCCTCTCTCTCTGTCTCTTTCTGGTCAAATTAAAAAATAATAATAAATAAAATAATTTTTTTAAAAGCAAAGCATTAAAACTATTTTTCTTAGATAGTGGACCAAACAAATCAGATTTCAGTCACTTTAAGCCAGATCTTTGGCCTAGCAGTTAAGAGAGATGATCTCACATGACTGATTATATAGTTCAAATTCCAGACCCAGCAGCTCGAAAAACTTACTGAGTACATGTGCATGTGTGTCCCAAATTCCACTAGGATGGAGAAACATAGATGGACTGCAGTGGAACCCCACCTCCCACTGCAGGAGTACTTTCTCCTCCCTCTGTCTCTCTCTGACAAGCAAACACACCCTCTGACAAGTTAAAAAAAAAAAGTACCTAATTTTCTTTTTGACTCTCTCTTTTTTTTTTTTTTCTTTTTGGAGGGGGGAGCTATAGGATGTGTGCATTCACCCAAGAGAGAGAGAAAGACAGAAGGAGAGAAAGCAAGAAATCACCCCCCAGGAGGATGAACACATTGCAATCCCTTCTCCATTCTCCTCTTAGGATTTTAAGCATGCATGCACACGCAACAGGTGTGTTCCAAGCCACTGACTGGGTCAGGGACTCAAATCACAGTTGGCCATGTGGGAGTCCAGCGCCTTAACCACTATGCCACCTGCTGGCCCCTTGAATCTCATTTTTAAGAGAGAGTCCAATGATTAAATATAGCAAGATGGGACCAGCAGATGGCACAGCAGTTACGTCACTGAACTCCCACGTGACCGACTGCAGTTCAACTCCCTGACCAGGTAGCTCCAAAATCACACTGGGCACGTGTGCATGCATCACCAAGATTCTGGGAGGAGAATGGAGGAAAAGGGACTGCAGATTGCCCAACCCTCCTGGGGGAAAATATCTCACTTTCCCTCTCACCATCTTTGTCGCACTCTCTCTCCTACCAGTGCACGCTCCCTAAGGCAAAAACCTCTCAAAAAAAAAAAAAAATTAGAAGCAAGTCAGGCTATGGAAGAAAGACACTGTATGTCTCCACTTAATGTATACCTACTGTCCGCACTCTATGGTAGAAACTAAAAAATGAGTGTATATAAAAGTATGGAAAATGGGAGCAGCAGATGGAGTAATGGTTACATTGCTGAAGTTGCATGTAATTGATCCTGGTTCGAGTCCTGGACCCAAAGACTTAAAACTCACATAGGCTACATGTGTGCAAGTGCCCAAAATCCCGAGAGGAGAATAAAGGAATGGGGACTGCGGCATGACCCCTGAGGGGTGAGTACTCACTTTCTGGGTCTCTATCTCTCTCTGTCTCTCTGGGGAGCACATGCACCCTATAGCAAAAAAATCTCTCAAAAAAAAAAAAATGGAAAATGGTTATGGAAACTGGATACAGTGTGGAAAGAGGATGGGAGACGGGGGAGAATGAGAAGAAGAGAACATAGGAGAACAATTAAAAGGCAAAACATTTATAGGACACAGAAATAGATGATTATCTATTGATGATAACATGTATGGTATCTTCAACTGGACTTTTATGAAGTGTATTCATGTTGGGTAAATTCACTTTACAAGTAGTAATGATGTATAGTGATTATATATATAAAATAAATAAATAAAAACTCCATTTGGAGAGGTAAGACATCTATGGGACACAGAAATAGATGATTATCTATTGATGATAACATGTATGGTATCTTCAACTGGACTGGTGTGAAGTGCATTCCTGTCGGGTAGGTTCACTTTACAAGCTCTAGTGTACAGTGACTGAATGCATAAAATAAAATCTAAAAAAAAAAATTTTTAATGAAAAAAAGAGTTAAATACACCAATATGAATATTATATCAAAGTCAACTTCATTTACCTTAGTGGTCAACTACACAAAGATGTTGCATGTTCTATATTTGTTTTTTTGGTTTTTGTTTTTAAGAGAGATTTTTGCTATAGGACACGTGTACTTGCCAGAGAGACAGAGACAGAAAGTGAGAAATTCACCCCCCAGGGAGGATGGCCACACCACAAACCCTTCTCCTCCATACTCCTTTAGGATCTTGGGCACACACACATGCCCAACATGAGTTTTAAGCCATTGGGTCCAGGACTCGATCTGTGGTCGACTACGTGGGAGTTCAGTGACATAACCATTATACCATCTGCTGGTTCCAGCTCTATATTTGTTAGTGGAAGGGATGTTACTGTCTCTTAGAGTCTATTCATTTTTCTATAATGCCCATGCACAGAAATTAGTACATCTGAAATTTCCCAAAGTCATTTAAGCCAGGTAATAATTTCTGGACAATTAAAAATATGAATTTAAGGGGCCAGCAGATGGCATAATGGTTACATCCCTGGACTCCCACAGTTGACTGCAGTTTGAGTCTCAGACCTGGTGGCTTAAAACTCACACTGGGTGCATGTGCCCGTGTTCCCAAAACCCTGAGCGAAGAAGGGACTGCAGTGTGGCCATCCCCCATAAGGGGTTTCTCACTTTCTGTCTCCATCTCTGTCTCTTTGGCAAGCCCATGTGCCCTATAGCAAAAATCTCTCTAAAAAATATGATTTTTAAAAATACAGATATGAAAGCAAATTTCTCAAAAATGGTTTTTTTTTTTTTTTTAAGAATTATTTTGCTTGACTTTAATTCGATCAGAGTGGGACAGAGTAAGAGAGAGAGAGAGACAAGCAAGCCTCCAGGTCTGGGACTTGAACTACGGTAGGTCAGTGCCCTTAACTACTATGCCACCCACCAGCGCCTCTCAAAAATGTTTCAAAATGCCTTTTAAAATTCAAAATTCATCTTTCAAAAATTATAACTGTCTAATGTAATAGTGTTCTCTCTATAAATCCTATTTTTCATTGCTTTAGTGGTATTTAGATTTTTATTTTAATCTTTATTATTTTGTTTTTCCCTCATAGGGCATGTGTGCTCACTGGAGAAAAAGACAGAGAGAGATGGTGAGAGTGAAAGTGAGAAAGCACCCTCTGGGGGGATGGTTACACCACATCCCTTCTCCTCTATTCTCTTCCTAGGATTTTGGACATGCACGAACATGTGCCCTAAATAATTTTCAGGTTGCCAGGTCCATGACTTGAACCACAGTTGGCCATGTGGGAGTCTAGCAACTTATCCACCACACTATCTGCTGCCCCCCAGTCTTTATCACTTTTAAAATCAGAAATACAACTTTTCTTAACTAGGCCCCATATACCACTTAGATGAAGGTATGGAGTGATTTCTCTATATGAGAATTTATAGAAATATCTAAATAGATATCCAAGTAGACATTGAAGCAATTTTTTTTTTGAGAAATTTTTGCTATAGGGTGTGTGTGCTCACCACAAAGCCAGAGAGAGACAGAGAGACAGAAAGCGAGAAATCACCCCCCAGGGGGGAACATGCTACAATCCCTTCTACTCCATCCTCCTCTCAGGATCTTGGGCAGTCACGCACATGCACCCGGAGTGAGGATAAGCCACCGGGTCCGGGGCTCGAACCGCAGTCGACCACATGGGAGTCCAGCTGATATAGCCATTGTGCCAACTGCTGGTCCCAACACTGAAGCAAATGTATAGGCCAAAAAAGTTTTTAAAAATTAAATATATTATTATATCTTTCAAAAAATTCAAATCATTTTAGGGTTATCTTCACAAATCCTTTCTATTTTTTTGAGACTATATTTGTTGCTATTATTATTTCTTAATTTGACCAGAGAGAAAAAAAGGGAAAGTGAGAAAACAAGTTGCCAGGTCCAAGACTCAACCCATAATCAGCCATGTAGGAGTCCAGAGCCCTAACCACCATGCCACCTGCAGGCCCAAGAATCCTTTCAATAATCTCATCTATTTAATAAAGAATTAATTCATTCATTTCAAGGCATAAAACATTTATTTTAACATTAATCATCATTTATTACATCTTAAGTTTGATAATAACAGGAGTACATCTTAATGGGTACTAATAGGAAGACTTGGGACTAGAATACAGGTCTCCTATTGGTAAAATCCTCAAACCAAAAAAATTTAATGAACCCAAAGAGATTATAGGACCTAACCCCTTCAACTCATAATATAAAAATATCCCTGTGGCTATTGACACAGTACTCTTTAGAAAAGTTATTTAAACTTTAGTAAAAAAAAAAAAAAACCAATATGCACATTAAAAAGTTGAAACACACACGTGTGCATACACACACATACACATACTACCCAACACTTTAATCTCTGTCCACAATACCAAGAAAAAGTTTAAGATTTTTTTTTGGAGTTTTTTGCTATAGAGCACGTGCGCTCACCAGACAGACAGAGAGAGACAGAGAGACAGAAAGCGAGAAATCACCCTCCCCAGGGGGGATGGCCACGCCACAATCCCTTCTCCTCCATTCTCCTCTCGGGATCTTGGGCACGCACGCACACACGCCCGGCGTGAGTTTTAAGCCACGGGGTCCGGGACGTGAACCGTGGTCAACTACGTGGGAGTCCAGCAACATAGCCATTATGCTAACTGCTGGTCCCAAGTTTAAGATTTTTAATACTTCATGTATACTATTCAAAATACCAGTTTACCTCTCTTTTAATAATGGGATCAGGATGATCTAAACATTCAATTATTGTCATCTGGTGTTGAAGAGCCAGAGTAGGATCCTGCTGGATAACATAAGTGAGAGCCTTCAGCCCTAGAAACAAAGATTATGTTACACAAAGTGACTTGAAATGACTACTCAGCAAATATTAAAAGCTCTCTCTCTAATTTTGACAAAAGAATCAATCATCTTACCTAAATATTTAAGATTTATTTTAGGAGACAGAACAAATTTTCCAATGCACTTGGCAGCCTTCTCAAGTAATTCCGACTTAGGATAAATAGAATAGACTGTGTGCACACATTCGAACAGAATAGCTAGAGAAAGAAAATAGAAAAATGGCAGGTATAATGGTAAGGCATAATAAAAAACAGAACTTATAATAAAACTGATTGGAAAGTCAGTTTTAGTCAAAAATCTTATTTATGAAAATTTACCAAAAAAAGGAAACTTTATTGTTTCAGGCTTATACAATTACTACAATTAGGTTACCACAGTACAATTTACAGAGGATTATATTTGTTAAATAGGTAAGAATGATACATTCATTCAACAAGCATTTAGTGAATACTTCCTACATGCCAGGTGTGGGTTTAGTACTACGGGTTTAGTACTACGAATACAGCAGTAAACAAAACAGACAAAAAAAATCTTGGCCTCAAAAAGCTCACATTCTAATGAACACAAACAATATTCTCATGTCTCTCTATAAAAAGATATTTCCAACACTACTTGAATGCTTTAGCATCACTTATTCTCAATGTACAGTAGTTTAAAGCTGTCCCTTGATATCTTCGGGGAATTGGATCGAGGACCCCCATGGATACCAAGTTCATGGCCCTTATATAAAATGGAGTAATATTTACATATAACCTATGCATATTCTCCTGTATACTTTAAATCACCCCTAGGTTACCTATAATATCTAATGTAATAACCTACACACCATTTCATTCACATGGATTCAGTGTAGTACTTCGCACATGGCAAATTCAAGTTTTATTTTTTGGAAGTTTTTCCCCCACTACGTGAGATCCCCAACTGGTTGAAACTAGGTGCAGAACCCACACATAGGAAGAATTGGCTAAATTTCAATATAATCATTTAGGATGATCTAGCATTTATTTCAAAGATAGAGTCACTACTCAAAACTCTTCAACCAATTTGATTTTCTGATATAGTCAAAGGTCTGAAAAATATGATAGGTGATTGGGGGCCAGCAGATGGCTTGGTGGCTAAGGTACTAGACTCCCACAAGGCCAACCGCAGTTTAAATCCTACACCTGGCAGCTTGAAAATCATGCCAGGCACATGTACATGTGTGCTTAGAATCCCCCTTGGGGAGTGATTTCTCACTTTCCCTTTCACTGTCACTGTCTGTCTCTCTGGCGAGCACAAGAGCCCTATGACAAAAACCTTAAAAACAAATGAGGAAAAAAATATGATTGGTGATCACTGGACACTAATATGTCTTTCTAATTCTTTTGAAGAGCATGAGTCAAGGAGTTAGAGCTTTGCCATGGTAAAAAAAAATCACTGTGACAGGACCAGCAGGTGGCATAATGGTTATGTCACTGGACTCCCACATAGTCAACCACGTTTCAAGTCCCAGACCCAGTGGCTCAAAACTCACACCAGGCACGTGTGCATGTGTGCCCAAAATCCCTAGAGGAGAACAGAGAAGGGACTGCAATGTAACTATCCCCAGTGGGGGGTGATTTCTCGCTTTCTCTCTCTGTCTCACTCTGTCCCTCTGGCAAATGCACGCGCCCCATAGCAAAAATATTTCTAAAAAAAAGAATCACTGAGACATCATTAAGCCCTATACACCCTATGGCATCACAGTACCCTAAGGAGACACAGTGAGGGCACAGAATCAGCAGACTTAGAAACAGTTCTCCTACAACCTCAAGTACATCAAGTATCCTTGATAGAATCATCCTTCTATATTTCCAAAAGCTTAAAACATAAAAACCAGATAATTTTCTTATGTAGAAGATACACCCTGAATATTCAACTCTGAATTCATTTGGCTATCATGAGAGGACTTCCACAATACAGCCTTTCCACTGTTCCCCACCTCGGTTCACTCAGATCGAGGGACATTGTTCTCCGAAACTTTAAACATCCCAACTTGTGCACCTCCTCTCACAGTCCCTCCATGTAGAAGTCCCTTCAACCTCCCTTTTTTGCCTGTCTAATTCCTACCTACCTTTCATGGCTCTACCACATCAATAAATCCTCCTCTGTGCCCTTGGGCCCATAGTGATCTCTACTACTTCTGAATTCCTTCGACAATATGGATTCCCTGTACCACCCCTTCACATTCTGCTTTAAACTGGTATATGCTTTCATAAATAAGTTATCTTTTCTAGTATACTGTAAATCCTTAAAGACAAACAATTTATCTTATAGTTTTTGTGTCCTCTATACCACTTTACAAAATACCTGGCACATAGTAGATACTCAATAAATGTCTTTGATCTAGTTTATTTGATTTGACACTAAGATAAGTTATAATAACAGAACTTTCATAAAAATATGACTTAGAAAGCATCAAGACTAAAATCCAATTAAGATAACTGATAAAAGGAAAATAACTTTCTCTTCCTTTAATTCAATGAAGGCATATTACTCATTGGCTAACCCAGTGCCAGACTCTGGGATATGCTGGTCAATAAGACAGACACAGTCCCTGCCCTTATGAAGCTTATAATTTAAAATTCACAAACTTAAGCAATAAAATGTTTATATTAGGATTACTAGAGAATAATAATCTACCACTGATATAATCAATGTAAGCTATAAACTATATCAAAACAAACATGGGGGAAGCACAGTAATGAAAAGCTAAATAAAGGAAATAAATAGGACAGAAACTATACGGTTTCTGTAGCAAGGTCAAACACTGGACTGACACGTTGCTGGTGTTGGTTCAAGCAATCTTAATAAAAGAAGAAAGGGTCCTAGTTCAGAACATTTAAAAATACTCCCTCAGGTATACAGGATTGTCCAAATAAAAAAGAACAGATAACAGTGGTTATCTTGAGGAAGAGGAACTGGGTGGTGGGTGACAGGATGAAAGGGAGACTTACTGTTCATTGTATACCCTTTGTTATCTTTTGAATTGTGAACCATGTGCATATATTACCTATTCAAAAAAATAAAAAAAAAATAAAGCTGAAGTCAATTATTTAAAAAAAAAAAAAAAACTTTCTGCAAGGGGTAAAAAAAAAAGCAGATTTTTAAACAGAATTCCTTCAGACCCTTTCAAACACTTATCCTAGATGTTGATTATATCAAACTAAAACATTTTAACATACTCTCACTGCCTGGAAAGATTCTGACACCTTTCTGGATCTTCTGACAGCTCATAGATAAACCACCTGCCCTGATATGGGTCATCCTCATCTGGGGCCCCTTCCTCTCCCTGCACAGCAGGAACCCAGGTAACATCAACTGTTCATTACTCTATTCACACATAAGGGCAGGGCCTGTGTCTACCTTATTCTGCCTTTATCTCCCACACAGCACAGAATACATAAATCAATCAACTCTTCCTTAATCTGTACTTATTTTAAAATCAAGTTTGTATTGCAGAGGCATTCAATAAATACTGTTGAACAAATAAAGCACTTATTGTCTTAGTTACCATTTATACACGTAAAACGTAATCCTTCAAAAGTTTACTATCGCCATTCACTACCACGTGCGTGATTTTTCCTAAACAAGTCTCATACATGCAGTCCTTCCTCCTTATTCCTACTGCATCTTTGTCAAGCACTTTTTATTTCAGTTAGACGAGTTCAATTTCTGCCTTCTGGTCTATCCTCCACTTCTACAACCACTGTTCCCAAAGATCCACAGTTTACCATTGTCTAAAAGAACAAACACTCTTCATCTCCTAATTCACGGTCTTTTATCAAAGTAAGAAGTGACTTGAGATTTGAGTCATTTTGAATTGTGAGCCATGTGCATATATTAACTATTCAAAAATACAGGTAATACATTACCTATTACCTCATCTACTCCTTCCCTCCAAAGCATGCAAAATGCAAAGTGTTTTACTTGCATCTTTTAGGTGCTCCCAAAAATCTCAATTTCTTCACTGAGCTTTCTCAGATCGATCGAAAAAGAATAGTTTTTCCCACTAGTTGGAAGTATTTTTGGTTACTTTCTCAATTGTCCACCCTCCCAACTTACTCTTGTCTATTACTACCTTGCTTTTTAAAATTACATATAACATATGTAACTATCATGTGTTCACCGTTTCATCACAAAACAGTATGCTACCTCTATTGCTACTCATTCAGATAGCTCCTTAAATATCACTTTTTCAGGAAAGCCTTGTTCTCCCCCTTACTAGATACTATTGATACATTCTCCCACAGCACCACGTAATCCTCTTCGTAACATTTACAACACCAACACCTGTCCCTTTCCACCTACCGAATCCATAAACCCTGTGATTTCCCCCCATAGTTGTATTCTAAACACCTTGCATGAGGCAAGACAACAGAAATTTTAAAAATACTTGACTAGTTGACTGATTTAAGAATTACCCTCAAATATAAACTTTCACAAACTATATAACAAAACTGAGTTATCTTCAGTCAGGTAAGATACTTGATAAGTATTTTCAATAAGGAGACAACTCTAATATTAAATTTAGGTCAACATTTAGAAAATGTCATAATTTTGAGTTACTGCTATCTATTAGTCATCTAACACTTGCATTAAAAGAATAACGCAAAAACCATTTTAAAAGTAATGTACAAAATTCTACTGGAATGTACAATATTCTAATACAGATCTAGGCATAATACTAAAGAACAACAGTAGTCATCACAGTAGCATGTACATGTTACCTACCATATGTGACATTGTGATTTAACTCAGCTCTTCGTAAGGATTCATCAAGAACATCATACATTAATTCACTTGTCCTGTTTAAAAGATATTTTATTTGCAATGGAATTACAGTATTCTAACCCAATAAAACAGTTTTTCAAACTTCTTCCTACCAGTAAGGATCTACAGAAAAGAAGTGCAAAAATCCATTTACTTTTTTTATTATTATCATTGCCAGAGGGTATGTGCACATGCTGGAGAGACAGAGAAGGAGAAAGCGCTTCCCAGTGGGGTGTGATCACACTGCAATCATTTTTCTACATTTTTGGGCAACCACATACACATGCCACTGGGGCCAGGATTCAGACCCAGGTTAGCCATGTAGGATCCAGCTCCCTACACATAGCACTCAAATAGTGCACTACGGGGCCGGCCTATACAGTTACGCAGATTGTACTTCTTAGCTATTTCTTTTGCTCTATTCAGGAGTTGAACTTCCTGATTCATTGAAATTGCCTAGTTAGCCACTGAGGAGATATACATAAAATCAAATCTTTCCTCTACTGTGCCCAGTCTATAAACCAAGTTGTAGTTTGGTTGAACATACTACCTTTTTTTTTTTTTTTTTTTTTGGAGAGGCTTTTGCTATAGAGTGCATGCGCTTGCCAGAAAGACAGAGAGAGACAGAAAGAAAGAAAGAGAAAAATCACTCCCCATGGGGGATGGTCACGCCACAATCCCTTCTCCTTCATTCTCCTCTCAGGATCTTGGGCACGCACGCACATGCACCCAGAGTGAGTTTTAAGTCACCAGGTCCGGGATGCAAACCATGGTTGACTACATGGGAGTCCAGCCACATAGCCATTACGTCAACTGTTGGTCCCCTGAACATACTATCTTTTTATAATTTCTTTGCAACAAATAGTTCACTCTGTTTGAAGTTATTATAGTAAAACCTCACATATCCAGATTATTTCAAACAGTATTTTATTGGTAGTTCAACCAGTTTTAAAAAGAAGTCAAATACTAGTCTTTGAGCACCAACTCAGTTCTTAAGGAAGAATGTTTTAACCTATATTTATGTCAAGTATAAAGAAACATATTTCGTGCAACTTAAAGACTCATACTCGTATGTCTTTATAGTCATTGATTACAACAGCAGTAACTGGATTAAGGAATGCATTCAAAAAAAAAAAAAAAAACAGTGCTGTGGAGTCCTAGCACTCTGTCTGCAAGCCTATAAGAAAAAAAAAATCCTCTCCAAGAGGCCAATGTGAAAACTGCCATTTCTCAGCTGGTATTTTTCTATGCCTTACAATTCAAAAAGCACTAATGGGTCTAGCCTTGGTGGCACAAATGATAATCTGCAGTGCTGGAAGCCATATAGCCAACCAAGGTTTCGATCTGCGGTCTACCTGGAACATGTTGGGAGGGTGCTCCTAAGATCCCAACTATGGGGACCAGCAGTTAGCATAATGGCTATGTCGCTGGATTCCCATGTAGTCAACTGCGGTTTGCATCCAGGACCTGGTGGCTTAAAACTTGCTAGGCGCATGTGTGTGCGTGCACAAGATCCCGAGAGGAGAATGGAGGAAAAGGAATTGCGGTGTGGCCATCCCCCCTGGGGGGTGATTTCTCGCTTTCTGTCTCTCTGTCTGTCTGGCGAGCGCACGCGCCCTATAGCAAAAAAATATAAACAAAAAAAAAAAAAAAAAAAAAAAAAAAAAAAAAGATCCTGACTATGTCAAGGACTGGGGGAAGGGGATCATAGCATGGCAATATCCTGTCAAAGGTGCTCATGTCTCTCTCTCTTGCATGCACATTGTCTCTCATTAAAAAAAAATTAAATAAATACACTTTGAAAAAAGAAGAAAAGCCACAAACTAAAAGATGCACTGGGTCGTCAGAAAAGTCATGAGGCATTTTTGCATAGAAAAATAGAGACAAATACCCCTTGACTTTTCTGGTGACCCAAAATGAGTAATAAATGCACTAATAAAAAAATATAGGATACAGTGGTATTGCAGCAAAACTATATTATAAAACAAAAATATCAAAATCATCTAGAGCTGTATAAATTAGGTATTTATGAATATTATATCTCTTTCAGGAGATTTCTCCCTTATTTTTCCCCAGTATGTAGCCAAAAAATTCAATTTTAAGTGCATGTAACTTTCATTCTATCTTGACTGAAGTATAAATACCCAATAATGAGAATCTAGAACCATATTCTAAATCCCCTTCTTTTATGTATAAGCTTACTTTCACAGATAACCATACGGCAGACATTACCAATTCTCCCCCTGCCCCCGCAAAATTCAATAATCTTGTATGTATAGTCTAGTTTTTCAAATTTAAAAGCTAGTAGGCAGGGCCAGCAGGTGGTGTGGTGGTTAAAGGCACTGGATTCCCATAAAGCCCACCGTAGTTTGAGTCCCGGACCTGGTGACTTACTTTCTCACTTTCCCTTTCTCTCTCTCTCTCTCTCTCTCTCTGGTCAAATTAAAAAATAATAATAACAAATGGAATTAAATAATTATCTATTAAATAAATAAATAAGTAAGCATGGGGTCAGCAGATGGTGTAGCAAGCAGTTACGTTACTGGACTCCCTCATGGCTGACTGCCAGTTCATGTCCCAGACCCAGTGACTTGAAACTCACACCGGGCCTGTGTACCCACATGCCCAAGATGCCAAAAGAAGAATGGAGAAGGGATTGTGGCATGGCAATCCCCCTAGGAGGTGACTTCTCAATTCCCGTCTTGCTGTCTCTGTCTCTCTCTGGCGACTGCACACACCCTAAGGCAAAAACGTCTACAAAAAAAAAAGCTAGTATGCAGCATAAATGTCATGACTAGCCACATGAAATGTGAAAATACTTGTGCACATAACTGAGCTAAATGCTTTTATTTTTTGAGCTAAATGTCAGTGACCTAAGAAGTACAATGCTATAGAACACAAGAAAATACTCAAACAACATATATAAAAGACCATAAACATAAAAGACTTGTCTAGGTTCTTTCAATTAAGTATTTTAGATCCCTGTTATAAAATAACAAGGCCAGCTGGTGGGATGATGGTTCAGGCAGCTGCTTCCTATATAGTCAACTGTGTGGTTACAGTCCCAGACCTGGCAGCTCGAGAAACACTCTAGGCATGTGTGCCCAATCTCCCGAAAGGAGGGAGAAATGGAGGAGACTGGATTGTGGCATGACCATCCCTCACAGCACTTTCTCACCAACCCCCATACGCTACACCCCTAGCCCCCAACAAGCACATGCACCCACTGGCCAATTACAAAAATAGTAACCTTTTCACTTTGCCACACAGAGTTAATCAGGCCCTATGAAATAAATACAGGATTTACATTAACACAAAATCCCACAATAAAGTTGATAAAACAAGGAGAAAATGTTCTAATGTTCCACAATATGGTAAAAGAGTTTCATTCTTTTTTCATTTATTTAATTGAACCTAATTACTATTCTACTGAGCTTTTTGAAGGTAAAGGCTACCTTATTCATCTCTGTGTGTATTCTCCAAATTCATCCATGAAGGATTAAGGAAGATAACAATTAAAAGAATTTAGTTAAATAAATTTACTAAATGCCTCCAAAATTACTTTCTTACAACATATGCACATGATGACATTGTATTTTACATAGACCAATATGGTCTAATGCAGTAATATGAAATTAGTGGTTTTAAAACAGAATTCTAGTGAATTCCAAGTAGAGTTCCATATTAGGATAGGATGGAGTTACAAAAATCAAATGTAGTTAGGACAAACATTTCTAACACGTGTGTCTACTCATTACCTCTAGGTTTCACTTAGGGACAAGTTTTATAAACACAGAAAAAAAGAAACATAGTATGCCAAGGGTGATACAATCAGATTAGCCCTATCAGGAGCTTACTGGCAGATGGATTCTGATATTCTGAAGTTGAAGAGTTATTTCTAGGAGCAACAGCCTAGACAGCCATTCCTTTGTAAAGTTAGGCTAAAGAATTAGAATAGAGGGACCAGCAGATGGCATAATGCCTATGTCACTGGACTCCCATGTATTCGATCACGGTTCAAGTCCTGGACCTGGTGGCTTAAACTCAAGCTGGGCGCATGTGCGTGCGTGCCCAAGATCCCGAGAGGAGAATGGAGGAGAAAGGACTGCAGCATGGCCATCCCCCCTGGGAGGTGATTTCTCACTTTCTGTCTCTCTGTCTCTCTCTGGCTTTCTGGCAAGCACACATGCCCTATAGCAAAAACCTCTCCAAAAAAAATGAATTAGAATATGAAGGTACCCTATTGCATAAAAGGGAACAATGTCTATAAAGTCAGAACACTGATTAGCAAATATTTTTCTTAAGACAGAAATATATTGGAGACTCAAACCAATGTCCTTGCTCTCAGGGGACTAAAATCTAGTTTGGATTTGCTCTTAAACAGTTTAGAAAAATTAAATTTATTTCCAGAGGATGCACATGTTCACCAGAGAGGGAGAGAAAGAGAAAGCATCACCAAACGGGCATGGTCAAGTCACATTCCTTTGTCTTCCACTTCTCACCCTGTCAGGATTTGGGGCACACACAGGAACCTGGTGTGCTTTTCAAGCCTCCAGGGCTGGGAATTGAACCACCAGAGTCGGTCATAGAGATCCAGCTCCCTATACATAGTGCATAAGCACTGAACTATGGGGCCAGCCCAGAAAAAGAATTTTAAAGTAAAAATGCATATGTGCACATGTACAGAGTGAGAATAATAGACCAAATGCAAATTATTGAAAACTCTAGAGAGACAATATAGAGAGCTCCTTATACCATTCTTGGAATTTTGAAAGTTTGTTAGTTAGAAAAAATATGGTAAAATAAAAAGTTACAAAATGCACACAGTTGGGAAGCTGTCCATTATGGGTTAAATGTAAGTGACTGGCTAAAAGAGTAATTCTGACAAATGAATTCAGGTCAAGCACTCACATCCAACAAGGGCGAGGGCTGACAAACTACTACCTGCAGACCTAACTTGGTCACCTATTTGAATACAACTGCAAGCTAAGGAGAGTTTTTTTTCTTTTTTTTTTTTTGGAGAGATTTTCACTGTAGGGCGCGTGCACTCGCCAGACAGACAGAGAGAGACATAGAGACAGAAAGCGAGAAATCACCCCCCAGGGGGGGTGGTCACGCCGCAATCCCTTCTCCTCCATTCTCCTCTCGGGATCTTGGGCACGCACACACACGCGCCCGGCATGAGTTTTAAGCCACCGGGTCCGGGACACGAACCGCGGTCGACTACGTGGGAGTCCAGCGACATAGCCATTACGCTAACTGCTGGTTCCCAGGAGAGTTTTTATATCTGTAAATGGTTGGGGGAAAATCAGAAGATCAAGGAACCAACAGGTGGCATGGTAGTTAAGGTGGCTGGATTCCCACATGTCCAACTGTGTTCCAAGTCCCAGACCCAGCAGCTTGAAAATCACGGCAGATGTGTGTGTGTGTGTGTGTGTGTGTATGTGTGCCCAAAATCTCCAGAGGAGAATAGAGAGGGGATTGTGGCATGGCCATCCCCTCAGGGGATGATTTCTCACTTTTCTTCTCTCTGTCTCTGTCTCTTTTCTGCGAGCACACACACCCTTTGGCACAAAAAAAAAAAAAAAAAAAAAACAGAAACAAAAAAACTAAATCAGAAGAATATTATATTTTTTTGGGGGGGAGAGGTTTTCGCAATAGGGTGCGCGCGTGCGCTCACCGGACAGAGACATAGAGACAGAAAGCCTCTCGGGATCTTGGGCACGCACGCACACGTGCCTGGCATGAGTTTTAAGCCACCAGGTCAGGGACATGAACCGCAGTCGACTATGTAGGAGTCCAGCGACATAGCCATTACGCTAACTGCTGGTTCCCAGAAGAATTATATTTTAAGACATGTGGGGATTATATGCGATTTATTGTTGGTGCCAGTAAGTCACATGGTGGTGGTTAAGGTGCTAGATTCCTATTTAGTTAACACAGTTCAAAATCACACTGGGTGTGTGTGCTCAAAAATCCCAAGAGGAGAATGGAGGAGAAGGGATTGCAAAATGGCCATCTATCCTGGGGGATGATTTCTCACTTTTTCTCTGTCTCTCTCTGGCAAGGATACATGCCCTGTTGCAAAAATCTTAAAATAAAAAATTTATCACCCATAAAAAAGATTTTGGAGGGACCAGTAGGTGGCGTGGTGGTTAAGGCACTGGACACTCCCACATGGCCGACCAGGGTTTGAGTCCTGAATCTGGTGGCTTGCTTTCTCACTTCCTCTCTCTCTCACTCTCACCCTCTGTCTTTCTCTGGTCAAATTAAAAAAATAAATAAATGAATAAATCAAATCAAATAAAAATTATTTAAGAAAAAAAGGTTTTGGAAAACAATCATGCTTATTTATGTACTGCTGCTGGCTGCTTTCAGACTCCATCATCAGAAGTTTACAGTTGTGAGGCCAGCAGGTGGCATGGTGGTTAAGGCACTAGACATTCCCACATGGCTGATCATAATTCAAGTCCTGGACCAGTGGCTTGCTTTCTCACTTTCTCTCTCTAGTCAAATTAAAATAAAAGAATGAATTTAAAAAAAAAATTTTTTTTAAGAAGTATAGGGGTACCAGTAGTTAGTGTAATGGCTATGTCGCTGGACTCCCACATAGTCGACCGCGGTTCGAGTCCTGGACCCAGTGGCTTAAACTCACACCGGGCGTGTGTGCGTGCATGCCCGAGATCCCGAGAGGAGAATGGAAGGGATTGCGGTGTGGCCATCCCCCCTGGGGGGTGATTTCTCGCTTTCTGTCTCTCTGTCTCTCTCTGTCTGTCTGGTAAGCGCACATGCCCTATAGAAAAAACCTCTCAAAAAAAAAAAAAAAAGTATAGGGACCAGCAGTTAGCATAATGGCTGTGTCGCTGGACTCCGATGTAGCCAACCGCAGTTCGAGTCCCGGACCCATTGGCTTAAACTCATGCCAGGCACATGCCCGTGTGTGCCCAAGATCCCGAGAGGAGAATAGAGGAGAAGGGATTGCAGCATGGCCACCCTCCCCATCCACCTCACGGAGTGATTTCTTGCTTTCTGTCTCTCTCTTTCTGGCAAGCGCACGCGCCCTATGGCAAAAACCACTCCAAAAGAAAAAAAAACAAGTATATAGTTGGAATAAGCAACATAGCTCCTCCCCCACCCCCAACACACACACAGAGGCCTAAAGTATATATTATCTGGTCCTCTGCAGAGAGTTTCCTGACCCCCAAAACTACTGATGGAACAATTAGGAAACTAGAGACAGCGGATAGCCCTCCAGAGGTACATTATGCAACAGGAAGGATTTGGATAAGTAAACAGCCAAAATTATCCCGGCAACCTGAAAGGACGTATGTACTTCCTGTGGTGGCTTACTTAGCACTACTAAGTTAATTAAGCACTGGTAGAATCTGGCTTAGCAAGAAACCTCTGCATGACTAAAGCCTAAAGCTATCATGTAATCACTCATTAAGAAAATTTACTGGGGACCAGCAGGTGGTGTAGTGGTTAAGGCGCTGGACACTCCCACATAGCCAACCACGGTTCGAGTTCCAGACCTGGTAGCTTTGCTTTCTCACTTTCTGTCTCTCTCTCTTTCTCTGTGTCTCACTCTAGTCAAATTAAAATAAAACAAAATGAATGAATAAAATTAAATAAATAATTCTTGAAAAAAAAAAAAAGAAAATTTACTTAGAATAGTGTACCTTTGATCGTCTTTTCCTAGAAGTCCTAGTATTCTCAAGAGCTGAATTTGTAACCATGGTGCTGGCACACTGTGATAATTGAAATCTATTGGGAGCTTTCCTCCAACTACTTGCTTCAAAATTGTTACAAAACTCCCAGTCAAGTCTTTATATCCAGATGAATTCTCCTATATTCAAAAACAAAGCAAAGGGAAAAGCTTTTTGTTAATAATGTCGTATCAAATATAAAATAGACATGGATGACTGACTACCTGCTCACTTAGAAGTTCATATTCACATTTAATAAGACAGTGCTCTAACATGTACAACTTCCTCCACGATGAAATTTCTGGCTACCCAATCCAAAATTAAGTTGTCCCCAGAAAAGTTTCTAAATAGAGAGTTCTCTATTTTGCCCTACACAGTTTAATCACATTTCAGAAGTTCTTGCAATTACATCTTAGAATCACTAATAGCCAATATCAAAAATCGAAGAAAAAAATGAAAAGAACTAGCATAAAAAACAACATAACACTTCTACTCTGAGGAAAATCAAGGCCTATTTGCAATCTCTGAACTCTACAAAAGACTTCTCAGGTAAATGATTTAAATTAGTTCTAGTTGGCAACGCCCAGCCAAGACACTCCTTTAACAAAGACCCCAAAATTTGGTGAATTTAAAATTAACCATACGGTATTTACCCGTATTTTTGTTTGAGAGTGAATGTGCCTTGATTATCAACCTGAGTAATCTCTAGAACTGGGGAAATTAACATACAGTCCTTAAAATGAACATTAGACTCTTCACTGTCATTTTTAGAATGTATCAAGAGCAAAATTTTGGAAGGTAAGTGATAGCTTTTTTAAATTTTAGTAAATGTTAGAAAGTAAGATTTAATATCTGCTATCTAGTTAAACCATACTATTTTAAAACACATGCACAGAAGAGAAGATGAGCTTTGCTTCTATCGTTTTAATTATCTTTTGTTTTGGTTTGGTTTGGTTAAGATTTCGTGCCATAGGACACATGTGCTTGCCAGAGACAGTGAGAGGGAAAGTAAGAAACCACCTCCCAGGGGGGATGGGCCTACCAAAGTCCCTCCTCCTCCATTCTCCTCTTTGGATTTTTGGGCACGCATATATATGAACCCAGGTATTTCAAGCTACTGGGTCTGGGACTCAAACTGCACAGTCAGTCATGTTAGATCCAGTGTCTTAGCTACCCTGCCATCTGCTAGCCCACCTGTAATTATTTTAAATGAGTTCAACAGCAGACTTCACTTTGTATAGTAGGTGATCATGAGATTTCTCACAAATCAGTAATTTGGAATACAAATGGGTTCAGGTAATACACTGAAACTGAATTAGTATAAATCCGTCATCAACTAGAAAAATGTCTTTACCTTACCAGCCAGCACTCT
>NW_006205995.1:2285488-2286444 GCF_000334495.1 Tupaia belangeri chinensis
AACGCATCAGTCCATAATTTCATGACCCCACCACCTCCCCTCACTTCTACAGACTGTTACAGATCCCATGAAGCTTAGAAAAGAGAACTGCTACTTGAAAAACCACAAATCTATAAATCTAAATCACCTTCCACTGCTATCATTTTTCCATATTTAATCTTTAGTAACAGGTAAAAAATGGGGCATTTATTTAAAAAGACCAATTCTGAAATGTGCCTACAATTTCTCTTATCAAAAAGTTGTAAAAATTCCTATTAAAAGTCAGCAGTGGGGGGAACCAGCAGTTAGTGTAATGGCTATGTCGCTGGGCTCCCACGTAGTCGACCGCATTTTGCATCCCGGGCCCAGTGGCTTAAAACTCACGCCAGGCGCGTGTGCGTGCGTGCCCAAGATCCCGAGAGGAGAATGGAGGAGAGGGGATTGCGGCGTGACCATTCCCCCTGGGGGACGATTGCTCGCTTTCTGTCTCTATGTCTCTCTCTGTCTGTCTGGCGAGCCATTAGATGGAGGCCAGACTGAAGGCAAGACCGAGGCCAGCATGGAATTGGGAAAAGCGGGCGGCAGGTGGTGTGGTGGTTAAGGGCAGTGGACTCCCACATGGTCAACCATGGTGTTCGAGTCCCGGACCTGGCAACTTGCTTTCTTGCTTCCCCTAGTGCCCCACCCCGCTCGCCTCGCTCTGTCCCTCTCTGGTCAAATTTAAATAAATAAAATAATTCTTTAAAAAATGTTAGTAGTGGGACTCAGCAGTTAGCGTAATGGCTATGTCGCTGGATTCCCATGTAGTCGACCATGGTTCATGTTCCGGACCCAGTGGCTTAAAACTCAAGCTGGGGGTGTGTGCGTGCGTACCCAAGATTCTGAGAGGAGAACGGAGGAGAAGGGATTGTGGCATGACCATCCCTTCTGGGGGGTGATTTCTCACTTTCTGTCTCTCTGTCTCTCTCTGTCTGTCT
>NW_006205995.1:2286469-2298998 GCF_000334495.1 Tupaia belangeri chinensis
AAAAAAAAAAAAAAAAAAGTCAGTAGTAAGAGCATAAAATATTAACTAAGCATGTTATTGAGATATCTGAATGTTTTCATTTATTCTATTTTTCTAATGTTAATTACTCAGTACTTGCTGTAATTGCCAACTTACCTTAATCATCCTAAGGTAAATGTGCAAGGAAGCAGCCATAACCCCAACGTCTCTGTCACAAAGTGCTTTCCTGAACTTAACATGGATATGTTGTACTTGATTAGGAGCAATGAGGTGGAACTTGTATAAGGCGAGAACAGCTTTCCTTCGTATAATCTCCCTAAAGATAAGAAGTGAAATCTGAATATGACAATCTGAATCACCACAAGCTGGCCCCACAATTTCTTAAAAAATAGAGTTACTACAAGATAATTATTTTATAATCTTAGAACATTAAAAATATTGACTTAAAGAAGCACATGGGGCCAGCCCATAGCCTTAGAGTTAAAGCAGTTAGATCCCATATGGCTGACAGTGTGGTTCAAGACCTGGACCTAGAGGCTTGAAAAGCATACCAGGCATGTGAGTATATGTACCCAAAATCCTGAAAGGAGGGAGACGGAGGAGCAGGGGCTGTAGTGTGATCATACCCCATGGAAGATACTTTCCTGCTTTCTCTCTCTCACCTCCTTCTCTCTGGTGAGCCCACATACTCTCTGACAAATTAAAAAAATAAATAAATAGAGACTAGCAGGTGGCATGGTGTTTAAGGCACTGGATTCCCACATAATCAATCACAATTTGAGTCCTGGACCCGGTGACTGGGCACACCCCAAAATCCCACAAAGAGAATGAAGAAGGGATTGTGGAATAGCCATCCCCCCCCGGGGGGGAGGGCTGAATTCTCACTTTCCCTCTCTCTTTCTCTGTCTCTCTCCAATGAGAGTATGTACCAGACCTAGAAGCTTGATTTCTCACTTTCCTTCCCTCTTGGGACAGTAGGTGGCTTGGTGGTTAAGGTACTGGAATTCTCACATGGCCGACCATGATTCAAGTCCTGGACCTGGTGGCTCGCTCGCTCTCTCTCTCTCTCTCTCTGTCTTTCTCTGGCAAAACTCATGTGAAAATAATAATAATAATAATTAATTAATAAAATAATTTTTAAATGTATAAAAATAAAATTCTTGGGACCAGCAATTGGCATAATGGCTATGTCGCTGGACTCCCATGTAGTCCACCACAGTTCAAGTCCCAGACACAGTGGCTTAAACTCACACTGGGCATGTGTGTGTGTGTGTGTGCCCAAGATCCCAAGAGGAAAATGGAGGAGAAGGGATTGCAGCATGGCCATCCCCTCTGGGGGGGGGGGGGGGCCTTCTCG
This sequence comes from Tupaia belangeri chinensis, assembly GCF_000334495.1. Classification (NCBI taxonomy): domain Eukaryota; kingdom Metazoa; phylum Chordata; class Mammalia; order Scandentia; family Tupaiidae; genus Tupaia; species Tupaia belangeri. Next base: position 2,287,806 of record NW_006205995.1, read on the forward strand.
CTTTCTGTCCCTTTGTCTCTCTCTCTGTCTTTCTGGCAAGCGCACACGTCCTATACCAAAAACCTCTCCAAAAAAATAAAATTCTTAAAAAACAAAAAGTTAAAAATAGAAAAGAATGTATGTATAGCCAAAACACTTTTAAAACTCTGTAATAAACATATATTCTATTTTTTTTTTAGAGGTTTTTGCCTTAAGGCATATGCGTTAGCTGGAGACAAAGAAAGACAGCGAGAGGGAAAGTGAGAAATCAACCCTCAGTGGGATGGCCATGCCACAATCCCTTCTCCTCTGTTCTCCTCCCAGGATCTTGGGAAGGCACGCACATGCACCTGGCGTGTGTTTTAAGCCACTGGGTCCAGAACTCGAACCATAGTCAGTCATGTGGGAGTCCAGCAACGTAACTGCTACACCATGTGCTGGTCCCAATATACAAATATTCTTGATAAAGATTCTCTGTAATATATATACATTCATGATGAAGATTTTATGGGACCAGCAGTTAGCGTAATGGCTATGTCGCTGAACTCCCATGTAGTCGACTGCGGTTCGAGTCCCAGACCCGGTGGCTTAAACTCACGCCGGGCACGTGTGCATACGTGCCTAAGATTTCAAGAGGAGAATGGAGAAGAAGGGATAGCGGCATGGCTATCCCCCATCGGGGGTGATTTCTCGCTTTCTATCTCTCAGTCTCTGTCTGACAAGCATACATGCCCTATAGCAAAAAAAAAAAAAAAAACTCTCCAAAAAAAGAAAAAAGATTTTTAACTAAAATTTTAGAATAACAAAGAAAAAAAATAATTATAACTTTTTTCCTAAATTGAAAGATTATGAAGGTCAAAAAACAAAATAATTCCAGGAACCTGCAGTTAGCGTAATGGCTATGTCGCTGGACTCCCACGTAGTCAACCGCGGTTCACGTCCCAGACCCTGTGGCTTAAAACTCATGCCGGGCACATGTGTGTGCGTGCCCAAGATCCTGAGAGGAGAATGGAGGAGAAAGGATTGCGGCGTGACCATGCCCCCGGGGGGGGGGGGATTTCTCGCTTTCTGTCTCTATGTCTCTCTCTCTCTGTCTGGCAAGCGCACGCACCCTAGAGCGAAAACCTCTCCAAAAACAAAACAAAACAAAACAAAAAATTTTTAAAAAAATTCCAAGTGTAGAAAAGTTAATCAAGCTGATAGGAAAATTTTTTAAAAATCTCATAAGAGGAGACTAGCAAAATATTACAAATTAATGTTTATTTGGATCCATTCTATTGTAAAACAGAATTTTAACAGTGTGGTTTTGACATAAAAGCTATGATCCCAATATACCAAAGCTGTATACTCAGAGCACTTGAACCATTTTCATGTCTTCTATTATTTTGCTTTATCCTCAAAACAACTTTATGAGAACTGAAGAGCTTTAGCCAACTCTATATAGCCAAGGGAAATACAGGACCACTGCTCACTGGTGGTAAGGCTGCAGAAAAAAGTCAATGATTCCTGATACTAAGCTTCACTGTCTTTCAGTTTAACTTCGGAAAACTAACATTTTCTAAACCCACAAAAAATAAGGATGATCCTACTAGGGATTTTTGCATTATATCTGGCAGTCAGTGAATATTCTGTCCTGATAGAAGTCAGTTAAAGTTAAAATAAATTTCCTAGTATACATTTTTGTTCTGAAATATTCAGTATAGGGACCAGCGGATGGCATAATGGTTATGTCACTGGACTTCCACCTGACCAACTGCAGTTTGAGTCCCAGATCCAGCAGCTTGAAACTTACACAGGGCACATGTGCATCTGTGCCCAAAATCCTGAGAGGAGAATGGAGAAGGGATGTGGCATGGCCATCCCCCGGGGGGTGATAATTTCTTGCTTTCTGTCTCTCTGTCTCTCTCTGTCTCTCCAGCAAGCACACATGCCTTTATAGCAAAAATTTCTCTAAAGCACACACACACACACATAGTGTAGATATCAATCCCAAAAGAATTTACTTACTTAGAATGTTGAAGTTTATCTTCTATTAATGGAAGAACAGCTGGAATCATTTCTCGAGGGAAAATCTGGCTGACAATAGTAAGTGCCATACATACTTCTACCAGGTTAGTGCTCTGCAAGTCCTGGAAATATTATTAAGCAAAGAAAACATTCGATGTAAAATTTGAAACTGGGTATGGTAAACTCAACACCATAATGGTCCTATATACTTAGTCATTTTCAACTAACTTCATAATTAGTTTGTACATTCAGATGTAAGTCATATTTTATAGGTATATCACTATTTGTTTCAGTTGCCTTAATTGTGTCAATATATAAATAAGTAATATTATTAAAATATAAATAATATTATAAATAAACAATAAATTAATTAAAAAGTAACTGATACAAAAGAAAACTGATATTCATCAAAGTAGTCTACTTTATTATGGCCTTTAATATGTTTCTAAATCAATAACAAACCAATTTATGAATTTTTCTTGTCAGTCAATAATAATGTGAGTCAAAATATACAATAAAATGTGTATATTTTACATAAATTTATATACACATATGGTTTATAACTCATTCTAATAGAACATGAAAATACATTTTGGGGGACCTGCAGATAGCATAATGGCTATGTCGCTGGACTCCCACGTAGTCGACCACGATTCGAGTCCCAAACCCGGCAGCTTAAACTCATGCCGGGCATGTGTGCGTAGGTGCCCAAGATTCCGAGAGGAGGATAGAGGAGAAGGGATTGTGGCATGGCCATCCCTCCTGGGGTGTGATTTCTCACTTTCTGTCTGCCTCTGTCTGGCGAGCGCACACGCCCTATAGGGAAAACCTCTCAAAAAAAAAAAAAAAACATTTTTAGAAAGTTTAGAAAACAAACTAAGCTACTAGTAACCTTAATATATGATTTAAAATTTAGAAAATACTATATATACATACTGCACACAGACTCAGATATCAAAAAACTGATAGAAGATAAACAGAAAAAAGCTCAATTACCAATTTTGATAAAGGAAAAATACTGTGAGTACATTGTTTTTCTTATTTGTATATTCCAGTTATCCAATTTTATTTTATTACCCTTAAAATGACTCATTAGATTCTAAAAACTTCAGTTATTCACTTATAAGCCCTTCAGTGTCTATCCATATCCCTTTAGAAGAAATCCTGGAGGAAAAGACAGCAGCATAAACAAATGCACATGACTAAGACCTTGGAGAAGAGACTTTAATTCTGACTGCGCATTTCAAAATGAAAAACACCAGCAACCACAGCAATAGCTACTATTTCACACAGTGTTTTATTTTAACCTTCACAACTCCTAAGTTCTATTATTCATCCCCATTCTACAGATGCAGAAACTGATCAAAAAGATTTTCCCAAGCCCATTTCCTTAAGCCCACCTTCTTCCAAAAATTCTCTAATTCAATATGATCGAAGGGAAATTCAGCTGCCTGAGGGAATAATTTAAGATTTCACATTCACCAACATACAATATAGTACCTTGACAACTGTATTCACAAGGAGAAGCAACAGCTCGTGACTTTCATGTAGAAATAAGGAAACAGCCAAATAACCTTAAAAAATTGAAGGGAAAAGTCTAGTTACTACCAAAAAAAAAAAAAACAAAGCCCTTCCCAAGAAAGTTAACAAGGCAATAATATATTCAGAGATTAAATGTCAAAGATACCAGATACATATAAACAATAAACATAAATAAAACATGAAGGTTAAAAAAAAAAAAAAACACTTCAATAAGGAAAATTCCAGGTGTTGATCCTGAAATCTTTCAGAATTGTGTAATTCATGGTATGTACCTGAAATGGAAAAGAGGCTACGTGTACCACCTTAAAGTACTGCAAATGACATTAAGATATGCCTTCGGGGGACCAGCAGATGTCATAATGGCTATGTCGTTGGACTCCCAAGTAGTCGATCATGGTTCAAGTCCCAGACCTGGTGACTTAAATTCATGCCGGGCACGTGTGCATGTGTGCCCAAGATCCCGAGAGGAGAATGGAGGAAAAGGGACTGCAGCATAGCCATCCCCCCGGGGGGGATTTCTCCCTTTCTGTCTCTCTATCTCTCTCTGTCTTTCTGGCGAGCGCATATGCTCTATAGCAAAAACCTCTCAAAATAAATAAATAAGTAAATAAATAAGAGTTGCAAAATAATAAGTTTATATATATATATGCCTTAGGGACCAGCAGATGGCATAATGGTTATGTCGTTGGACTCCCATGTAGTCGGCTGCATTTGAGTGCTGGACCAGGAGGCTTAAAACTCACACCAGGTGTGTGTGTGTGTACCCAAAATCCTAAGAGGAGAATGGAGAAGTGATTGCAGTGTGGCCATCCTTGCTGGGGGGTGATTTCTTACTTTCTGTCTCTCTGTCTCTCTCTCTCTCTCAGGTGAGCACACACACCCTATAGCAAAAATCTCTCTCTTAAAAAAAAAAAAAAAGATATGCCTTCTATCTATTGTGCAAATCTCTACATCATCAATCAAAATGTTCTCTACCTTATACGTTTATTTTTATTTTATTGCCAGAGGGTGCAGAGGTCCACTAGAGAGAGACAGAAAGACAGGGAAAGTGAGAGAACATCCCCCAAAGGGATGGTGGTCACATCACAGTCCCTTCTCTTCAATTCTCCATCCAGTCAGGATTTAGGGTAAATGCCACCTGAAGTGGCTTTTAAGCTGCCAGGACCACAACCTGAACCACAACTGGCCATGTAGGATCCAGCTCCCTTAGCCACTAAGCCTTGGAGCCAGCCAAAAACATTCTTTGTCTTACAGTCAAATATATAATTATCCAAAAACAAATAGTTATACTAATAGATATGATGTAAGTCATACTGAACCATGTACAATACCTTATTTTCTCCATTTGAAGACATAGTATTGAGCAACAATTGCTGAGGAAAAAAACAGTCTACCACATGAAATATACTCACTGGCTTAAATAAGAATTTTATTTCAAAATATGTCAACATTAAAGAAGTGTATTTTAGGACTGAAGAGACACATTAATACCATGAAAAATGCCAAGTACAAAGAATCTAGATGCCATGCCATTTTCTGTCTCCTTTCATATTGAAAATAACTAGCATTTATTTTACTGTTTACTAAGATCAAGTACTTTAAGCTTTACCTTGTTGAATACTCATAACAACTCTATGAGGTAGGTATGATGATGATTATCACAAGATAATAATGATGCCAAGGGCCCAGCAGGTGGCATGGTAGTTAAGGCGATGAACTCCCACACGGCCAACCATGGTCTGAGTCCTAGACCTGATGGCTTGCTTTCTCACTTTCCTTCTCTTTCTCTCTCTCTCTCTCTCTCTCTCTCTGGTCAAATTAAAAAATAATAGTAACAAATAAGGTTGAATAAATAATTATTTTTTAAAAAGTAAGTAAATATGATGATTATCACAAGATAATAATGATGCCAAGGGCCCAGCAGGTGGCATGGTAGTTAAGGCGATGAACTCCCACACGGCCAACCATGGTCTGAGTCCTAGACCTGATGGCTTGCTTTCTCACTTTCCTTCTCTTTCTCTCTCTCTCTCTCTCTCTCTCTGGTCAAATTAAAAAATAATAGTAACAAATAAGGTTGAATAAATAATTATTTTTTAAAAAGTAAGTAAATAAAAGTGATGCCTAGAACAGGGATAATCTCCATAGGCTTACAGTTATTATGTGGTAGAGCTAGGACTGAAAGCCAACCAGTCAGTCAGTCCCTATTTTAAACCCTTATGTTATTGTACTGCCTCTCCACATATTCTACCCGGAGGCTCTATTCCCCACTCCCTTCCTCACTGTTTTTCATTCTTCTCAATTCTTTCAGCCCTTTCATTAGGGATTCTAATGTTAACTATGTTCATCATTATCCAGCATCCATACTGTCTGTGTTTGCCATGGAACATGGTAAGATAGTTAGAATCTTCCCATTCTCATGAACAAGAAGTAACATGACCTACTGCAACACCTTCCTTGAATGTCAAGGAGCAGAACTATTACTCCCACAGCCACGAGAGAGGGAAAATACCTAACTGGGGTCAAGAAAATCCCAGCAAGCACCGGAAGCAGAGAACAAGTCTTATTGGATTACTGACAACTCACTTGTTCAGCTAAGGTACCCCATACCGAAGTCATTATATCAAGGTCAACAAACTAATCCACAGACCATCTCAATGAAACTTTAATTCTACCTGTTACAAAGAATATCTTGTAGGGCCAGCGGGTAGCACAGTGGTTAAGGCACTTCCACATGACCAATAATGGTTCGAGTCCTGGATACAATGACTTGAAACTCAAGTCGAATATGTGTGCATGCATGCCTAAAATCCCAAGAGGAAAACAGAGAAGAGACTGCAGCATAGTCATCCTCTGGGGGGGCGCGCACATTCACCCCCCGGGGGGGGGGGGGCGGCGGTCCACTTTCTGTCTCTTTGTGTCTCTCCAGCGAATGCACACATCCTATAGAAAAAATCTCTCCAAAAACAAAAGTTGAAAAGAAAGTTGGAGCCAGGAGATGGAATAGCAGTAATGTGGCTGAACTCCCAATCACAGTTGCTTGAAAATCATGCCAGGTACATGTGCGCACATGCCCAAGATGGCGGGAGGAGAATGCAGGAGAAGGTATTGCAGCGTGGCCATCCCCCCCCATGGGAGGTGATTTCTCACTTTCCCTCTCACTGCCCCCTCTCTCTCCTCTCCCCTGCCCTCCCCTCCCCTCCTCTCCTCTCCTCTCCTCTCCTCTCCTCTCCTCTTCTCTCTCTCTCTCTCTCTCTCCAGCAAGTACACATGCCCTAAGGCAACAACCTTTAAAAAAAAATGGAGCCAGCAGGTGGCATGGTGGTTCCCACAAGGCCAACCATGGTTTGAGTCCCAAACCTGGTGGCTTGCTTTATCATTTTCCCTCTCTCTCCATCTTTTTCTCTTTCTGGTAAAATTAAAAAATAATAATGATAATAATAAATAAATAAATTATTTTTAAAAAACTTTAAAAAGGTAAAATAAAAAGAATATCTTGTTTCAACAAACACAAAACAAGCAAAAAGGTATTCTGTGACTCAAAAAATGAAAAAATTGGGGTCAGCAGGTGGCGTGGCTATTAGGGTGCTGGATTCCCACATAGCCAACCACAGTTCAGTTCAAGTGCTGGACCTGGTGGTTTGCTTCCTCACTTTCCCTCTCTTTCTCTCTCTCTCTGATGATCTCATGTGCCCTATAGCAAATCAAAAATAATAATAATAAATTTTTAAAAATTTTAATGAAAAAAAAGTTCATGAAACAAAGCATAACTACAATGACTATAGACTAGGTGTCCATGTATATCACACACATTTTATTTTTCTTTATGAGAGAGAGAGAGAGAGGACAGAAACAAAGGTGAGTGTTCCTGGGTTTTCATTTCTTCCATGAGAGAGGAAGACAAACAGAAAGAGACAAGAAACCCCAACAGAGTTTTCACACCACACCTATCCCCAGCCTCAGCCAATCAAGAACGAAGGCATACACACACATGCCCAGCATGCATGAGGAGACCACAGTATATAAACCAAGCACATTCCAATGTAGTATTGGGAAGTGTTGCATTACCACTACGCCACTGTGGCTGGCCCAGAAACAGCTATTTTTTTTTTTTGAGAGGTTTTTGCTATAGGGCACGTGCACTTGCCAGACAGACAGAGAGAGACAGAGAGACAGAAAGCGAGAAATCACTCCCCCCCCGGGGGGGATGGCCACACCACAATCCCTTCTCCTCCATTCTCCTCTCAGGATCTTGGGCACGCACGCACACGTGCCTGGCGTGAGTTTAAGCCACAGGGTCCGGGACTCAAACCGCGGTCAACTACGTGGGAGTCCAGCGACATAGCCATTATGCTAACTGCTGGTCCCCAGAAACAGCTATTTTTGACAGCCTTGCAGTGTTGCAATCGTCCTACACTGGCCTTCTAATTAGCTAGGCCAGGAGTTCCCAATCCTTGAGCCAGAGACCCAGTCTATGGCCTGTTAGAAACTGGGCCACACAGAGGTGAGCAGAAGGCAAGAGAGTGAAGCTTCATCTGTATTTACAGCCTCTCCCCATTGCTCACATTACCATCTAAGCTCTACCTCCTGGCAGATCAGCAGCAGCATTAGATTCTCAAAGGAGTGCGAACCCTATTGTGAACTGTGTATACTCATGCCATGTGCATGTGCATGCATGCCCAAGATTCCAGGAGGAGAAGGGATTGAAGTGTGGTTATCACCCATGTGGGGTGATTTGTCACTTTCGATCTCTCTATCTCTCTGGTGAGCACATGTACCCTAAGACAAAAACCTCTTTAAATAAATAAACAAATAAATAAATAAAGTGAGCTTCCATAACTATGAAATAACACATGTACAAGGTTATTCACTGCAACACTGTTAAGAGCAAAAAAATCAAAACAATCCATATGTCCACCATAGGGAGCGGATTGAAAAAACTATGGTACATCCACTCAGTAAAAGTACACAACTGCATGAAAGTATTAAAATGTCAAAACAAAGTAGAGGATAATATATATAGTATGGTATCTTTTGTGCAGGAGATAGTGTATATAATATACCACTTTTTGTGAAACAGAGAATGAGTATATGCACATACTTTTGCTTTTTTTTCCCAAAAGAAAAAAATGAAGGGACAGACAATGGTACAACAGTTAATACAACACTCTGCAATGGCAGACACACATGGGAAGGTCCCAGGTTCACATACTGAGACCTTCTTGTACACTCCAAGCATAAGCCCATGCCCATGACCCCAGCTGGCTGAGAATGGGGGTGACATGTGGTGTGAGGTCCCTGTTAGGGTTACCTGTCTGTCTCTCTCATGCTCTCTCTCTCATAAGAAAAGATGAAAAGAAACAATGGAAAGTTTAATCAGAAACTAATGAAAACAGTTACCTGAAAGGGTAAAATACAAACCGAGTAGAGATGCCTAGAGATGAAAGTGAGCCTTCTCTATTACACCCTTTTATAAGGTCTTAACTTCTGAACCATGCAATACTTTACATATTTTTTAAATTAAATTTAAAAATTTTAATTACATTTAAGTCTAAGAATGTACCAAAAATGTACAAATAATTATACCATCAACTATCTAATATTTATTGGCTATCTACTATTTTCATAATCTCCTAACTATGTTAACAGGGAAGCCAGTCAAGAAATGAAAGAGGGCAGGAATAAGGCCCATCTTCATGCCAAAGGAAGTCAAAACAAAACCAGTAGGACCAAAGTTAAGTTTGTAACATGTTTACATACATGACTAGAATGTAATTAAAGTGATTTCATATGAATTCTAAGCATCTTCTCCTTCTCTGTCTGAGGGAGTAGGGAAGGAAGTTTCCAGAGTTCCTCTTAGGCCTGACTAGATGAGCACAAAACATGGCTCATGGCGCCATGATGGTAGGCGCCATGATGGTAGCTGCCATGATGGTGACTGAAACATTTCATTGTAACTACTACTTTGTGTGTTTGTCTCTGGGTCCTTCCATGCTATTGCAGGATCCTCGAAATGGGAGCAAGTTCAGTTACCCATCTATATGTTAGACTACAGCACACAGATGCATAATTTTCATATGTATATACTAGTTTTTTCAACCAGATCCATTGTATGTATGGACAGTACAGAAAAATGTAATTTGTGATGCTAGCTAGTCCTTGACAACATGACATTATCGACCTCTGAATAAGGAACATTTTCCACCCCTATAATATTTTAAAGTACTTCCTTCTTGGGATTCTAAAATAAAGCCGAACTTTATGAACAAAAGATAAAAAGACTTTGACAGAATTTTTCCTAATAGCCCTAAAAGCTGGGTACGGAGAAAAAAAATTTAAGAAGATACCTCTAGGGGGGCCGGCAGGTGGCATGTCATTAAGGGCACTAGACTCCCATATGGCCAACTGCAGTTCAAGTCCCAGACCTGGTGGCTTACTTTCTCACTTTCTCTCTCCCTCTCTCTCTCTCTCTGTGTGTGTGTGTGTGTCCCTCTCTGGTCAAATTAAAATAAATGAATTAAAGAACAAAGAAAGAAAGGAAGGAAGGAAGGAAATAATTCTTTTTAAAAAAAAAAAAAAAGATGCCTTTAGGGGTGGGGGTAGGTGGCATGTGGTTAAGGGTGCTGGACTCCCACATGCATGACCACAGTTCAAGTCCCAGACCTGGTGGCTTACTTTCTCACTTTCTCTCTCCCTCTCTCTCCCTCTCTGGTCAAATTAAAATAAATAAGTAAATAAAGTTAAATGAAATAATCCTAAAAAAAAAAAAAAATACCTCTAATTCTCATAACTAACATTTGTAAAACTGAGAGCAGGATATTCAAAGTTATTCTTGTCAATTTTGGTTTTATTCTACAAAAACAGGGGCTTTTTTTTTACCATGATTCTGATAAGGTTAGACAGACTTCTTTCTTTAAAAAAAAAAAAAGAATTATTTTATTTAACTTTATTTACTTATTTTCATTTGACCATACAGGGACGGAATGAGAGAAAGTGAGAAAGCAAGCCGTCGGATCCGGGACTTGATATGCAGTCAGCCATGTGGGAGTCCAGCATCCCTAACCACCACACCACCTGCTGACCCCAGACAGACCTCTTAAAAGCAACTTTATTGAGGTATAATTTAGATACACGAAAGTTTATGGGGACCAGCAGTTAGTGTAATGGCTATGTCACTGGATTCCCATGTAGTCGACTGCAGTTCGAGTCCCGCACCCGGTGGCTTAAACTCACGCCAGGCACATGTGCGTGCGTGCCCAAGACCCCAAGAAGAGAATGGAGGAAAAGGGATTGCAGCATGGCTATCCCCGCTGGGGGGTGATTTCTCGCTTTCTATCTCTCTCTCGCTCTCTTTCTGGAGAACGAACACTCCCTACGGCAAAAACCTCTCCCAAAAAAAAAAAAAAAAGAAAAAGAAAGTTTATGCATTTTAAGTATACAGTTCAATGAGTTTTAACAAATAAAACAACAAAAAAGACTTCAAAAAGTTCATGAAAAATGAAATTAAAAGTACGAATTTATTTTGGTGCAAAACTAAATTAAAATTCATGCATAGCTTTTTGTGGGTAGGAGAGGCTTTTTTTTTTTTTTTTTTTTTTTTTTTTTGAGAGATTTTCACTGTAGGGCGCGTGCGCTCGCCAGACAGACAGAGACATAGAGACAGAAAGC
>NW_006205995.1:2299010-2307855 GCF_000334495.1 Tupaia belangeri chinensis
ACGCCACAATCCCTTCTCCTCCATTCTCCTCTCGGGATCTTGGGCACGCATGCACACACGCCCAGCGTGAGTTTTAAGCCACCGGGTCTGGGACGTGAACTGCTGGTCCCATGCATAGTTCTTTTCATAATAAATATTTTCTATGATCTTTTTGAAAACCTCTCAAAGATTTATCCAGCTACCATCACAAAACCAGACCATTTTTTAACCTCTTCTATATTTCCAAAATGCTATGAATCAGGAAAACTGATTTCACTTAAAGGCTTTGTGTTTCCCTTATTTTTTTTAAACTTTGGAAATTATAATATGATGAGAACCAGCAAGTGGCATGGTGGTTAAGGTGCTGGACACTCCCATATGCTGATCACAGTTTGAGTCCCGGAACTGATGGCTTGCTTTCTCACTTTCCCTTTCTCTCTCTCTCTCTCTCTGTGTCTCTTTCTGGTCAAATTAAAATAAATGAATGAATAAATAAAATTAAATAAAAAGTAATTATAAAAAAAGTAAAATATGATGTTATAAAACATGCTATATACCTACCATCATTCATTTTACATAGTAGTTAAAACTTCAAGGACAATGTTGAAGTATGAAATTCTTGAACATACACATACCTACTCTTTTTTCTAAGAGGTTTCCTTGCTGGGCCAACTTGATTGCATGTATATAGCCAAAAGACGCATCATATCCAAGCATTTCACAATAAATAAGTCTCACCATACATTCCTTCATCATTTTCTGAAAAGCAAAATAACCAGTAACTATATAAATAGAACACTTTGACCTTTTTTTTTATCATTAAACAAAGGAATCCTTTAATTCTGGCACTGAGTATATTAATGTCACCCCATATCAGACTTTATAAATAAAAGTGGCTCCCAATCTTAAATATCAACACTATTAATTATAATAAAATTATTTTAAATATTTTGTTGGATTTTTTTGTTTATATACTGTAAATCAACGGCATCCATAAAACTCCTACAAGTTGGTAATAATCTCTGTAACAAAATATTTTTCACATTTAAAAATCAAATTGCACATAGATTTTCTCTAGAATTATTATACTACATATACTACGTAATAGTGTACTTTACAGGCACTCATTCTAAATAACTCACAATTATTATAAACTGAAAGGCATGATTTTATTAATGGTACATCCATTTCAATAATATTTAACTTTTTATCTTTATTAATATTATTTTTAAAAGAATTATTTTATTTTACTTTATTTATTTATTTATTTATTTAAATTTGACCAGAGAGGGACAGAGTGACCAGAGCGAGAAGAGAGAGAAAGCAAGCTGCCAGATCCAGGTCTTGAACTGCAGTCACCCATGTGGGAGTCCAACGCCTTTACCACCGTGCCACCTGCTGGCCACAATATTTAACTTTCTGATGGGGTCTTTCAACATTTGCAAAGCAAGCTAAACTTTTTTAAGAGATTCTATGAATTTGTTTTATCAGTACAATAATGTCTCCACTCGCAATATTTATAGCAAATTTTAATCAGAAATAAAATTTTAAATAAGGGCCAGCAGGTGGCATGGTAGTGAAGGCGCTGGATCTACCATGACCCACTCCACAGTTTGAGTGGCAAACCTAGGGGTTTGAAAGCCTTCCAGGCATATGTGCATGTGTGTGCAAACCCAGAGAGGAGAATGGAAGACAAAGGATTGTGGCAGGGCCATTCCCCCTGGGGGGGATGATTTCTCACTTTCCTTCTCTCTGTGTTTCTCTCTGGTGAGCACCCATACCCTATGGCAAAAATGTAAAAAAAAAAAAATTTTTTTTAAGTATGGGGACCAGCAGATGGCATGGCAGTTGCATCGCTGGACTTCCACATGGCCTACTGTGGTACAAGTCCTAGATCCGGTGGCTTGAAAATCATGCCGAGCGCCATGTGCACGTGTGCCCAAGACTCAGGGAGAAAATGGAGAAGGGATTACAGCATGGCCAATCCCCCAAGGCGTTATTTCTCATTTTCCCTCTCACTATTATCTCTCTCTCTCTCTGTCTGTCTCTCTCTGTCTGTTTCTTTCTCTCTCTCTCTCTCTCTCTCTCTCTCTCCCCCCTCTCCCGTGAACACACATGCCCAAAGGCAAAATACCTCTTAAAAAAAAAAAAAAAAACTCTCTGTGTGTGTATAAATATGTCTATAAAATGTTTTAAAAGAAAGAAAAGCAAAAACAAAAAAAGAAAAGAAAAGCTCACAGATCATTTTAGTATCTAAAATTAATTAGGCTTAGCATAATACAGGCTTATTAAGTGCTCAAGAAATAGTAAAATATTTTTAAACAAGGATAACATTATTTCACGTATATCAGTAAACATGAAGAATTTAAAGAGATGGGGGCCAGCAGGTGGCTTGGTAGATAAGGGTGCTGGCATCCCACATGGCCATAATACAAAACACTGCATATACAATCTCTAAGATTTTCCAAGTGATATGCAGGTCATAATCATGTATCATACAAAATTACCTTCCTGGGGGCCAGCAGGTGGCATGGTGGTTAAGGGCGCTGGACTCCCACACAGCCAACCAGGTTAGAGCCCTGGACCTGGCAGCTTGCTTGCTCACTCTCCTTCTCTCCCTCCCTCTCTCTCATTCTGTCCCTCTCTGGTCAAATTTAAATAAGTAAATAAATAAATAAAGTTAAATAAAATAATTCTTTTAAAAAAGATTACCTTCCTGATATCTTCACTGGCAGGAAGGAAAACATTGTTACAGAGACACACAAAAGGCACTCAATATTTGCTTAATACGTGTTGCTTGAAAAAAATCTTATTAAAAGGAAAAAAAGCCATGTCAAATCTATGTTGGGCAGCCCCACAACGGCCTACACATAGTGGGTACTCATTAAACAGTTGCTAAATAAACACTGTTTGGAAATCAAATTCTATAAAACCAAGTTTAAACACAATTGGTCTTAATTTAGCTAAAATACAAAGTATTCAGTTTCACAACAAGAAAACAATTACTCCACCTTGACAACTTACACTCTAAAACATACGACAGTAAAATTAAAAAATCTTATCAATTCAGGTATTAAAAACTTACATTAAATGATATACCCTACCTTTCCCAAGAGTACAACACTAAAACAGCAAGCCTTGCACAGGAGTGGCAGGGGTATCATCGCATTTACGAAATTATTATCACAGTGGCCCTGACCCGACAAAGGCAAAATGATTCCAGTTCAAGTCTTGAACCTGGGGGCTTGCTTTCTCATTTTCTCTCTCTCTTTCTTTCTCTCTCTCTCTCTCTCTCTCTCTCATCAGATTAAAAAATAATGGGGGAACCAGCAGTTAGCGTAATGGCTATGTCGCTGGACTCCCAAGTAGTCGACCGTGGTTCACGTCCCAGACCCGGTGGCTTAGAACTCACGCCGGGCGCGTGTGCGTCCATGCCCAAGATCCCGAGAGGAGAATGGAGGAGAAGGGATTGCAGCGTGACCATCCCCCCTGGGGGGTGATTTCTTGCTTTCTGTCTCTAATGTCTCTCTCTGTCTGTCTGGTGAGCGCACACGCCCTATACCGAAAACCTCTCCAAAAAAAAATAATAATGATGATGACAATAGGGAGCAGCAGCTGGCGTAATAATTATGTCGCTGCAGTTGGCATAATGGCTATGTCACTGGACTCCCATGTAGTCGACCACTGTTCGAGTCCCGGACCCAGTGGCTTAAACTCACGCCAGGCACGTGTGCGTGCGTACCCAAGATCCCAAGAGGAGAACGAAGGAGACTGCAGCATGGCCATTTCCACTGGGGAGTGATTTCTCACTTTCTGTCTCTCTGTCTCTCTCTTTCTGATGAGCACACATGCCCTATAGGAAAACCCTCTCAAAAAAATAATAATAATAATAATGACAATAAATAAAGTTTAATAAATACTTATTTAATTAAAAAAAAAAAAGAAACCCTTTTAAAAGGTCAAATTTTAGCACGTGATCAGTTAGATGCCACTACTGAGTCAACAATGGACCAAATTTCAAATTTATATGTGTTAGCACTGCCTACGCAAGCTTACCAGAGTTGTAGTAGGAGCAGAAACAGTTGCTTTCAGACTACTCAGTTCCTGCTGGATTAATTTCTCTTCTTCCTAAAATAGTGAAAATATTTAGATCCATGAATAACCATCTTAAAACCATAACCATACTTCTTAAAAGAAAAAATATATAATGTATAATATTCTCAATGAAAAAGAAACATAATTTTTAAAAGGACAAGTTAGGGAGGCCAGCAGATAGCATAATGGTTACGTCGCTGAACTCCCATGTAATCAACCATAGTTCAAGTCCCGGATCCGGTGACTTAAAACTCTTAAGTCAGGCACATGTACATTTATGTCCAAAATCCAGAGGAGAATGGAGGAGAAGCAATTGCAGCATGGCCATTGCCCCCTGAGAGAGGGTGATTTCTCGCTTTTTGTCTTGTCTCTTAGGCAAGTACACACCCTCCTCTTTTAGAAGAAAGAAAAAAAAAAAGAACAAGTTATAAAAACGATGTACTTAAGATCTGCCTAAAGGAAATTCCCCAATGCTCAATATCATCCCTGGAGAGAATGAGTATTTCCAAGCCAACCATCATTCCTCTTTCCTCTACTCAGTTAACTGTACTCCTAAAGGACAGTTTGGCAGACAGTGGTTTTAAAAGACTGAAGGTGGGAACCAGCAGTTAGCGTAATGGCTATGTCGCTGGATTCCCACGTAGTCGACCGCGGTTCGTGTTCTGGACCCGGTGGCTTAGAACTCACGCTGGGCATGTGTGCGTGCGTGCCCAAGATCCCGAGAGGAGAATGGAGGAGAAGGGATTGCGGCGTGGCCATCCCCCCTGGGGGGTGATTTCTTGCTTTCTGTCTCTATGTCTCTCTCTGTCTGGCGAGCGCACACGCCCTGTAGCGAAAATCTCTCAAAAAAAAAAAAGGAAAAAAAAAAAAAAGACTGAAGGGGAGGGGACAAGCAGTTAGTGTAATGGCTATGTCGCTGGACTCCCACATAGTCAACAGCAGTTCGAGTCCCGGAACCGGTGGCTTAAATTCATGCTGGGGACATGTGCGTGCGTAACCAAGACCCCAAGAGGATAATGGAGGAGAAGGGATTGCGGCGTGGCCATCCCCCCTAGGGGGTGATTTCTCGCTTTCTATCTCTCTGTCTCTGTCTGTCTGGCGAGCACACGTGCCCTATAGCAAAAACTCTCCAAAAAAAAAAGACTCAAGGTGAGGGGCCAGCAGGTAGTGTATGATGGTTAAGGTGCTGGAATCCCACATAGTTGACAGTAGTTTGAGTCCTGGACCCGGCAGCTTTATGTCTCACTTTCTCTTTCTCTCCCTCTCTCTCTGAACCCGGCAGCTTTATGTCTCACTTTCTCCTTCTCTCCCTCTCTCTCTGGTCAAATTTAAACATAATAAAAATAATAATAATAAAATTAAAATAATAATTCTTTAAAAAGAAAGAAAACTGAAGGTAGGTGGTGTGTAGGTTAAAGCTGCTGGATTCTACATGTGTGACTGCATGGTTCAAGTCTTTTTTTTTTTTTTTGAGAGGTTTTTCACTATAGGGCGCGTACGCTCTCCAGACATTCAGAGAGAGACAGAGAGACAGAAAGCAAGAAATCATCTCCCAGGGGGGATGGCCACACCGCAATCCCTTCTCCTCCATTCTCCTCTCGGGATCTTGGGCACGCACGCACATGCGCCCAGCGTGGGTTTTAAGCCACCGGGTCCAGGACGCAAACCACGGTCGACCACGTGGGAGTCCAGCTACATAGCCATTCTGCTAACTGCTGGTTCCCTGCGTGGTTCAAGTCTTAGATCAGAGGCTTGAAGCACAGGACATGCCAGCCATGTGGTGTCCAAACTCCCAAGAGAAGACTGGAGAAGGGACTGTGGTGTGGCCAGTGATTATCACATTCCCTCTCTCATACACACTCCTCCTCTCGCTCTCATTCCCGCCGTGTGGCTCTCTCCTGCAAGCTCACATGCCCTATAACAAACTTAAAAAAAAAATAAACTGAACATGGAGAGGAGAAATTCTCAAAGAACTGGCCCAGGGTAAGAGTTTCATATATTCCCCTTAGACATAAAAAGTCCTCCACACCAGCAGATGGCATATGGTTACTTCGCTGAACTTCTAGATAGTCGACCCTGGTTCAGTTTCTGGACCTAGTGACTTGTAACTCACGCCAGGCGCATGTGCTCTAGACCCCGGGAGGAGAATGGAGGAGATGGGACTGCACTGTGCCACACCCCCGGGGGTCATTTCTTGCTTTCTGCCTTTCTGTCTCTGTCTCTTCAGCAAGCGCATGCGTCCTATAACAAAAACCTCTGCCCCCAAAAAAGAGAAATAAAAAGTCCCCATGAAATAGACAAATAGGGTAAGAAAGCAGAAACAGAAATAGGTCTTTTTCCCTTGAACTATATTCTTCTCTCTTATCCTTTCCCTCACTTCTACTCTCACGGTATCAGTAGGATCACATCTACTGTCTTGCACTGCTTTTTTTTTTTTTGTTCAGCACTTAAAATTGGTCCCATTTTTGGCCGATAAAATACTACTGTATCTTTAAATCATACATAAAATTAGCACATGTCCATCATTAGGTGGTTTATCAAGAACTACCAGTAAAGTAATGGCACACCTGGATGCCTGTGTACAGTTTCAAAGTGCAACATGACCAAATATAAATCTTTTTTTTTTTTTTGGAGAGGTTTTCACTATAGGGCGCGGGCGCCCGCCAGACATACAGACAGAAAGACAGAGACATAGAGACAGAAAGCGAGAAATCACCCCCCAGGGAGGATGGCCACACGGCAATCCCTTCTCCTCCATTCTCCTCTCGGGATCTTGGGCACGCATGCACACGCGCCTGGCATGAGTTTTAAGCCACCGGGTCCAGGACGCGAACCGCTGTCAACTACGTAGGAGTCCAGCGACATAGCCATTACGCTAACTGCTGGTTCCTGACCAAATATAAATCTTCAAAATACTTCCCGCCTCTCATAAAAATTAGCAAACACACTGTGAAGACCAGATTAAATATACAAATAGTGATTTTCAAATATAAAAAGTTGAAAAATTTTAAAATTTAAATTTAAAAATTTATATTATTTTTTTCTTAAATTGAAACCTTCAGAGAACCTTGTTTTTCTTTTCTTCTCTTGTGGGACTTACATTGCATTGTAATCTCCCCTGCATTTGCAAAAGCCCAAAATAGATAACCGATTTCTCGGGAAAGGGGAATGTGCTTTGTTCTATTGTACCCTATGTTTAACACGCAACTCTGCTCCAGAAATCATGCCCTAACACGGGATCGGTTTAAGATATAAACCCCCTGGGACCAGCAGATGGCGTAACGGTTATGTCACTGGACTCCCATGTACTCTACCATAGTTCGAGTCCTGCGCCAGGGGATTAAACACGTGTACCTTCGTCCTCAATACCTGGAGAAGACACAGGACTGCGGCGTGGTCATTCCCCCCCCCCCGGAGGGGATGACTCTCACTTTCTGTCTCTCTGGCCAAGCGCACGCAAGGTATAGCAAAAACCTCTCCCAAAAAAAAGATATAAACTCCCTAAAGCTTCGAATGACAATCTGTGGAACTATCGAAAGACTGTGGGAACTTCAATCATAACCACTCATATTAAATCCCCACATGAGGCAGAGACTTACTCAGCAAATATTTCATTTGGGGGGAATTACGCTTTTTGTTTGCCCACCCCATTCGTTGCTCTAACCCCAGAGCCTCAAGCTCCCCGAAAACATGGAATAGCAAGCTCGGAGGGCAGGCTCTGCAGGTCTGTGACAGCGGCAGAGGAAAGGACTGGGCGGAGAAAGAAACTTTTCAGAAGGTGAATGACGCCCGACACTCCCATCGCCTGCGCATTCGGCACGCCTGGCACCTCAACTGACGTTCAAAGCGACCTGTGCGTGCGTGTCGGGACTTTTCCCCTTCCCAGCTGAGAAAACACACGGACGGTGAGGGTGCAGACTGGCCCCAAATCGGAACGAGTGTCAGGGCCAAGTGCGGACACCCGGCCTCCCCAGCGCGAGAGTGAAGCCGCCGGCCAGACGGAAGGACGGACGGAGCACCGACAGCCCCCGACGCCCGGTCCAGCGGGCCCCGAGTCTCGCGGGCCGGGCTCACCCGACGCCCCTGCCCTCCCGGCCCGGCGGCACCTACGTGCTTGGAGGTGAGCGCGGTGATGCCGCGGACCAGGCTGCCCAGCCGCGACGACAAGGCGGGGGCCGCCGGGCTGTTTCTGCAGGAAGAGTCCCGGCAGCGCCGTCAGCGTCTTCTCCACTATGTCGCTCATCGCCGCGGCCACCGCGCGCAGTCCGGGTGCCGCCCGGCTTCATGCCCGGCCTCCGCCGCCTCCCGGCCCCCGTAGGCACTTCCTGTTTTTGAATAAGAAAGCTTTATTTGCATCCTGCGGGAACAAGCAGTGTCGTTCGCCGCGCCGCCGCCGGAGGGCGCAGGAGTCCGCGGAGGGAAGGCCGCTCGCACGAGCCCGCGCCGAGGCTGGCTCGGGAGGGGCAGCGGCTGTGCGTGTCCACAGTAGCCGGGTGACCCCCCGCCGTGTCCTCCCCAGGAAGCAGCGCGGGCCACCCCTCCCACGCTTCGTCCCCAGACCCTCGGCCTTCCCAAACTGCTCGCCTTTTTGGCAGCGCAGCCTCGTCGCCCCCAACCCGGCGTCGCAGCGCTGCAGGCTGGCCCCACTGGGGTGCCGAAGGCCCGCGCGGCAGTCGGGGTTCCTGGCACCGGTTGCGCCTTCGAAGCGGGCACTCGAGGCCGCGATCCCGGCCGCCCCTCTTCCCCCGGAGTGGTGGGGTCAGGAGGGAAC
>NW_006205995.1:2307887-2314827 GCF_000334495.1 Tupaia belangeri chinensis
CCCCCAGCGCGCGCCCGGCGGCCTCCCCCCTGCAGGCCGAGGCGAGGCCGCCACGTGGGCGCTGTCCCGCAGGGAGCAGCCCGTTCGGACGCTCGCGCTGCGGGCCTCTCCGCGTGGTCCGCGGGCCTGGGACATCCCTGAAGTCAAAGTGACGTTCCTCGTTTTCACTAAGGTTTTTGCCATAGGGCGTGTGTGCTCGCTGGAGAAAAGCAGTGAGAGGGAACGTGAGAGCCCACACACACACACACACACACACACACACGGCCACTCTCTCGTCGCCTCTCCCCTTGGCCTTCATGCCCTTCTTGGGCATTCTGGGCAAGCATATGCCTCCCGGTGATTTTCAAGCCAAGTGTAGACTAGAACCAGGTAGGCCAGTCCACACCACCTGCAGGCCCCAACATTGGTAATTCAAGTGATATTCTCATTCCGTTTTCACTCACATTCCAGAGCGTGCAGAGGATGTATTGAAAACAACTGACAAAGTTTGTCATCACTGATAAACTCAAGATTCAAGTGGAAATTAGAATTTTGAAGACTGTGTGTCTACCATGAATCGATCATTTCCCAATACATAGGCCTGGTCTGGTAAGATGGATGGTGAGGCCCAGCCATGGTGGCTCAGGGTGCCTTCACTGCTCAGCGCTGGGGCTACATAGGAGGCCTAGGTTAAGATCCTGCACTGCCCGGTGAAACCTTGCTGAGAATACCTCACACGCATACACGTATTCTCCCTCCCTCTCTCTCTCTCTCTCTCTCTCTCTCTCAAAAGAAAGAAATAGGGGCCAGCCCCCTAGGCCAGTGGTTAAGGGAGCCAGCTCCCATATGACTGACTGCAGTTTGAACACCAGCAACTTGAAAAACATACCATGTGTGTAAACCCCAATCCCAACAAGATGGAGAATAGGGATTATGGGGTGTCTACACCCCACGTTGGAGGAGTGCTTTCTCTCTCCTGTCTCTAGTGAGCACATATGCCCTCTGGCAATTAAACAAAAAGAGAAAGAAACTTGGAAAAACGAGTGGCTGATGATATTAATTAATGTTATTTTTGATATTGTATAATTAAATGTGTCAACTTTGGGATGATATAACTCAACGAACCAATATTTTTCTAGATGATCCATGCATAATGTTATAAACCTATACACAGGCAAAAGATACATTTAAAGTGCTTTGATGGGGCCAATAGTTGACATGGTGGTTGAGGCTCTGAACTCCCACATGGCCAACTGTGGTTTGAGTCCCAGACCTGGCAGCTTGCCCTCTCACTTTCCCTCTCTGTCTTGCCCTCTGTCTCTCTCTGATCAAATTAAAATAATAATAATTTAAATAAATAATTCTTTAAATTTTTTAAATAAATTGAAATGACAAGACATAGACTGAAAAAAATATGAGTCATATATGTGATAAAGGGCTTGTATGCAAAGTATACAAAGAATGCTTATAAGTTAGTAATAAGACTAATATTCCCATTTTAAAAAGAGGTAAGAAGTTGAATAGATATTTCACCAAAGAGGATATATAAATGGTTAATAAGCACTTGAATAGATGGTCAACATCAGTAGTCATTAGGAAACTATGTATTAAAACCACATCATAAAAATCACATTATAGCAAGACCAGCAGATGGTGTGGAGGTTACAACGCTGGGCTCTCACATAGTCAACTGCAGTTTGAGTCCCAAACCTGGCTGCTTAATACTCACAATGGGGATCAGCAGGTGGCACGGTAGTATAAAGCACTGGACACTCCCACTTCGGACCTGGTGGCTTGCTTTCTCACTTTCCTTCTCTCTGTGTGTCTGTCTTTCTCTGATCAAATGAAAATGACTGACTGAATAAATAAAATTAAATCAATAATTCTTTAAAAAAAAAAAAAAAAAAAACACGGGGCATGAGTGCATGTGTGCCCAAAATCCTTAGAGGAGAATGGAAGAAAAGGGATTGAGGCATGGCCATCTCCCCTGGGGGATGATTTCTTGCTTTCTGTCTCTCTGCCCGTGTCTCTGGTGAGCATGCCCCAATAGCAAAAGTCAAAAAAAAAAAAAACCACATATCACGTATATGAAGGTTCATGTACACGAGAAAGAATAGAAATAAAAAGGAAGGATGGGAAACTGGTGAGGAGATACTTGAAGATATTTGGGGGTGGAAGTGCAGCATGTTTTCCATTCGCTCTTCCAAATCCACTCTCTGCTCTCAGGAAACTCTCCAGACTGAGAGGCAGGGCCTAGAGAAGGAGACATCCTGGGGAGTTCTGAGGACTGACTCCAAGGGTGGGGATTTAGACGACTTTAAAGAATACAGTTCCACCCTCATGCCCAAGGGGGCGCCAAAGGATCAAGCCCCAGTCTGCCCATAGACGTTCTCAGCCTCTGACTCTGGGTCATTGCCCTGGATTCTTTCACTTCTGATCCAGGTTCTTTAGAGACCAGGACTCTGTATTTCTTCCCTTTTGTTTTCTTCCTTGAGAAGAGCAGAGAATTTGCTTCCAGGTGGCTTCCTTTTAAGTCTGAAAATTGTGGCAGGAAGAGCCAAGTGAGGCCTGTTGACTGTCTCCAGGGGAGAGGTAGCAGTTACAGCCAAAAGAAACGGCCCGAAGAAGAGCTTTTTCAGAATGACACATGCTATTTTCTTCCTCTCCCTCCATGACTCAGATTCACATTTCACAGAGACCTTTGCCTGTGTTTTCTTTCCTGTGCCTTGACTGCCAGCCAACAGACTGTGTCCACAGTGTTTTCCCACTCCTCTGCCCAGGCTCAATCAATCTGGTAAAAACGTTAACTGGAAGAGATCTGGTTTACCAGGTCAACTCCTCTACAACAAATATCTTCACAATGAAAATCTCTACTTAACCGAAAATTCTCCACAGCCCAATTCATGTCTAACATATCTCAAGCCCATGAAACAAAATTCTTCCCATGCCATATATTGGACAGTGCAGTGGAGCTGCTTGTAAAAAGATTTGACCTGTAATACTTTTCTTGTCCCCAAGGATCTTAAGAAATAAGACCAAAAACAGAGTCCCTTCCATCGTTGGAGAGCATTTTCCCACATGCATTCATTTTTTTAAAAACTCCAGTTCCCAGGAAATCTTTGTATGAACTTCTCCCCCTAGTCTACCAGACCCCATAGTCTATCCAGACTGGATAAGCAGGCAGCTTCCCAGAAGGCAACGTGGGAACTTAGCGTTCACGCAGGCGCTGATCCAGAATACTGAAGGAAACCATCAAGGGATCAGAAATGAATCCCAGGAAAGACGCGAAGTAACCTTCCACAGAGGCTTAGTACAGTTGAAGCCTGAGGCTGTACTCGTGTTCTAATGAAAATCAAGCCTTGAAAACCCACAGTACCTAAATCATGTGGTGGAATTCCTTGCGTCAACAGTTTTTATGTGCTGCTAAGAGCAAGTGGTTATATAAAGCTAAAGAGCATTATTGCTGGGGGACTCCGTTTTCTCCCTCTCCCAGATTCAGAAATTAGAAACGTGCATTTCAGAAGAATTGTGAATAGAGCATATTTTTACCTTCCAGCTATTTCTCTCCTCAGTTCTCCCCCAAGGAAGGGGTGACTCATCTGACTGGGCCACTGAGGAAGGAACTAAGCGTGTTAGTCTCCTTTTTCATCCTTCTTGGGCTAGCCTGGCCATGAAACAGGTTCTCTTCCCACTCAGCATGCGTGCGCGCGCACACACACACACGCACACTCCTGCCTCCCCAGAGGGCTAGGAGGCAAATACTAGGAAGTGTGATTATGACTTCTCCCTTTGACCCCTCTCATCAAAAATGATACTTTTCTCTCCATTTGTCTGATTCTTGTGATTATTTCTCAAAAGGTTCTGAATTCAGAAGTTCCTAAGATGTATTGGCCTCTTGAAAGCCCCCAACTTAAGACTTCGGTAGCCCTGCCTGTGAAAAGTTTGAAAACCAGCAGGAGATGCCAAAAAATGGCTAGCAGGAGACTAAATTCATTGTATGCCCTTGAGCACGGGTTGAGCTCCTCATCAGGAAAGGAATCCCCCTCTGGAGAGAATGCAGTTTAAGAGGCAGGCACTGGGGACAGGGAAGAAGGAAGGCAGGCTCCACTTCCAGAATCCCTCGCTGTGAAATGTCAAGTAGTGACAAGATTCCCAGATAGGGACCCAGAAAACTTGTATTGAAATCCTAGTATTGGGACCAGCAGTTCACGGAATGGCTATATTGCTGGACTCCCATGTAGTTGACCATGGTTTGAGTCCCGGACCTGGTGGCTTAAACTCACACTGGGTGTGTGTGCATGCGTGCCCAAGATCCCAAGAGGAGAATGGAGGAGAAAGGATTGTGAGGTGGCCATCCCCCCTGGGGGATGATTTCTCGCTTTCTATCTCTCTGCCTCTCTCTGTCTTTCTGGCGAGCGCACGCGCCCTATAGCAAAAACCTCTCCAAAAATAAAATGTAAAAATCCTAGTCCTTATCAGAGGGATAGCCTTTACCACTTCGAGCTACTTTGTTTCTCTATCTGCAAATGAGCAAAAATATCCTCCCAGAACCAGCCAATGGTGTAATGGTTACATCACTGGACTCCCACCTTGTCGACCGTGATTTGTGTCCCAGAGTCCATGGCTTAAAACTCACACCGGGCGCATGTGCATGTGCGTGCCCAAAATCCCAGGAGGAGACCATCACTCCTGCGGGGTGATTTCCCGCTTTCTGTCTTTCTCTGTCTCTCTGCTGAGTACACATGCCCTCAAGCAAAAATCTCTCTAAAGTATGATCAAAAGAATAAAAGTCCTCCCCTCCCCACTTATCTTATAGGGTTGCTGGGAGAATCACATTATATCATTCTATGAATGCTTCTGTACACCTGAGAGAATAGAAAGAAAAGTTATCACAGTAGGAAATACCAGGGAGGAGATATTTGGGGTGGAAGTGCTGCATTATTTTCCAGTTGCTCTTCCCAATCCCTGTTTTGCTCTCATCTGTGTCCTGGAAACTGACTTGTCTGAACTGCATCAATGCGCTGCCTTGCTATTTATTTCTTTATTTTTGAGAGATTTTTGCTATAGGGCATATGCAATTGTCAGAGAGACAGAGAGAGAGAAAGCGAGACATCACCACTGCCCTCCCTCCTGCCCACCCCCTGGGGTGGGATGGCTCTGCCAGGATCAATCTCTCCTCCATTCTCCTCGCAGGATTTTGGGCAACACCACCTGCCGGCCCCTCCCTTGCCTTTTAGCTGCCGGTTGAGTTTCATCATGAGGAATAATATAAGGAATTGGATGGGGGAGATTTGGCTGATGGATTAGATTCCTGTGGGAGCTTCCCTGCTGGGTCCCCCATGTTGGCTGCTTCTCTGCAGGGAGGGTACAGCTCCTGTGCAACCGCATTCCTCATTCTGTCTGCTCCTCGGGGCCAGCAGCACTGCCATCATCAAGGCATTTGTGGGAAACACAAATACTCCAGTCCTACCCAAACCTGTAGAAGCAGACTCCAGGACGGCTTGGTGATCTGGTTTAACAAGTCCTCCCGGTGGTTCTGATGCACACTAAAGCTTCGGGACCACTGTTCACAGTAACTGGGATACTGCCCAGTCCTTTGTGGCTTGCCTCAAACCATCTTCACCTTCGTAAATCATTCTTTCATCATAGTCTTCTCAAATGACTCATTTGGAATGTGCCATCATTTCCTGCAGGATTCCGATGTTGCGTACTGGAGGGCTTTAGGGGCTTTTAAAGCAGACAAGTGGGGCCTGCAGGTGGCATGGTGGTTGTGGTGCTGGACTCCCACATGGCTGACCGCAGTTCAATTCCCAGACCTGGTGATTTGCTTTCTCACTTTCCCTCTCTCTGTCTCCTCTGGCCAAATTTTCAAAAATAAATAATAATAATAACAAATTTTAGAGGCCAGCAGGTGGCGTGGTGGTTAAGGCACTGGACACTCCCACATGGCTGACCACAGTTTGGGTCCCGGACCTGGTGGCTTGCTTTCTCACTTCCTCTCTCTTGCTTGCTCTGTCCCTCTCTGATCAAATTAAAAATAAATAAAGTAAAATAAAATAATTCTCAAAACAAGCAATTTTTTTAAAAAAAAAAAAAACAAGGCAAGTAACTATTTTCTCTTCTACTTGTGGGAAGGCTATGTTCATTGACAAAGGGGAAAAAAGTCCATCAATGGGATAACCTAATAAGGCAATCTAATGTAAGGAGATCTAATCTTTACCTGTGACCTCCCCAAATCCTTGAGGCAAAAGCTGGGTCTCTGTGTTTCAGGAATGATGTCTCTATTTGGTAAACTAAGAAATGATGTCACTTCCCTGTGAGACATCTGACTAAAATCTGAGGGTTTTGTGTGGGTTTGGGCTGTAACGTTGGTTTCTACCAAAGTCTGTAGTTTGAAAAGGGAAGCAGCTAAAATAAGTTGCTATTTACAAAAGGAAGCTGCTGTATTTCTTTCCTTTGGCTACAGTGAAGGAAAGGTTATAGTGAGCTATATTTTTCACCCAGTATGACAGTCGCATGGGCCAAAACCTAACATCCGAGCAGCCATCGAGGGTAAACAATTCAAAGGGTCAGTCTGACTCAAGTGTCTAACGCCCACGACAAAGGGAGGCTGTTCTAGGTGTTCGTTGTCTCTGGTCGTAGCGACTCTCCTTGTTTCCAGGGTATAAATCCAAGTCGGAGATGTGCGACAGAGTGAGGAAAGGGAGCCTAGAGGAGAAATTGAGAAGTCCTAGGCTCACAAGTATTTTCCTTTGGAAGTGTAGAAGTGAAGAGGTCTGGAGTCAGGGTAAGGAAGAGGCTTTGGGAAACAGGATACAGTGTTAACCCAGGCTTTTCTTCCTCTTGTGCATTGAGAGGATTGCTTTTGCCTATGAATGGAGAAACTGTCTTCTGAAGTGTATCTCTCTTTTTTAAAGTAATTTTAGTAAGTCTCTCCCCCCCCCCCCCCCAACACGCTTTT
>NW_006205995.1:2315042-2328885 GCF_000334495.1 Tupaia belangeri chinensis
TAACTGCTGGTCCCTCTTTTTTTTTTTTTTTTTTTTAAAAAAAAAAGAATTACTGGGGCCAGCATGCAGCATGGTAGTTAATGGTACTGGACTCCCATGGTTGGCCAACCGTGGTTGGAGTCCTGGACCTGGCGGCTTGCTTTCTCACTTTCTCTCTCTGTCTGTCCCTCTTTGGTCAAATTAAATACATAAATAAAGTTAAATGAAATAATTCTTTAAAAAGGTAATTATTTTGATTTAACCTTATCTATTTATTTAAATTTGCCCATGTGGGAGTCCAGCGCCCTAATACACATAACATAAAACTTCCCATCTTACCCATTTTTAGGTGTGTGGTTCAGTAGTCTTAAGTACATTCACGCTGATCTGCTATCATCAGCATCCTCCGACTTCAGAAATTTTTCATCTTCCGAAACAGAAACTCGATTTTTAAAAAATGTATATTCAGTCACTGCACGTCTTTACAGTGTACACATGGATCCCCAGCATGGACACAGTGCGTCTCAGTCACGGCACAGACATTACCATAGAGAGGGCCATCCACAGATGACTTTTCACTTCTGTATCTATTAAATGTTTTGTTTGTTTTTTCCCCTGATCCTCCTCCCATCCCTGAAACTTTATTTTAAACAATAATCCCTCATTTGCTTTTCCTCTTGGCACCTGGAAAACACACTCTACTCCCTGTCTCTATGTGTTCGACTACTGCAGGTACCTCATACAGGTGGTCATTCAGTGCCCGCCCTGTTTTACCCGGCTTACTCTATTTAGCACCATGTCCCCCAGGTTCAGCCCTGTGGTAGCGCAGGCCGGGGTTTCCTTTCTTTTGAGGCTCCTTGTCCCCAGGTGTGGTGTGAGCAGGCCCCTTGTGCAGCACACCACTGCTCTCACACATATTTTTCTTTAATTGCATCGAAGCCTGGCCCTTCTCCAGACAGTGTTTTTCGTACAATGTTCTATCTTATTTCCTTAGCACTTGGCTCTGAGTAGACAGTAAGTTAGCAATATTTGTTACTAAGCAAATGAAAGTATAATAATCCCAACAAGTCCTTCCACTTTGCCTCTCTGAGCCTCAATTTCCTCATTCCTTTTTTTTTTTTTCCCTCAGTTTTGCTATCGGTCATGTGTGCTTTCTGGAGAAAGACAGAGAGGGAAAGAAAGAATGTCCCCAGGGGACATGGCCACACCACGGTCCCTTCTCCCTACTCTCCTGACAGGAGTTTGGACATGTGCATGTATGCGCCAGCATATTTTTCAAGTTGCTAGGTCCAGGACTTGGACCACAAGGCCAGTCATGAAGGATTCAGCTGCCTTAATCCTCATACACCACGGGCTCGCCAAAATTTCCTCCTTGAAATAAAGGGTTTGGACTACTGATTCTTGAATCTTGCCTACCCTAACCTCTGATTTTTTTCCCCCCAAAGAATTATTCATTTAATTTATTAATTATTTCTTTTCACATGAGTTTTTCCAGGGAAAGACAGAGAGAGAAAGAGAGGGAGAGTGAGAAAGCAAGCCACCAGGTCCAGGACTTGAACTGTGGTCGGTCATGTGGGAATTCCAGTGCCTTAACCACCACACCACCCGCTGGCCCCCAACCTCTGATTTTACTAAAGATTCCTACTTAGCAAAAATCTTCAGTGACCTATTTCGTGGGTTTAACTAACAACAACAGCAAAAAACCCCGGTAACTTTTAAAAATATTTTTTCCAGTTTATGTAATTTCTTTTTTAAAAGAATTATTTATTTAATTTAACTTATTAATTCATTTATTTTAATTTCACCAGAGAGAGACATGCAGAGAGAGAGAGGGAATGTAAGAAAGGAGACTGGAACCGTGGTGGGCCATGTGGAGTGTCTAGCACCTCAACCATCCCGCCACCTGCTGGCCCCCAGTTTATGTAATTTCATCTCATCTCCCTTATATCCATAGGAGGTAATTGAGGATTTTTTTCATAAGTGATAGAGTTTTTATGATTATTTTATTTAATTTCATTTATTGTTATTATCTTTTAATTTGATCAGAGAGGCACAGAGAGGGGGCGAAAGTGAGAAAACAAGCCTCCAGGACCAGGACTCAAACCATTGTTGGCCAGGTGGGAGTCCAGTTCCCCTAACCACCACGCCACCTGCCAGCCCCGGTAATCGAGAATTTAAGACTCTGTATGAGAGAGGACAGGAGAAAGACTTAGAAAGGGGTTTGTTTGTTAAGCTGGTCTCCATGAGGGGTAGGGTTTTCAACCTCATTTTTCTCAATCCAGGTTTGAATTGACGGAAGATGAATTAACAGACTTCCCACTGTAGGGAAGCTGCAATCCCCAGCCCAGTCACTAGATGGCTACATAACTGCATCCAGGGGTGATCAACAGGAAAACAGCTTGATCCCAGAGCCAGACCGGTCTCAAAGTTGCAGTAAACCAAATTGGGCTTTTTTTTCTTCCTTTTTTTGGGGGGGACCTTT
The DNA here is from genome assembly GCF_000334495.1 of Tupaia belangeri chinensis. Classification (NCBI taxonomy): domain Eukaryota; kingdom Metazoa; phylum Chordata; class Mammalia; order Scandentia; family Tupaiidae; genus Tupaia; species Tupaia belangeri. The sequence goes on from NW_006205995.1 coordinate 2,317,504, forward strand.
CCACATATAAACTGGTTAGGAGACCCTGAGCTTACTGAAATACTGAAATACACTGTGACCAGCATTTGAATTAAAATTACTGGGGTCAGCAGGTGGCATAGCGGTTAAGACAGTAGATCTCACATGACCGGCTGTGCCATTCTGGCTCTGGACCCAGAGGCCTGAAAATCACACCCAGTGAATGCACATATGTGACCAAACTTCAAAGAGGATAATGGAGGAGAAAGAATTTCAGGATGGTCCATCTCACTTGGGGGGGGAGGGGTGATTTCTCACTTTCTCTTTTTTTCTGTCTCTTGCTACAGGGTGCACACACTTGCCAGAAAGACAGAGAGAGACAGAGAGACAGAAAGCAAGATGGTCACGCCGCAATCCCTTCTCCTCCATTCTCCTCTCAGGATCCTGGGCACACACGCACATGCGCCCGGCATGAGTTTAAGCTACCGGGTCCAGGACTCAAACCGTGGTCAGATACATGGGAGTCCAGCGACATAGCAATTATGCCAACTGCTGGTCCCCCTCCATCTTTGTGTGTGTGTGTGTGTGTGTGTGTGTGTGTGTGTGTGTGTGTGACTTTTTGATCTTATTCTCTCCTCCTTTCTTGCCCATCCATCAGAATTCACAGGAGAAACAGGAAGCCTAATTCTTGCTGGGATGTGTTTGAAACACACTGACTTTACAATGTATCAGAAGATAGTAAGTTCTCAGGCAGACATCAGCACCTCACTAGCTGGAGATTACAAAGGAGACCAGCGCTTGCTGCTCTATGACAGAGAACACACTCACACATCGTTCATGAACTTAGGCCAGCCTGGGGGCACAATTGGTAGCAAAGTGAACTGCAGTGCCAGAAGTCACCTAGCCAACCACAGGTTAGGATCCTGGGCTGACCTGAAAACACACTGGCACCCAGGATCCTGGCAGAGGGCCGGCGTAGGAGACTGACGCATGACTAGGTCCGGCTGAGGTAAACGTGGCGGGCGTGTGTGTGTGCATTTGTGTGTGTGTGTGTGTGTGTGTGTGTGTGTGTCTCCTCCCTCTCCCACACATGCACACACTGTCAGTGATAAAATAAACTTTTAAAAATTCTGGGTCATCAGAAAAATCAGGACTTATTTTTCTATGTTTTTCTACGTAAAAATGCATCATGACTTTTCTGACAACCCAGTAAGAACAGCTGGAAACTTCTATATCAGATCAGATCAAGATTCATACAAATAAGTTTTCTTTCCTTCTATTGCTGCTGATATAATGGTGTATATTGCATCCAGATATTTCTTCCTGATTATTTTAGCATATTTTCTTCTTTACAAAAACAAAATAACTGGGAACCAGCAGTTAGCGTAATGGCTATGTCGCTGGACTCCCTTGTAGTCGACCGGGATTCGCGTCCCGGACCCGGTGACTTAAAACTCACACCGGGCGCATGTGTGTGCGTGCCCAAGATCCTGAGAAGAGAATGGAGGAGAAGGGATTGCGGCGTGGTCATCCCCCCTGGGGGGTGATTTCTCACTTTCTGTCTCTATATCTCTCTCTGTTTGTCTGGAGAGCGTGTGCGCCCTATAGTGAAAACCTCTCCAAAAAAAAAATAATAATAAAATAACATTTTAAAATAATTTTTAAGCATGAAAACAACTACTTATTAAACTATGACACCTAAGGTTTTTTTGTTTGGCTTGGTTTTTTTTTTTTTTTTTTTGTTTTTTTTTTTTTTAGGTTTTTGCATAGAGTGTGTGCACTTGCCAGAGACAGCAAAAGAGAAAGGAAGAGAGGAAAAGTGAGAAATCACTTGTTAGGATTTACCAGATGCCTGGGGTTAAATATCCTTGGAAAAAGCATGGAGACACATAACTAGCATCACTGTACAAACTAGTTAAGTACTCTTCACGTTGTTTACTTACGAGTGTGCTAGTGTGCTGGTAACAGAGCATTTTTACAAGAACCCGGAGATCCCAGTGAATATCTGGGGACATAAATCAGAACAAAGTCTTAAACGTGGCTGGTTTGACAAGACGGAGCCAGTATAATGTGGCTTTTCTATTAGCGCAGCCATAAAGTTGGCTATTAACTTAGTACTTAATTGGGCCCTGGTGAAGTGGAGCCATTACCACATTCAGTCCTGCAGGCTAGAGAACGTGCTGTACCCATCCAGTAGTGTTTAAGGGGCTCTAAAGGTCTGGCTGTAATTAAGTAGCAACTAAACACAACTTTATTGTATCAGACTGCTGGAGGTGGAGCATGGCGTCTAACTATATGGAACGGTGTCCAAATAGCTGAATTTGGACCCTAGTTTATACACTGTGAGACTTTGGTCATATATTTTAACATTTATGAGCTTTATTTTCATCCATCATCTGTCTACTGAAGGTAACAGTATTCTTACCTCACAGGATTAGAAGACTTAAGTTAGAGGGGCCGGCAAGTGGTGTGGTGGTTGGAGGCACTAGACGCCTGTATGGCCGTCTGTGGTTCGAGTCCCAGACCAGGCGGCTTTATTTCTCACGTTCTCTCTCTCTCTCTCTCTCTTGCTCACTCGCTTGCTCGCTCGCTCGCTCTGTCCTTCTCTGGTCAAATTAAAATAAATAAATAAATAAATAAAGTTAGATCCTACACAGAAAGGAGCTTTGGAAACATAAGCACTATATAATATCAGTTATGATGACCAAACATAACTATTGTATTTTACAGATGTGGAAACTGAGGCCAGAAAAGATGATAATTTGTCTAAAGGCCTATTGTGGCAGTTACTGATAGATGGAGAACAGATTTCCAAGGCCTCTTTTCTTTTCAGTATATCAATCAGTACTGTTTTTTGACATTTCATGTAAACTAAGGTCTCCATCTGTGACTCATTTGCATACAATTTATTACCCAGCCATAAAAAGTAATTAAATTTTAACTTTAAGTTTGTTAGAAGCTAGATTTAATTATCATGTATGTGTAGATGCATTTCTGAACTTGCAAATATAGCTGGGCTACTCTTGAAGGAAAAAGATTTTGTTTTAATTTGCATGTCAGTGCTGGGCTGAAACTTCTTTGTAAGAGTCACACGATGGGGCAGGCAGGTAGAATGGTGGTTAAGGCCGCTGGACTCCCATGTGGCTGACTATGGTTCAAGTCCCAGACCTCACAGCTTGCTTTCTCACTTTCTCTCTTTCTGTCTCTTTCTGGTCAACTTAAGAATAAGGAGGAAAAAAAAAAAAAAAGAATAAGGAGGAAGAGAAGGAGACAATGAATAAAATTAAATAAAATACTTCTAAAAAAAAAAAAGTCACAGGATGGCTAGCCACTCTGGGGTAGCACTACTGCAACACTCCATAATGCTGAAGCCATATGGAAGGTTGTGGGTTTGTGTCCCAAGATCTCCCTGTACTACACAGCAGTTATGCACCTAACATACCCTTAATCCTGGCTGGGTAAGGCGAGGAGTAGTTTGGAGTATGAAGACCCTGCTGGGAATCTTTCTCTGTGTATCTTGGAATAAATAAATAAATAAATAAATAAATAAATAAGTAAATAAGTAAATAAGTAAGTAAGTAAGTAAGTAAGTAAGTATATGGGCCCAGCAGATGGCACTGTGGTTAAAGTATTGAACGCTCACTTGATCAATTGTGTTTCAAGTCCCAGACCTGGCAAGTTGCTTTCTCACTCTTTCTCTCTCTCTTGTTTGTCTCCCTCTGGTGAACACACATGCCCTAGACAGACTAAAATAATAACAGTAACAATTAATAAAATGTTGGGACCAGCAGATGGCATAATGGCTACATCATTGGACTCCCATGTAGTCGACCGCGGTTCAAGTCCCAGACCCAGTGGCTTAAACTGACGCTGGGCGCGTGTGTGTGCGTGCCCAAGGTCCCAAGAGGAGAATGGAGGAGAAGGGATTGCAGCATGGCCATCCCTCTGGGGGGGTGATTTCTCGCTTTCTGTCTCTCTGTCTCTGTCTTTCTAGGGAGTTCATGCACCTTATAGTAAAAACCTCTCAGAAAAATGAATAAAATGTAATAAATAATTCTAAAAAAAAAAAAAGAAGCATCACATGAGATCTTCTAAACCCCAAATGTAATTACTGAGAATACGCAGAACAAATGCAGACCTTTTATGAAAGCCAAAACCTTCACTGTGCTTTTAGTCTTCTTAAAATAACTGTTTTGGGGGCCAGCAGGTGGCATGGTGGTTAAGGGCCCTGGACTTTCACATGGCCAACCATAGTTCAAGTCCCAGACATGGCAGCATGCTTTCTCCCTTTCCCAATCTTTCTCTGTATCTCTCGCTCTCTCTCTCGCTCGCTCTGTCCTTCTCTGCTCATATTAAAATAAAGAAAGAAAGAAAATAATTCTTTTTAAAAAAATAACCTTTTCATTTTCAATCCACCATATATGTCAAATTTGTGACTTTACTGTTTACATAAAAAATACTGGGCCAGCAGATGGCATGGTGGTTAAAGTACTGGACTTCCACATGGCCAAATTATTTAAAATAATTTTAGTCCTGGGAACCAGCAGTTAGCGTAATGGCTATGTCGCTGGGTTCCCACGTAGTCGACCGCGGTTCGTGTCCCGGACCCGGTGGCTTAAAACTCACGCCGGGCGCGTGTGCGTGCGTGCCCAAGATCCCAAGAGGAGAATGGAGGAGAAGGGATTGCGGCGTGACCATCCCCCCTGGGGGGTGATTTCTTGCTTTCTGTCTCTATGTCTCTCTCTGTCTGTCTGGCGAGCGCACGCGCCCTACAGTGAAAATCTCTCCAAAAAAAATAATAATAATAATTTCAGTCCTTGCTGGTATATGGGTTTGTTATGTTTAGATAAAGCAAACTTAGAAACATAAATTAAATTTGGGACCAGCAGATGGTGTAATGGTTACATCGCTGGACTCCCACAGAGCCGACCACAGTTTAAGTCCTGAACCCAATGACTTAAAAGTCATTCCAGAAGTACATGTGTATGGGCCTAAGATCGCAAGAGGAGAATGAGAAGGGATTGTGGCATGGTCATCCCCCCCATATGGTGATTTCTTGCTTTCTGTCTCTGTCTCTGTCTCTGGCGAGCACACACACCCTATAGCAAAAATCTTTCTAAAATAAATAAATAAATAAAATAATAAATAAAATAAAATTTTAAGTATTTATTAAGAAAATAAATTAAATTAATAGGAGCCAGCAGGTGGTGTGGTGGGCTGGACTCCCACTTAGCCAACCATGATTCGAGTCCCAGACCAGGTGGCTTGCTTTCTCACTTTCTCTCTCTCTTGCTCTGTCCCTCTCTGATCAAACTTAAATAAGTAAAATTAAACAAAGTAATTCTTAAAAAGAACTTTTAATAAAATACATTTTATTTAACAAATATTTTGTCTTATATGGCAAGCAAGGCTGGAGTTATCTGAAGAGCTGAACGGGGTAGATGTTCACAGCTCAGCTGGGAAGGCTGGAATAACTGAGGTCGGGTCACACATCACTGTTTCCACGTGACCTTTCCTGTGACTTTGTGGGCTTTTTCACAGCATGGTGGGCTTGGGAAGGTGGCTTCCTCTGAAGCAAGAGCTCTAAGAACTCCTGGTAGAAACTAACTGCAAAGGGTTCCCATGAGCTGGCCTTGGAAGCCATCCGTCACCTCCACCCCATTCTATTAGAATTATCACAGGACGCACTAGATTAAGGGGAGAGGACCATACTGGGCCATGAGCGCTGGCAGATGGATTTATTAGGGGGCCCTTTTAGACATAAGCTGCAACTCTTACTAAAGAAACGCCTCACTGATAAAGAGATATTTGAGCAGAGATCTAAGCCAAGCGAGAGCGAGTCATGTAGATTCCTGTGAATAGAAGAGATCGCCCAGCAGAGGGAACAGCCTGAGGCAGAAGCATCGTAATATGTTACGGGAAAATAAGGAGGCCAGTGTGACTAGAGGAAGAGATGAGTGGAAGGAAGTAGGGAACGATTCAGAAAGGGAGGGAAGGGGAAAGGGTAGTGCCCTTTCAAAGCCATTATAAAGTCTCTGGATTTTATTTTGAATAATATGAGGATTCAATCAGTGACGCTGAAGAGAAGATATGACCTGACTCCTGCCTTAAAGACTTCTTCTGGATTGTAGTTGAGTAAAGGCTCATAGATAGAAGTGGGAAACAAGTTATTGCAGTTATCCAGGCCAACAGGACATGAAACTTGGATCAGGGTTGTAGCAGCAATAGGTAATAGGTTCCAATAGATTTCATTTTTCTAAGAGAGATTTTTGCTATAGGGTGCATGCGCTCACCAGAGAGACAGAGAGACCAAAAGCAAGAAAGCACCCCCAAGAGGGGACGGCCATACCTCAATCCTTTCTCCTCCATTCTCCTCTTGGGGTTTTAGGCACACATGCACATGCACCCGGTGTGAGTTTTAGGCCGCCAGGTCCAGGACTTGAGCCACACTTGACTACTTAAGAGTTTTAGTGACATAATCATCACAGCATCTCCTGGTCCCAGTTCCAATAGATTTTAAAGGGCAGAGCCTTCAGGATGTTCTGATCGTCTATGACAGGAGAAGAATTAAGTATGGCAACAACTTATTTTTTGCCAATCAACTAGAAGAGTGGAGTTGCCATGTATTAAATGAGAGGACTACATGAGCAATAGTTAGGGTAGTGGTCCTTGGGAATTCGGTTTTGTGTGTGTTCATTTGGAGACGTCACATCCAAGTGAAAGTCAAATTTGCTGCGGTTTAATGTACCACGTCATGTTCATGCCCTAGTTTTATGTACAGTAATTGCATATATGATATATGGATAAACATTGTGACACTTGAAGGAAGAAAATAAAAGATTTGGGTAGCTCACAGCATTCTGGGAAAGCTGGAGACGCAAGCTTAGTGTCTCCCATGACCGCTGAACCCGCACCTGGACGTACCCGAATGGGCGGTAAAGTCATGAAAGGACACAGGCTTTGAACTCAGGCAGACTGGGTCTGATGCAGGCTCTTCCCTGTATTGGGAGTCAGGCTTCAACACATTACATAATCTGAGCCTCAGTTTTCACATCTATAAAATGAGGCCAAGGGTCTAGCCAGTGGTGTGGTGGTTAAGGCAACTGCACCCACATAGCCAACTGTGTGGTTCGAGTCCTAGATGCAGCATCTTGAAAGGCATGCCAGATGCATGTGTGCATGCAAAATCCTCAGAGGAAAATGGGAGAGAGGGGATTGTGGCCATCCCCCTAAGAAGTGATCTCTCTCTCTCTCTCTCTCTCTCTCGCAAGTACACATACCCTATAGCGGTTTGAATCCTGGACCGGGCGGCTTGAAACTCATGCTGGTACATGTGGGTGCGTGCTCAGAATCCTCAGAGGAAAATAGAGAAGGGATTGCTGCATACCTATCCCCCCAAGGGGATTTCTTGCTTTCTGTCTCTCTGGCAAGCGCACGCACACTATAGCAAAAATCTCTCGAAAGAAAGAAAGAAAGAAAGAAAGAAAGAAAGAAAGAAAGAAAGAAAGAAAGAAAGAAAGAAAGACATATAATGAGGTTATGGGGACCAGTAGATAGTGTAATGCTTGCATCGCTGGACTCCCACTGTTCGAGTCCCAGACCCAGAGGCTTGAAATTCACACCAGATGTGTGTGCGTGCATGCCCAAAATCTCAAGAGGAGAATGGAGGAGAAGGGACTGTGGAGTGGCCATTCCCCCACACACACACCCAGAGGATGATTTTCTCACTTTCTGACTCTGTCTCTGTCTCTCTGGCAAGTCATATGCCCTATAGCAAACATCTCTCTTTAAAAAAATGCAGTTGTGGGGGCCAGCAGGGTGTGATGGTTAAGGGCATTGGACTTCCATATGTGTGACCGCAGTTCAAGCCCCAGACCTGGCGGCTTGCTTTCTCACTCTCTCTCTATCTCTCTCTCTCTCTCTCTCTCTCATTCTCATTCTATCCCTCTGTGGTCAAATTAAAAATAAATAAATAAATAAAGTTGAATAAAATAATTCTTTTTTAAAAATGAGGTTATAAAACTCACCTTGTAATGCAGTTGTGAGAATTAAGTCATATAAGGCACATGGCATATAATAGATACTAGATATAAGCAATAGCTACCATGACCAGCAGTTGGTGTAATGGCTATGTCACTGGAATTCCATGTAGTCAACCGTGGTTCTAGTCCCAGACCTGGTGACTTAAACTCATGCTGGGTGCATGTGCATGCATGCACAAGATCCCGAGCGGAGAATGGAGGAGAGGGGATTGCGGCATGGCCATCCGCCCTGGGGGGTGATTTCTCGCTTTCTATCTCTCTGTCTCTCTCTGTCTGGCGAGCGTACACGCCCTATAGCCTAGCAAAAATCTCTTTAAAAAATAAGTAAATAGGGGCCAGCAGATGACATGGTGGTTAAGGGCGCTGGACTCCCACATGGCTGACCACGACTCAAGTCCCGGACCTAGCAGCTTGCTTTCTCACTTTCCCTCTCTCTCTCTCTCACTCTGTCCCTATCCGGTCAAATTACTAGAAATAAGTAAATAAAGTTAAATAAAATACTTCTTTAAAAAGTAAGTTAGTAAATAGTAGTCCATGCAGTAAAAGCAGACATCCAACTCGGTGCAGCTGTCTTGTCATGCTGGCAAAGAAGGAGTTAAATGGTGTTATTTGGAAAAAGTCCTTTAATGTTATCCTGATTTGGCTTAGAGATAGGATTATGCTGCTGAAGTTTATTTTTCTCCTTAATTTACAAAGAGCTTTCTTACCTCAGACATTCCAGTGCTTTGTTGGAGTTTTCTAGGTAATGCAGTCTGTTACAGAGCAATTGGGGGCAGGAATTGCAATCTGACCCTAACCTGGGGCGGGATCCTAGGGAGATAGAGACCTGCTGACTAGAGCTTCTCATAGGTTCTTAACAGGTACCCTCTTTTCACCAGAATAACTGCAGGAGATCGGGTGGCAGAGCTGTTTTATCAGGCCCTTGTGCTGATCTCTCGCCTGCCTGAAAGCTCTCTTGAAATGAATGCTTTCCAAATGCAGTGACACAGCAGTCTGTGTTCTAGAGACTGTCAGGTCAATAAGCTCCTTGCTCAGAACGTTCGCCGTGGTGATTCTGGAGGTGCTTGCAGATAGAACGTGCAGTCCACGAAGACACAGAAAGGACCAAAAGGAATAGAACCTCTAAGATTTTGAAATCACAAAAAGTAAAATCATCCATTGATTATTCCACCATCTCTGCCTTGCTGGAGAGGTCCTTGTCCATGTCCATCTTTCTGCCTCTGCAAGAGACTGCAGAGAAGCTATTCCAGGAAGAGAGCTTTCTGCCTGTTGAGAAATTAGGTCCAGGCCAGCAGGCAGTGTGGTGGTTAAAGCACTGGACTCCCACATGGCTGACTGTGGTTCAAGTCCCTGATCTGGCAGCGTGCTTTCTCACTTTCCCTTTATCTCTCTGATCAAATTAAAAAATAATAAATAATAACGACAAATATAAATAAATGAATCTTAAAAAAAAAAAAAAGGAAAGAAAAGAAAAGAGGGACCAGCAGTTGGCATAATGGCTTTGTCACTGGATTCCCATGTAGTCGACCATGGTTTGAGTCCCAAACCCAGTGGTTTGAACTCATGCCGGGCGCGTGTGCGTGTGTGCCCAAGATCCCAAGAGGAGACAGGAGGAGAATGGATTGCCACATGGCCATCCCCCCTAGGGAGTGATTTCTCACTTTCTAGAAGTCTCTCTCTCTCTCTCTGTCTTTCTGGCAAGTGCACATTCCCTATAACAAAAAACCTCTCTCCCCTCCAAAATAAAAAAAGAAGAAAAGAAAAGAGAAATCAGGCCTAATGCTTTGCCAGTGCCTCTGGCAGCTTTTGCTAAAGGGTGAGTGAACTTGCGGGGAGGGAGGAAAACCCCCAGAGGGAATGGCCATGCTTCAATCCCTTCTCCTTCATTCTCCTCTTGGGATTTTGGGCACACACTTCGCACATGTGCCTGGCGTGATTTTAAAGCTGCTAGATTCAAGACTAGAACATCATGGTCAGCCATATGGGACCCAGGGCCTTAACATCCATGCCATCTGCTTGCCCACCTCAGAGATTTTTAAAACTTATCTTGCATTTATTTTAAGTCTATTTACTCTTTTACACTTTCAGTTATTCCATTGGCTACTAAAGGATATTTACTGCTTAGAAAGTAATTCACTTGTTATTGCCACAACAAACAAGCCCAATTTTTATTTTTGTTTATTATTTGTTTAAAGTTTTTGCCATAGGGCATGTGTGCTCTCTGGAGAGAGACAGTGAGAGCAAAAGTGAGAAATCAACCTGAGGGGGGTGGCCACACTGCAATTCCTTCTCCATTTTTCTTTTGGGATTTTGGGCACACAAGCTCACATACCAGGCATAATCCTCAAGCCACCAGGTCCGGGACTCAGACTACAGTCGGCCATGTAGGAGCCCAGTGACTTAACCCCCACGGCACTTGCTGGCCCCCCACAAGCCCACTTTTTAAATAATTCAATTACCACAATAAAAATTAGTCATGATAACCTAGGGCTTAGATCTTGGCTTTTTGGTTTTTTGAATCTGTGAAAAGCACAGCTTGGTTTTGTTTGTTTGTTTGTTTGTTTGTTTGGGGTTTTTTGGAGAGGTTTTTGCTATAGGGCGTGTGCGCTTGCCAGAAAGACAGAGAGAGACAGAGAGACAGAAAGCAAGAAATCACCCCCAGGGGGGATGGCCACACCACAATCCCTTCTCCTCCATTCTCCTCTCGGGATCTTGGGCACGCACACACAGACACCCGGCGATAGTTTAAGCCACCGGGTCTGGGACTCAAACTGCGGTCAACTACATGGGAGTCCAGCAACATTACCATTATGCCAACTGCTGGTACCAAAAAAAAAAAAGCACAGCTTTTTGAAAGGTGACTTGAATTCTGAGTTCAACCCTGAGTTCATCTTTCCTGCAATGTGGAATGGTAGGGGGAAAAAGGGACCTAAAGCTGGAAGCCTTAAATCCCAATGCGACTTTCTGCAAAATCACAGCTTATTTTATTCTTCACTTATAGTCCCGATTTCCTCACCTAAGAAATGTGAAGAAGCATGCCTATGCTCTAGATAAATCAGGTAACAAATATAAAACGTACTTTGTAAACAGCTAAATATTGTAAACATGTTTATTTTTAGAGTTCTCTCCAATACCCCATGTTAGCTTATTTGGAGTTCTCCCATCCCCCATTTTTTAAGAATTATTTTTAATTAACATTATTTATTTGTTTTAATTTTACCAGAGAGGGACAGAGTGAGATAGAGAGAAAGTGCGAAAACAATCCACCAGATCTGGAACTCGACCTGCAGTCAGTCATGTGGGAGTTCAGCACCCTTAACCACCCTTAGCCACCTGCAGGCTCCAACACCCCTCTCTTTTTTTCCTCCTTTCTCCAACTTCC
>NW_006205995.1:2328916-2335244 GCF_000334495.1 Tupaia belangeri chinensis
CCCTAGAGTCCAGCTTTCTTCCATGGAATGTTACTGTTTCAGAAATCTCAGAGACTATAGAAAAGCTAAAACATAGCCAAAGAAGAATTGATACCTGTGCACAAAGACCTCCTGCTAAACGCATTTCTTAGAGGGTGCTCTGAGACTGAGCAAAGAAGAGCAAGAGGAAAAAGCAGACTGGAGAAGCCAGTGGCAAAAAGGCAGGAGGCAGGGAGATGGGAGAGTCAAGGAGGCAGGAAGGAGTCAGCTGTTGTAGAAAGGACGAGAGCCTCACATCACCCCCAGCTTCTGACTTGGTCGGAAAGGGAGAGGACTGGACCACATGATGTCAGCTATTATCATTAGCAAAATGCATAAAGGACAGTTTGTACAGGAACGAGGGAGGTGGCCCAGTCTAGGTAGGACCATCTGTAGTGTACCGGACAGCAGTGCCAGAAGCCACATGGCTAACAGTTCAGCTCTCCGGGTTGGCGTGAAAACACACCAGGCTAATGCACAATGATCCCGAGGATAGTGCCCATGATCCCGAGGAGGGCTGGGACCCTTGAATGCTCTTCATGTTCATCTTCCTGCTTCTGAGAGCGACTCCAGGGAGGCTGGAGGAGGGCTGGAGAAAGGGGTTCACAGCTTGCCCCAGACCTACCAAAGGTGGCCCTCTCTCTCTCTTCTCTCTCTCTCTCTCTCTCTCTCTCTCTCTTTGCGCACGCGCGCACGCGCGCGCGCACACACACACACACTCGCACAGCAAAGTAAGCACAAGAGAATAAAATTCCTTTCAAGGGAGCCCCACAGCACAGTGGTTAATCGCTATGTGTAGGGAGCCAGGTCACACACGGCCAATTGTGGCTTGTATCCCAGCCCCAGTAGCTTGAACAACCTGCTTGGCCCATGTGTGGGCATGCCCAAAATCCCGATCAGATGGAGAACGGAAGAAAGGAATTTCAATACGACTATGCCCCACTGGGCGCAGGGGTGCTTTCTCTCTCTCCCCCTCTAGCCAGTGCATGTGTCCTCTAGCCATAAAAATATTCTTCTCAGGGAAGGGGATTATCAGGTAGCTTTCCAAGCAGGCACTGTGATAAGCTGAAGTTACAATGCAGTGTGAACTGCTGGGAAGAGTTGAATAAGAGCACAGGATTCTTACAGCCAGTTATTGAAAGGAAATTGTGTCAGGCCGGAGGCCTGGGCAGCTTGGATGTGGGGTCTGGACACACCACAGTCAGCTGATGCAACCCACATCCAGTCTGTCATCAGACCTGTGCTGCACTCGGATCTAACCCGATGTAGCACATGCGCTCTACTCTGCACACGGGGCTCTACTCTGCACACGGCACCAGATGTTACATGGCACACGAGTCTGCTCTCCCGCTAAACCTTTACCATACACGGACTGTTTCTACCTCTAAGACACTCCCCTCCCTGTACCCTTCTAAAAATCACTAAACCCCGCCCTAGGGTGCCTGACTTCTCTGGCCCATCTCCCCCTCTCTCTTTCTCTGTCGGACCAGCAAACCTCGCCCAGGAGCGCTCTCAATAAAGGCTCTACATTTCTATTTTCTCACGTGGGCAGCCCATTCCTTACGAAGTGTAATCACTGTTACACTTATACCGCAATAAAATTACACTATGACCAATAAAATACAGAAAAGAGATTTGCTTAAAATGCAAATGCACTTTGCCTGTGAGAGAGAATGTGTGGGAGGGTGAGCTTGGAGCAACCCACATTCCATCTGCATGCTTCCCACCTTCAAGGAATCAAGTGTTACTCTGCAGAAACTCAGAAGTAGGAAGAAAGGAGCCAGTCCCACAGTGCAGTGGTTAAGGGAGCTGAATCCCACATGGTCAACCACAGCTTGAAAAACACACAGGGCATGCATATCCGTGTGCCCAAAATCCTGATAGAAAAGAGGAATGGATTGTGACATAACCACACCCCATTGGGGGTACTTTCTCCCTCCAGCATGCACATGTGCCCTCTGGTAATTTAAAAACAGGGAACCAGCAGTTAGCGTAATGGCTATGTCACTGGACTCCCACGTAGTTGACCACGGTTCGCGTCCCGGACCTGGTGGCTTAAAACTCACACCGGGCGCGTGTGCCTGCATGCCCAAGATCCCAAGAGGAGAATGGAGGAGAAGGGATTGCGGTGTGACCATCCCCCTGGGGGGGTGATTTCTTGCTTTCTGTCTCTATGTCTCTCTCTGTCTGTCTGGCGAGCGCATGCGCCCTATAGTGAAAAACCTCTCAAAAAAAAAAAAAAAAAAAAAAACCATGGAAAGATATTGTGGAAATCGGAAGACTGGAAGAATTGAAGGAGGAATCACCACTAAGACTTGAGCTAGGATTCACAGAGGGAGCAGAGTGACCAGAATGGAGCAACAAGCTTAATAAGGGCTAGACTCTCTCCAGTGGAATTCCTTGAGCAGGATAATTGCTAATACTTAGTCTACCTCATAATTAAAGGAGCTACAGGGGTCATCTGCAGAGTTAGGTTCCTGTGGAAACATCACCAACCAATCTTTGATCTTCTGATACATGTATAAAATATATTTCTCTCTGAGTCTGGGTAAAGGTAATAGCAGACCATGGGACCAGCAAGTAGCATGGTGGCTGGTTCATTGGACTCTCATATGAGCAACCACAGTTTGAGCCCCAGACCTGGCAGTTTGTTTTCTCACATTCCCTCTCTTTCTCTCTCTCTGGTGAGCACATGTACCCTATACCAAGTTAAAAAATAATAATAACTGGGACCAGCAGTTGGCATAATGGCTATGTCGCTGGACTCTCATGTAGTCGACCGCAGTTTGAGTCCTGGACCTGGTGGCTTAAACTCACGCCAGGCACATGTGCATGCATGCCCAGGATCCTGAGAGGTTAATGGAGGAGAAGAAATTGTGGCATGGCCATCCCCCCTGGGGGGTGATTCCTCGCTTTCTGTCTCTCTGTCTCTCTCTGTCTTTCTGGTGAGTGCACACACCCTATAGCAAAAACTTCTCCAAAAAAAGTGTAAAAATAATAATAATAATAATAATTGAGACCACCAACAGATGGTGTAATGGTCTCAATTACACTCACTGAACTCCCACATAGTCAACCACAGTTCAAGTCCCAGACCTGGTGGCTTAAAACTCACACCAGGTTGGGAACCAGCAGTTAGCATAATGGCTATGTCGCTGGACTCCCACGTAGTCGACCACGGTTTGAGTCCCGGACGCGGTGGCTTAAAACTCATGCAGGGCGCATGTGCGTGCGTGCCCAAGATCCCAAGAGGAGAATGGAGGAGAAGGGATTGCAGCATGACCATCCCCCCTGGGGGGTGATTTCTCACTTTCTGTCTCTATGTCTCTGTCTGTCTGGCGAGCGTGTGTGCCCTATAGTGAAAAACCTCTCCAAAAAAAAAAACCCTCACACCAGGTTGGGGCCAGCAGGTGGTGTGATGGTTAAAGGTTTTGGACTCCCACATGACCAACTACAGTTCAAGTCCTGGACCTCATGGCTTACTTTCTCACTCTCTCTCTCTTACTCTTCAAACTGGAAAATAATAATAATAAATGTAGTTAAATAAAATAATTCTTAAAAAAAAAAAAAAACAACTCATGCCAGTGTACTAATGTGTTGATGTCGTTTTTCCTTATCTTGCATTTTTTGAAAGTATCTGATTTGATGTTATGGGAGATGGGAATTTAGTTCTCTGGAGCTACATAGGCCAGCAAACCTTCTCACAAATGCTTCCTTTCCCTATTTCCCAGGAACTTTGTTGGTGGGGCTCTCTCTCTCTCTCTCTCTGGCCAAATTAAAATAAATGAATGAATAAATAAAATTAAATAATTATTAAAAATAATAATAGATAAAATTAAATTTAAAAAATGTTTTAATGGTAATAACAGACCACATCATGTCTGGTCTCCTACTCTCAGAAGGCTGTTTCAGAATCTAACAAGAGTAGCAACCAGGGAGGGGGGAAGAAGTGGCATCATAGATAAAGTGTTGGGCTCCCACATGGCCAACCATGGTTTGAGTCCTGTACCCGGTTGCTTGAAACTCACCTTGAGCACTTGTGTGTGCATGCCCAAAATCCTGAGAGAAGGAATCACAGCATGGCCAACCCCCTGAGGGGTGATTTCTCACTCTTTCTCTCTCTGTTTCTCCGGTGAGCACATGTACCCTATGAGGGAAAAAAAAAAATCTCTCTCCAAAAAAAAAAAAAAAAAGAGTAGCAACAAGGAGAGTGAGCCAAATTTTGAAAGAGTTATACTATTCTGCCCCTTCAAGCCCCCTAGGGAACAAAACCTAGAACATAACTACATCCGTTTTCACATTTTAAAAGTATCCCTATGACTCATTTCTCTTTTTAAAATTTATTTCTCCTATGAGAAAGAGAGCAAGAAGAAAGAGCACTCCCCACAGTGTCTCCACGCCACAACCCAGCCCCACATCAACCTGACCCACCCAGATCACAGGCACACCCTTGTCCGGCATCCTCAGAGAGGTATGCAGATGTAAACCGGGAACCTTCCCTATGGCTCAGCCTTGCAAAACATCATGTTGTCATGTGTGCCGTGCCCCGCTCCCATTCCTTTTTCTGCATCAAGCCTTTTCTTTCTGATCACATCTATCTTATCTAAGGTGAACCTAACCTGGTTCCCTACTGCAAGCACTAGCGTAGGTCTTCCACATTGTGTTTGAGGTTCACCAACTTGATTTCGCTTCCCCTTTGGTTTCTCTGAAATCAGCCTCTTTATGCAAAATGTAATGTAGGGATCTTACCTAAAAGTTGAGCAAGGTGCTAGTGAAAAGAGAAGCCTTCTGTTGGCTGAGGAAGACCGGACTTTCTCTCAACTGGTCCAAGCAAATCTTCCTGCTGTCAGGACTCTAGGCAGGCTGTCAGGACTCTAGGCAGTTTTCCAACCATAGGTTCCCTGCTTCTGCTCTATGGCCAACAGAAAGAGAAAACAAAATTTACAAGTATAGGCTACCAGAGGCCTTGAACTAGAACTTGGTGACTTCTGAGGTCTGACCTTGCTTGCAAGTTCAGAATCCTACGGCTGTGGCCTCTGCCTTCCCCATTCATCCAGACAAATTCAGCAACTTTTGAAACACATTGCACAATTCATTTGCCTAGCTCATTGTATAAGGGGACCCTTGAGGGCAACATCCTTCAACTTTGCTTGGGCATAGAGCCACTGAAACTGAGAAAGAAAACATCTTCCGCAGCTACCTGACAAGTATTGTGACACGGAAAGGCAAGAACAAACTCTTTTGCTAAATCCAGATTGTTCTGGTTTTGAGATGGAAAAGCAATCATAGGAGAGCCAGCCAGCACTAATAAACACTCGACTTCAAAATAACCTGTATTAGCATCTCTCTGTTCTAGGGCAAAGAATGTTTGCTTGTTTGTTTTTTTCCTGTGTGTATGGGCAATTCTAGAATACCAAGTATATTTTATTTACCTTTCAATTAACATAAAACCCACCATATTTTGCTTTGTCTTGATTTTTTAAATAGGCAGCTAGAGTTTTTTTTCTCATTTTCGGTAACTCTACTTTGCATAAATATGCACCTAGAATTACATACATACTTCATTACTTTGTCTTCTCACTCCATTTAACAGGTTTATTATGTAACATTTCTGTTTATTCCACTGTAACCATCCCTCCCAGATAACTTGGAAGAATAAAGAGTATACAAAATAGAAGCTCATTGTTTTAAGATAACATACAGATGGTAACTTCTGATCAGTGGCAACATCTTTACTTCTTGCTGTGGAGGGGATGTTGGTGTCCTCCCCCACTGTCGAGCTTAGTCCTCAATGTGATGGTATTAGGAAGGATGACCTTTGGGAGGCGCTGTGCTTTGTGTTCCACAAAAGTTCATGTATAAAAAAAAAAGTTCATGTATTGAGATTTGGCCGTGAAAGTATTAAAAAAAAAAAAAAAAAAAAACTTAATATCTTCATAGTGTCAAAAGGTGGAGCTATTGGGAGTGATTAAGTATCTAGGGTAGGCCCCGTACATTGTGTTCTGGTGGATTTTTAAGGGGACGGAAGGAGACCAGAACAGAGAGACTGATGGACACAGCTGCTCTGCTTTCACCCTCATGGTGTGATGGAGACTGTGCAAGACTCCTACCAGAGATGGTCCCTGGACCTTGACCTCAATACCATGAGCTGGGGACCAGCAATTGGCGTAATGGCTATGTCGTTGGAATCCCATGTGGTCGACCACGGTTCGAATCCCAGACCCGGTGGCTTAAGCTCACGCCGGCGTGTGTGCTTGTGTGCCCAAGATCCCAAGAGGAGAATGGAGAAGATATTGTGGCGTGGCCGTCC
>NW_006205995.1:2335357-2338622 GCF_000334495.1 Tupaia belangeri chinensis
GGGCCAACAGATGGCATGGTGGTTAAAGTGCTGGACTCCCATATGACCAACTACAGTTCAAGTCCTGGACCTGGAGGCTTTCTTTCTCACCTTCTCTCCTCTGTCTCTGATCAAATTAAGAAATAATAATAATAAATAAAATTAAATAATTATTTAAAATAAAAAAGTCTTATGATAGATTAAAGGAGTTTGAAAAGACATAACAATCTTTTTTAAAAATATTTATTTAATGAGTACGCAGGGTCAGTCGAGTCCCGCTAAAACTTAGCACCCCTCAGCCAGCACTTCCTGAGAATGGAAATCCTGCGGATTCACTATCCAGCCTCCAGGGCAGCGTGGGTGGCAGAGGACTGCATTAACCACCAGCAGGGGACCCCCACAAGGTGTTTCTGATGCAGGTCAAACAAGCCAGCATGGAGGATATTCCGGAAAGAGGGCATAAGTGTCGCCTTAAATTTTCCATGGAAGAAATGATCCAGAAACAAGTTACAGTGAACTGCACAGCCCTCCTGTGGGACAAGCTACTGCACCAGAAGTCAGCCTGACAGTTAAAGGGGAAATTGGAAAGAACCCAGATGAAGAAGATAACCACATTTGATCAAAGACTCAAGCCCATGAAGGAACCACTAGAAGCACAAGATATTCCAGACAGTTTTGGAAACCTATCTCCAGAAATGAAGCCAGTTCGACATTTAGCCTGGGTTGCTTGTGGTTATATAATATGGCAGAATTCTACAGAAAATACTTGGCATAAAATGGTAAAGATTCAAACTGTCAAGCAAATGCAAAGAAATGACGACTTTATTGAATTAGACTACACCATTCTACTTCATGACATTGTATCTCAGGAGATCATTCCTTGGCAAATGCAAGTTCTCGGGCATCCACCATATGGTACTAAAGTCAAACATTATAGCCGTCTGCCAAAGGAAGAACAGCTGGAATAAAAAGGAGATCCTAACACCAGGATGACGTGTAAAATGTCCATTAATGATGTGTATGCCATTCTCACCTGTACCTAGCTTACAGGACCAAACAGATCCCAAAGTGTCACTTTGTGTACATGTCATGATTAGTCTAGAACCATACAAGATGCCATAATGAAAAATGTTACTACATAAAAATGTCTTCATAACAGTAATAGTGATACATATAATATCCCAGAATAAAGCTTCAATTTCAGCCTCAAAAATATTTATTTAATTATAGTGTATTATTATTATATTATTATTACTGTCTTTAAATTTGACAGAGACAGAGAGAGAGAGAGAGGGAATGTGAGAAACCAAGCCGCCAAGTCCAAGACCTGAACTGTGGTCAGCCATGTGGGAATCTAGTGCCTTAACTATCCATGCCACCTGCTGACCCCAAACATAACAATCAAGTGTGTGAACTGATTTTGATCCCAACTTAAACCAAACAAACAAAAAGATATTTTTGAGATATTCATGAAAATTTGAATATAGGGAACCAGCAGTTAGCGTAATGGCTATGTCGCTGGACTCCCACGTAGTCAACCGTGGTTCACGTCCCGGACTCGGTGGCTTAAAAAACTCACGCCAGGTGCGTGTGTGTGCATGCCCAAGATCCCGAGAGGAGAATGGAGGAGAAGGGATTGCGGCGTGACCATCCCCCCTGGGGGGTGATTTCTCGCTTTCTGTCTCTCTGTCTCTCTCTGTCTGTCCGGCGAGCGCACGCGCCCTATAGCAAAAACCTCTCAAAAAAAAAATTTGAACATAGTCTACATTTTTAGATGGTACTAAAGACTTGTTCAGTGTGATACCTGCATTGTTCATGATATGTGAGAAAACGTTTATCATTTTTAAAGGATATAGGGAATAAATGGTATGATGTCTAAAACTTCCCTTGAAATATTTCAGCCAAAAAGAATAGATTACCTGAGCATGGCAAAAAAAAAAATTATTTTAGAATGGCAGTGGCTTTCCGAGAGTCCCCTATGTTTCTGTGTATGCCTAAAACGCTTTTTTCTGCTTTCTAAGGTTTTTTGCCATAGGGCACGTGTGCTCAATGGAGACAGACAGAGAGTGAGAAATCACCCCTCCAGGGACGTTGGCCACACTACAATCCCTTTTCCTCCATTCTTGTCCTGGGATTTGGGGCACACGCGTGCACATGCCTGGAGTGATTTTCAAGCTGTCAGGTTGGAGACTTGAACTGTGGTTAGCCATGTGGGAGTCCAACACCTTAACCACCATGCCACATGCTGGTCCAATACATTTTTTTTCATATACAAAGTGTATATATGTATGTATGTATATGTGTGTGTGTGTGTGTGTGTATATACACACAATCACCAGAAAGAGAGAGAAAGTGAGAAAACAAGCTACCAGGTCCAGAACTCAAACTGAGGTTGGCCATATGGGAGTCCAGCACCTTAGCACCTTAACCACCATGCCACCTGCTGGCTGGCTCACAAAGGAAGAAGGAATGTAGTGCAGAAAGAAAATGGAGTAGACAAGAATCAATGATTATTATTCAGGGGGAATTATAGTAGATTGTGAGGGTCTTCGGTTCAGACCTGAATGAGTGTGGTGAGCAGCTGGTGCTCACACGTATCCCCTGTGCGGTGCACTGCAAGGCAACCAGGCACTTTGAATCGCATTCAGTGAGAAGGAACAAGGACTCTATGCTGACCAAAAGACACTGTATCTCAAAAATGTACGTTGGTTATATGTATCAACTAGAGAATCTTTTTCTCAGTACATTTTTGTTGCAGAGAGTGCTTTTTTTTTTTTTAGAGTTTTTTTGTTTTTGTTTTTGCCTTGGGGCATTCACACTCACCAGAGATAAGACAGACACAGTGAGGAGGAAAGTGAGAAATCACCCCACTGAGGAGATGGCCATGCTGCAATCCCTTCTCCTCTGTTCTCCTCTCAGGATTTTGGGCATGCACACATATGTACCCGATATGATTTTCAAGCAACCCAATGGACTCAAACCACAGTCAGCCATGTGGGAGTTCAGCAACACAACCACTACACCAGCTGCTGGTCCCCTATTGTAGAAACTTTTGAGAAATCTGAACACCTCTCAGAAAATGTTAATAGCAGGAAAAGCTGTTGAGCTAATGGAAGAAATCTTCCGATGTGCCTCTTGTTTCTCTGTATTTTCAAAGAGACCACCATTTTTTACATCTCAATTGATTTGATCACGATAACTCTCAAAACATCAGGACAACCTTTTCCTTTGGGCCAGAACCGCCATCTTCCAGTAATTAACCAAAATGATGAACACAAAAGGGAAA
>NW_006205995.1:2339029-2342046 GCF_000334495.1 Tupaia belangeri chinensis
GCCTGAAGTACTGGAACCTATTCCCTATGAATTCATGGCATGATGGGTGTTAAAAAAAAACAAATCGGGGGTCTATAAAAAAATTAAAAAAAAAAACATTAGGACGAGATGATTTTTCTATTTGTGATTTTCTTTAGCTTGTTATCATGCAAGGTCTAGACACCTGACATGATCTCACTGGCACTGGCTATGGAGATGAGTGTGCTCCTCATGATTCATGGTGACAGAGGTGGAAAATCAAAACCATACTTGCACTGGCCAAATATTAGGCCACTGGAAAAATCATGACGTATTTTTCTATGTTTTTCTATGCAAAAATGCATCATGACTTTCCAGACAACCCAATAGAATTCACTGTCTGATGGAAAGAAGCTGTGGATTAAAAAAGAAAAAAATCATTCACTTTAAAAAAATATATATATTTTATTTTATTTATTATCATCATTATGTGTTTAATTTGACCAGAGAGAGACAGAGAGAAAGAGAAAATGGGAAAGCAAACCTCTGAGTCTGGACTTGAACTGTGGTCAGCCATGTGGGAGTCCACCACCTTAACCACCATATCACCTGCTGGTCCCCAAAATCATTCACTTCTTTTTTTGGAGGGAGGGGTTTTTGCTATAGGACGCGTGTGTGCGCCAGAAAGACAGAGAGAAATAGAGACACAGAAAGTGAGAAATCACCTCCCTGGGAGGATGGCCATGCTGCAGTCCCCTCTCCTCCATTCTCCTCTCGGGATCTTGGGCACGCATGCACATGCACCCAGTGTGAGTTTTAAGCCACCAGGTCTGGGACTTGAACCATGGTTGACTACATGGGAGTCCAGCGACATAGCCATTACGGCAACTGCTGGTCCCAAGAAGGGTAATTTCTCACTTTCCCTTTCTCTCTTTCTCTAGTGAGCACACATGTTCTATGGCAAAGATCTTTAAAAAAAAAGAAAGAAAGAAAGAAAGAAAGAAAGAAAGAAAGAAAGAAAGAAAGAAAGAAAGAAAGAAAGAAAGGAAGGAAGGAAGGAAGGAAGGAAGGAAGAAAGAGAGAGAGAGAGAGAAGAGAGAGAGAAAGAAAGAAAAGAGTCATCAAAGAAATTAAAAATAAAAAAGAACATTAAGGAGAGCTATCAGTGACTATACACCAACAAACTTAAAAACCTAGGCGTAGACGCACATAATATACCCAGTCTAGTGAACCTAGATTCTGGACACATGTAATATATGCAGATTGAACCAAGAAGAACTAGAAAAACCTTCATGGACCAATAACAAGCAATAAAATTGAATCAGTAGCCTTTTGACTCTCTGAATAGCATCATCATGTTTGGCAAGGATAAGCGCCTTATGAAAGGTGGCAAAAAGGAGCCAAGAAGAAAGTGGTTGATTCATTTTATAAAAAAAGATTGGTATGACGTGAAAGCACCTGCCACGTTCAACATAAAAAATATTGGGAAAACACTAGTTACCAGGACTCAAGGAACCAAAATTGCATCAGATGGTCTTAAGGGCCATATGTTTGGAGTGAGTCTTACATATCTACAGAATTATAAAGTTGTATTTAAGAAATTTAAGCTAATTACTGAGAATGTTCAGGGCAAAAACTGCCGGACTAACATCCATGGCATAGATGTTACCTGGGACAAAATGTGTTCCACGGTCAAAAAATGGCAGACCACGACAGAAGCTCATGTTGATGTCAAGACTACCAATGATTATTTGCTTCATCTCTTCTGTGTTGAATTGACTTAAAAATGCAACGATTTAGAGACCTCTTAAGCTCAGTGTCAGCAGGTTCATCAAATCTGGAAGAAGATGATGGCAATCTTGACCCAGAAGGTGCAGACGAGTGACTTGAAAGATGTGGTAAATAAACTGATTCCACATAGCATCGGAAAATACATAGAAAAGGCTTGTCAATCTATCCTTCCCATGATGTCTTTGTCAAAAAAGTAAAAATGCTGGGACCAGCAGTTAGCCTAACGGCTATGTCGCTGGACTCCCACGTAGTCAACCGCGGTTCACGTCCTGGACCTGGTGGGTTAAAACTCACGCCAGGCACGTGTGCGTGTGTGCCCAAGATCCCGAGAGGAGAATGGAGGAGAAGGGATTGCGGCATGGCCATACCCCCGGGGAGTGATTTCTCACTTTCTGTCTCTATGTCTCTCTCTGTCTGTCTGGCGAGTGCATGCACCCTACAGTGAAAACCTCTCCAAAAAAAAAAAAGTAAAAATGCTGAAGAAGCCCAGGTTTGAATTGGGAAAACTCATAGAGCTTCCTGGGGAAGGTAGTAGCTCTGGGAGCTACTGGGGATGAGACGAGCGCTGAAGTTGAATGAGCGGATGAATATGAACCGCAGTCCAAGAATATGAACCACAGTCCAAGAACCTGTTTCAAGTTCAGACTTTTTCTTTTTAGAGAGAGGTTTTTACTATAAGGCACATGTGCTCACCAGAGAGAGAGAAAGTGAGAAATCACCGTGCAGGAGGGATGGCCACACTGCAATCTCAGACCTGCTGGCTTGCTTCCTCTCTTCCCTCTCTCTCTCATTCTGTCCCTCTCTGGTGAAATTTAAATAAATAAATAAATAAATAAATAAATAAATAAAGTTAATTAAAAAAAAAAACTTCTGCACAGCAAAAGAAACAATAGAGTAAAAATGTTTTATTGGACAGCATTGGTTTAAAAGTCTTATTAAACAGCACTGCCTCTGACTCAAGCTTTTCAAATCACACAGTCAAAGTCTAGTCGTCCCTTGGGCCCAGCAGGTGGTATGGTGGTTAAGGTACTGGACTTCCACATGGCCGACGCTGGTATGCCCAGGGAGGTCCCAGGAAACAAACCCAGGATCTTTCTCATGTCTATCCAGTTGTGTTATGGTTGTGTCTCTGTATAGTGCCTCCCCCATGTTTTTAACCCTGATTCCTTTTTTTTTTCTTTTACCATAGGGTGTGTGCGCTTGCCAGAAAGACAAAGAGAGATGGAGAGACAGAATGCGAGAAATATCACCCCCCAGGGGGGATGGCC
>NW_006205995.1:2342063-2365522 GCF_000334495.1 Tupaia belangeri chinensis
TCTCCTCCATTCTCCTCTCGGGATCTTGGGCACACACGCACACGCGCCCGGCGTGAGTTTAAGCCACCAGGGCCGGGACTCGAACCACGGTCGACTACGTGGGAGTCCAGCAACATAGCTACTGCGCCAACTGTTAGTCCCCGATTTCATATTAGAATCACCTGATGGGACAAGCAGTTAGCATAATGGCTATGTCGCTAGACTCCCGCGTAGTCGACCGCAGTTCACGTCCCGGACCCAGTGGCTTAAAACTCACGCCGGGTGCGTGTGCGTGTGTGCCCAAGATCCCGAGAGGAAAATGGAGGAGAAGGGATTGTGGCGTGACCATCCCCCCAGGGAGTGATTTCTCGCTTTCTGTCTCTCTGTCTCTCTCTGGCTGGTGAGCGCACGTGCCCTATAGTAAAAACCTAAAAAAAAAAAAAAAAAGACTGAGACTGGCTGCTTGCTTTCTCACTCCCCCACCCCCTCCCGTCTCTCTCTGGTCAGTGCACATGCTATATAGCAAATAAAAGTAAATAAATAATAGTGATAATAAATAAAATAAATCTTTAAAAAAAAACACCAACTTTTTTTTTTTTTTTTTTGCCTCCAGGGCACCCCATCACCAAAGATCTTGGGGTCAATCATGAACTGCTGCCCTGCCCAGTGTTACTCGTATCGTAAAAACGGGTCATACTATGGGACCAGCAGATGACATAATGGTTACGTTGCTAGACTCCCACGTAGTCAACTGTAGTTTGGATCCTGGACCCAGCAGCTTAAAATTCACACTGGGCATGTGTGCATATGTACCCAAAATCCCAAGAGGAGAATGGAGGAGAAGGGATTGGACATGGCCATCCCTTGGTGTCTTTCTGTCTCTGTCTCTCTGGTGACTACATGTGCCCTATAGCAAAAATCTCTCTACAAAAACAAAACAAAGCAAAAAAACAAGCCATATCCAAAGTCATGCTTCTCTCAAAGTCTCCCAGATGCCAAGATCTGCATCTTTGACCTGGGTGGAAGAAGACGAAAGTGGATGAGTTCCCCCCCTGTGGCCACATGGTGTCAGATGAGTATGAGCAGCTCGCCGCAGGCCCGGAGGCTGCTTGTACTTGTGCAAACAAGTACACGGCGAAAGTTGTGCAAAGATGGCTTTCCTGTCTGAGTGCGGCTCCACCCTTTCCATGTCATTCCATCAGCAAGATGCTGTCCTGTGCTGGGGCTGACAGGGTGCCTTTGGGAAGCCCCAGGGCATAGTGGCCAGGGCCCACATTGGCCAGGTTATCATGTCCATCCCCACCAAGCTGCAGGACAAGGACCATGTGACTGAGGCCCTCCACAGGGCCAAGCTCAAATTCCCTGGCCACCAGAAGATCCACATCTCAAAGTGGGGCTTTACCAAGTTTAATGCTGATGAATTTGAAGACATGGTGGCTGAGAATTGCCTCCTCCCCGATGGCTATGGTGTCAAATACATCCCAGGTCGTGGTCCCTAGACAAGTGGTGAGCCTCATGAGGGTTCACATTGTACTGCCCCTTCCTGAATCACTCTCATCAATAAATCTCACTTCTAATCCCATATATAACAAAAGGGACCAGCACGTGGCATAATGGTTACGTCGCTGGACTCTCACATAGTCGACCACAGTTCAAGTCCCAGATCCAGTGGTTTAATACTCTTGCCTAGTGTGTGTGTGTGCATGCCCAAAGTCCCCAGAGGAGAATGGAGGAGAAGGGACTGTGGCACGGCCATCTCTGGGGCGCGATATCTCACCTTCTGTCTGCCTCTCTGGCAAGCACGTGTGCCCTACAGCAAAAACTCTGTCAAAAAAAAAAAAAAAAAAAAAAAAAAGCCGCCTGAGGGACAGAGAGGGGCAGGGAAAAAAAAAAAAAAAAGCCAGCCTGAGGACCAGTAGGTGGCATGGTAGTTAAGGTGCTAGACTTCCAGAACAAAAATAAAGAAAATAATAATAATAATAAGGTGCTGGACTCCCACGTGGTCAACCATTGTTTGAGTCCCAGATCTGGTGGCTTAAAATTCACGCTGGGCATTTGTGCCCAAATCCTAGGAGGAAGAAAAGGGCTGCAGTGTAACCATCCTCCCTGGGGGATGTTTTCTCACTTTCCCTCTCTCTGGTGAGCACACATACCCTATGGATAACACCTAAAAAAGTGAAAAAAATAATCTGGAAATAATAAAAATAAAGAACCCCAGCCTTACACTCAAGGAGATAAGTATGTATGTGTGTTATGACTGTCTCTACTGCGTAAGCAGAAATCGCTGATGTACCTAGAAACACAAGAAGAGACTTTTGCTCTCTTTGTTCCTCACCATATACAAAACTACGCAAACCAACGTTGCTCAGCATGACGCCGACTGGCTGACAGAGCACATTCCTGACAACCATTATCCCGAGCTCCCTGTGAATCACTACACAGTTTTTTTCAGTCAGCCCAATTCTCTTCCCACATGAGGGCTGGGGAGCAGCTGTCTATGGCGCCATGAGCAGTGTGTTCTAATCTTGGTCTGCCCCCTACTAGTTGTGACGCACAAGGCAGGTCACTCAATATCTAGGAGACTAGCAAGTAGAGATGATTTTACTGTTTGGCCTACCTGCTTAATGGACTTGTGTGACGATCAAATGAGAGGTGGGCACAGTCCTAAGCCATGAACTGCCGTGTCAGGGTAACAACGTGACTATGTATTTAAGGGTTCCTGGGACAGACCAGAGCTCTCCCTTTCCCGTCTTCCCTAGGTAGTCCCTGTACATGTGCCCTTTCCCCTTCAGCCTCAAAGGATGGCATGTGTCATCAAAGAAAAAGGTGAAGGAAAACAGGTATATGTATAAGCACGCATTTACGCATTTTTGCAGTGTTTTACAAAGAAATATTATGCATGCATTGAAAAAAAATGACTCACACAGAATGATGTTCCCAGTAGGATAGCTGAATTTTTTTTTTTTTTTTAGGCATAGCAAACTGGTGAATTCATTTAAAAAGAGGAGAGGAAAAAGAGAGCTCCCAAGAAGGGAGGGGTCCTGGAAAAAGGGTTGCCCTAGCTGAAAAATCTTAAGTTGCAGCATAGCATTCAGGGTATGATCTCACTTACAAATTATATAAGAATATTTGTTAATGCATGAAAATTGTCTACAAGGATACTTTTCTGTTCACAGTGAACACTAGGACTGATTGGGAGAGAGACTTTATTTTGTAGACTTTTGCAATCATTGAAGTGAGACAAGCATATGGCATAATTGTTATGTTGCTGGAGTCCCATGTAGTTGGCCACAGTTCAAATCCTGGACCCAGCAGCTTAAACTCACACTGAATGCATGTGCATGCATGCTCATGATCCTGGGAGGAGAATGGAGGAGAAGAGAATGAGGTGTGGCCATCACTCCTGGGTGGTGATTTCTTGCTTTCTGTCTCTCTGTCTCTCCCTGTGTCTTCAGCAAGCACACTCACCATATAGCAAACATTTCTCTAAAAAGCAATACTAATAATAACCGAATAGTTTTGTTATGAGCATATATCATTTCCATAATTTAAAAATATATAATAAAATTGGGGCTGGCAGGTGGTATAGTGGTTAAGGGCGCTGGACTCCCACATGACCAACCACAGTACGAGTCCTGGACAGACATGGCAGCTTACTTTCTTGCTTTCTCTCTTTCTTACTCTGTTCCCCTCTGACCAAATAGAAAATAAGTAAATAAATGAATAAAAAAAGTTAAATAAAATAAACTACAACCAATGCTTGAGGGTTATCACCAGGGAACATTTAGAACGTAGCATTAAATAGTTTGTGAACATTTAACAAGGCACATGGGGGTCATCAGCAGCCAACACAGCTTCACTATGAACAAATATTGGGGGTGCTGGCAGGTGGCGTGGTGGTTGAATGGGCTGGATTCCCACATGGCCAACTGTGGTTCGGGTCCTGGACCTGGAGGCTTCCTTTCTCTATTTCCTTTCTCTCTCACTCTCTCTTTCTGTTTGGTCAAATTTTAAAAATAATAACAAATGGAATTAAATTAAAAATTCTTTTTTTGGGGGGGAGAGGTTTTTGCTATAGGGCACGTGCACTCGCCAGACAGAGAGAGACAGAGAGACAGAAAGCAAGAAATCACCCCCCAGGGGGGGATGGTCACGCCGCAATCCCTTCTCCTCCATTCTCCTCTCCGGATCTTGGGCATGCACGCACATGTGCCCAGCCTGAGTTTAAGCCATGGGGTCCAGGACACGAACTGCAGTTGACTAGCCATTATGCTAACTGCTGGTCCCTCCCACCTCCTCTTTTGCCTAAGGGTAAATAGAAGGATTAATACTCCTATTGTCTTTAAACCCCACTCCTCCTGATATAGAAAGACCCTGAAGTCATGAATAACTCAGGGCTGATAGCTGTCTAAGGTTTCTGCCCTCTGGCAAACCTACTGCCCCTCCCTAGAGCTACAGGATAACCTGAAAACCTTGAATAGATTAGTACCTTGAATAGATTAGACTTCCTGCTTCTCTGATTCCTCCCTTTGTTGCTGCTCAGGGTGGGATCTGAGCCTAATCCTCACCCTAAGACCTCCCCTTCCCAAATTCCCCCATTAAAGACCATGTCCAACTCCCAATCAAGCCAAAGATTCAGACTGTTAACTCCTCTGTGCCCGCCAACATAATAAAATGTTCTCCTAATCTCTCTGAGTGCTGCTTTCCATGGTTTTCTGCAGCAGTTATGTCACTGGATTTTCACATAGTCAATAACAGCTCCAAGTCCTGGAAACAGCAGCTTAAAACTCACGCCAGGGGACCAGCAGTTGGCATAATGGCTATGTTGCTGGGCTCCCATGTAGTTGACCATGGTTCAAATTCCAGACCCAGTGAATTAAACTCACTCCAGGTGCATGTGTGTGCATGCCCAAGATCCTGAGAGAATGGAGGAGAAGGGATTGTGGTGTGGCCATCCCCCTGTTACCAAACTCAAATCAGGTTCACTTGCCCAAGCACTATAAAACCAAGCCATAGGCACATGGTGTGATGAAGGAAAGTACAGCTTTATTGCAAAGCGCAAAGCAAGGAGAGTGGGCAGCTCATGCTGAAAAGACCCAGTCTCCCCAAGATGTTCCCACATGCATTTTTAGGGGCAAAATTAGGGGCAGAGGTCCCAGGCGCATGATCAGTTCAGTGATTGGTTTAAGAGGGTGTGATCAGCTCGTGGGCATTCTTGATTGGTGAGGCCTTAGATAATCAAATTCCTCGTCAGGTGTCTGGAACCATTCAGCCTGGAGTCTCTGAGCTCACAACCAGCAGTTTCCAATCTACAAAACATCTTACATATTGAAATGAAAACCTTCTTTCCTTTAAGTGAAAGTTGTAGAGGTCAAATGGCCCTCACTCATGGTCTATGTTGGTCATTATCATAACCAAAGTCTGAAGACTTACTCCTTACTCTCAGCCGTTATAATACAAATGGACTTGATATTTCGGGAACCCTAGAAAATACATAAGGGGGTTCTTGCTCTGTTTCACCTCCTTGGGGGTGATTTCTCGCTTTTTGTCTATCTCTGTCTTTCTGGCGAGTACACGTGTCCTATAGCAAAAACCTCTCCAAAAAAAGAAAAGAAAAGAAAAGAAAAGAAAAGAAAAGAAAACCTCACACCAGGCACATGTGGGAGTGCAAGTATAATCAAAATCCCAAGGAGAGACTGGAGAAGGGAATGAGGCATGGCCATCCCCTTTCTGTCTTTCTGTCTCTCTGGTGAGCACATGTACCCTACAGAAAAATCTCTTTTAAAAAAGAAAAAAAAGAACAAATGATGACAAACTAACCTATTTTCTTTTTGGCAGGACATCAAGATCAGTACCTTAAGGTAATATCACAAACAGGATATCTCTTTTTTAAATAATTAATTATTTTTATTATTCCTTTTTTTTTTTTTATCTTGCTATAGCGCACATGTACTCATCAGAGGGAGCCAGAGAGAGACAGCAAACTGCCAGAATTAAGACTGGAATAGTGGTCAGCCATGCGGGAGTACAACAGCCCCCCGCTGGCCCCCAGATAGGATATGTTCATCTCAGCAAAACTTTTCACAGCCTTCTACAACATCATTTTGGAAAATATGTGAAATGCAGATCAAGTGACTTATAACTATTTATAAAATAATATGCATGACTATATCTGGATAGACATTTTCATTCGAGTGCCTGTCTTTGACCCTGTGCTCCTTCATGTGTTTATTAACAACCTAGGTAATGACATTGAGGACAGCCTTAGCGAGTTCTCAGATGACACAAAGCAAAAAGGAACAGTCATTAGCCAAAGCAAATACTCTGTAGTCAAGATATTCATTTACTGGGACCAGAAGTTAGCGTAATGGCTATGTTGCTGGACTCCCACGTAGTCGACCGTGGTTCGCGTCCTGGACCCGGAGGCTTAAAACTCATGCCAGGCGTGTGTGCGTGCGTGCCCAAGATCCCGAGAGGAGAACGGAGGAGAAGGGATTGCGGCGTGGCCAACCCCCCTGGGGGGTGATTTCTCGCTTTCTGTCTCTGTGTCTCTCCAGGAAACACATGGGCCATGCAGCAAAAATCTCCAAAAATAATAATTTTTTGAAAAGATAGTCAATACAGGACACATTGTTTGTTTTCACAGAAGACAAAAACAAAAACAATCCTGAGAAGAACTTTGAAGAGTAAATGAATATAGATGCATGAAAGAGAGTGGGTCATTCCAGAAGCAAGACTAACGTGGCATTTTCCTGAGTCAAGAAGAGACTGAGCTCGCTGTGGTTTTGGTGAGTAAGGGAAAAATAAGGCTGCAGCCAGATTATGAAGGATCTGGAACCAGGAAAATGTATACTTTGTACTACGTAGAAAGGATCAGCCAGACTTTGCAAGCATCAGAAACGCTGACAAACTTCTAGAGCGGCATCCATTGGAAAAATACCAGGAACTCCCAGAATCAATGGAAAGGGGAGAAAACCAGACCTGAAAACATTAGAAAGTAAGGTGATTTCTTTTTTTTTTTTGGAGAGGTTTTTGCTATAGAGCACGTGCGCTTGCCAGAAAGACAGAGAGAGACAGAAAGACAGAAAGCGAGAAATCACCCCCCAGGGGGGATGGCCACGCCATGGTCCCTTCTCCTCCATTCTCCTCTTGGGATCTTGGGCACACATGCCCGGCGTGAGTCTAAGTCCCCGAGTCTGGGACTCGAACCACGGTCGACCACATGGGAGTCCGGCAACATAGCTATTACGCTAACTGCTGGTCCCAAGCAAGGTGATTTCTAAAGGCTAAAAAGCAGGAACTAGAAGAGTAGTCTTGAAGCAGGTCTGGGCCTCATGCTAGGGTGAACGTATAACCAGCCAAACTGCGATCACGCTGCCAAGGTATTCAGATTCCAAAGCCCAGGTCGAGGCACATACCCTACAAGACAAGTAGCAGATTAACAGCTTTCCCATACCTACATCCAATGGAGAGATAATTCCTTGAGAGGGAATCAACGTATAAAGGGAAAATAATGGAACCAGCAGTTGGCATAATGTCTATGTCGCTGGACTCCCATGTAGTCAACCATGGTACGAGTCTCAGACCCGGTGACTTAAACTCACACCGGGCACGTGTGCATGCGTGCCCAACATCCTGAGAAGAGAAGGGAGGAGAAGGGATTTTGGCGTGGCTCGACTGCGGTTCGCGTCCCGGACCCGGTGGCTTAGAACTCACGCCGGGCGCATGTGCGTGCGTGCCCAAGATCCCGAGAGGGGAATGGAGGAGAAGGGATTGCAGCGTGGCCATCCCCCCTGGGGGATGATTTCTCGCTTTCTGTCTCTCTGTTTCTCTCTGTCTGGCGAGTGCACGCGCACTGTAGCAAAAAAAAAAAAAAGATAACCTGTATTGACAACTGGCCCCTGTACTGACAACCTTTAAAATTCATTAGGACTTACAGTCTGTTCTTTTCCAGTTGAAGTCAATTAAATTTTATTTTTTTGGAGAGGTTTTCACTATAGGGCGTGTGCGCTTGTCAGAAAGACAGAGACAGAAGAGTCAGAAAGCGAGAAACCCCCTAGAGGGTGATTTCTCGCTTTCTGTCTCTTCTGTCTCTCTCTGTCTTTCTGCACCCTATAGCAAAAACCTCTCTAAAAAATAAATAAATAAATAAAGAGAAAATAAATATTGAGTAGCAAAAAATAAAAATAAAAAAATGCCCACTACTAGCACCATTCTGGGTTGTGTGCAAGAAAGCAATGTGATGAAAATAGTGCTCCAGGAGATCTGAGAATTTGAAAGTGAACTAAAGGAATGAAAACTTGGGACGAGGAGTTACATAATGGCTATGTCACTGGACTGCCATGTAGTCCACCACAGTTCTAGTCCCGGACCCGGTGGCTTAAACTCACACCGGGCACCCGTGCATGCATGCCTCAGATCCTGAGAGGAGAATGGAGGAGAGGGGATGGTGGCGTGGCCATCCCCCCTGGGGGGTCATTTCTCACTCTCTATCTCTTTGGCAATCACACACACCCTATAGCAAAAAAAAAAAATCCCTCTCTAAAAAAAGAAAAGGAATGAAAATCTAAAAGTGAATAGTGAGTTCTCTAGCTTTTGAGGGTCACACTAGGAATAGGATAGCCATGGTGTTCAGAGTAAAAACAAGTCTTGATACCAAAAGGTTAAAGAAACAAAGGAGAGAGCCAATGAGGACTACAGATGCTCCTTTTTGGACTGAAGGGGAGACAGTGGTAGGAACAGAGCAGCCAGGGAAGGCAGCAGTATCCAGGCCGGAGGGGAAGATAATGGTTAGCAGTTGGTAAAAATGAAGGTGGTCTGAGAGGACTTGGTCGGAGAGAGAGATTTAGGATTTGGCATAGAGGGGCTGGCAGGTGACATAGTGGTTAGGGGCACTGGACTCCCACATGGCCCACTGCGCTAGGAGTCCCAGACCTGGCGGCTTGCTTTCTCACTTTCTCTTTCTCTCTCTCTCGATCTGTCCCTCTCTGGTCAGATTAAAATAAATAAGTAAAATAAAGTTAAATAAAATAATTTTTTAAAAAAAGAAGGGGCTTCAGTGTGGGGTGATTAAGCTGGTCCTGAGACAGCTGCCAGGTGGTCTCTTACAGCATCTGGTTGCTCAGTTGTTACATCTGGGTGAGTCAGCCGCCTGCAGCAAAATCATGCATTTCCACTTCCCCCTTCTTCCTTCCTTTCAGGTGGAAATCTTCCTCTGACCCCAAGGAATTCCCCACTAGGGCATGTCCCCCCCCCCCCCCTCCCGCTGCCCCCCATCGGATGAGTCAGACCTGGTTTGACCCTTCAGGCCTTTGTCCCTGCCCGGCCAAGGGTACTCAAGGTTGTTCTGGATGCTGCCTTCCCTCCAGCAGAGCTCAAGATAAGAGACAAATATCCAAGGGTTGATCCCTAAAAAAAGAACAAGAAAGAAAATGCCCAAAGCATCTGTGGAACTTTGAAGGTGTCCTTTTCATCAAAAATGTCTAAGACAGGGACCAGCATTTAGCGTAATGGCTATGTCGCTGGACTCCCATGTAGTCGACCACAGTTAGCATCCCAAACCCAGTGGCTTAAAACTCACAGCGGGCGCGTGTGTGTGCATGCCCAAGATCCCGAGAGGAGAATGGAGGAGAAGGGATTGCAGCGTGGCCATCCCCCCTGGTGGGTGATTTCTCGCTCTCTGTCTCTATGTCTCTCTCTGTCTGTCTGGCGAGTGCACGCGCCCTATAGTGAAAACCTCTCAAAAAAAAAAATGTCTAAAACATTTGAGTTTGGGGCTACTAAGTCCTTTCAGGCCTACTGTACAGTTTGAATCCCAGCTCCAGTGGTTTGAAAAACACACCAGGCACATGAGTGTGAAAGGGTGGAAAAATGAAGAAGGAATTGCAATGTGACCACTCCCTATTAGGGGGATGCTTTTTCCTTCTCTCTTCTTGTTTCTTTCTTTTTGTCTCTCTCTAGTGAGTGCAGGTCCCTTTTCACAGAATAATTTTTTTTTTTAGAGAGCTTTTTTGCTATAGGGTGTGTGTGCTCACCAGAGAGATGGATAAAGACAGAGACAGAGAGAAATCACCCCCTGTGGAGCGATGGACTGCTGCAATCCCTTCTCTTTCATTCTCTTCTTGGGATTTTGGGCTCAC
This sequence comes from Tupaia belangeri chinensis, assembly GCF_000334495.1. Lineage (NCBI taxonomy): Eukaryota > Metazoa > Chordata > Mammalia > Scandentia > Tupaiidae > Tupaia > Tupaia belangeri. Next base: position 2,352,182 of record NW_006205995.1, read on the forward strand.
ATGCACACGTGCCCAGTGTGAGTTTCAACCCACCAGGTCTGGGATTCAAACCAGGGTTGGCCATGTAAGAGTCCAGCAACATAATCATTATGACATCTGCTGGTCCCAGAATAAAAACAAAAAATGTAAGGCAATCTTTAAAAAAAAAATTATTTAATTTTATTTGTTATTATTATTCTTTTAATTTAACCAGAGAGAGACAGAGGTAGGGAATGAGAAAACAAGTCACCAGGTCCAAGACTCAAACTGCAGTTGGTGGGAGCAGCAGGTGGCGTGGTGGTTAAGGCGCTGGACACTCCCATTTGGCCGGCCACGGTTCAAGTCCTAGACCTGGTGGCTTGCTTTCTCACTTTCCCCTTTCCCTCTCTGTCTCTCTCTGGTCAAATTAAATTGAAGGAATGAATGAATAAATAAATAAATAAATCTTTAAAAAAAAAAAAACACTGCGGTTGGCCATGTGGGAGTTCAGCCTAGGGCCTTAACCATCTTTTGGCTCCCAAAAAACAATTTTCATGTTGATTACATGTTCAAATAAGATTTATTGTATTGGGCTAAATATATTTTGAAGATTAACTTTCCCTATTTTCTTTTACCTTTTTGATGTGTCTATTAAATAACTTAAAGTAACATCCATGACTGGCTTGCACGTGTGGCTTCCCTTATATCTCTATTCAATGTTCTGTTCTAGATACTCATTCTGAATTGGTTTTAGAAGTCAAAAATATCTTCTCTCACTGTCCTTCATTTTAAGCTTGTATATGGCATCTCATCAAATCTATCCAGTTCTCACTCAGCAACCACATCACACAGTTACCAAGACCTATGTAAATGGCCACTTGAACTTGTGCAGTAACATATACAGCTGTACAGAGCCCTGACTTTTCAGCTTGTCAATTGCATTTCGTGTATCTTATTGAGAACTCCTCCCCCGGAGCAAGCAGCTGGCGTAGTGGGTAAGGAGCTGGACTTACACATGGCTGACCTGTTCAAGTCCCAGCATTTTGAAACTCACACTGGGCACATCCGAGTGTGCCCCAAATCCCAAGAGGAGAATGGAGAAGGAATTAAGGGATTGCAGGGGGGCCATCTCTTCGGGGGTGGGGGGAGGTTGATTTCTCACTTTCTCTCTCTCTCTGTGTCTCTGGGGAACACAAGAGCCTTATAGCAAAAATCTCTCTTAAAAAAAAAAAAAAACCCAACAACAAAACTCCTCCCTCACAGCTAGATCACAAACATATTCTCCTTATATTATTTTTATAATTTAAAAAGAGGAAACAGGATGGTGTTGAATCATTGAAGCCATAAGAGTGGTTTATAATGTCAAAAAACGCAGATTTCAGCCAAAGAAGATGACATAGGGAAAATCATTTAGATTGGATTTTATGATTTTTGACAGCAATGTTATCGTTCTAATTGTGTTTTGGTTAGGCAAATGTTAAAATTTGCATTCCAAAGAGCACATTAACAGATGGTAAGGAAGGTAGGACAGGAGCATGCTGAGTGGCAGGCTGACTCCAGCTTTTAGTCTAAGTATCTGCTGAAGCTAATTCTCACAATAAATAGCCTTGACGTGAGAAGAAAGAACTGGTGGTTAACTGCAAAAGTCATAAGACAATGTTTTAAAATAATTATTTATTTAAATTTATTATTATTATTTAATATGCCATAGGGCATGTGCACTCACCAGAGAGAGACATACAGAGAGAGAGAGAGAGAAGAGAAAAACGAGAAAGCAAGCTGCCAGGTCTGGGACTCAAACCATGGTCAGTCATGTGGAAGTGCAGCGCACCAACCACCACACCACCTGCTGACCCCCGTAAGACGATGTTTAGATTTATACCTATATTGTCCTCAGCAGGATTTTTGGCATATCATTTACTTGCTCTGGAAGGTCAACAGGTCTTCAATCCCTATCAAATCAAATCCAAACTGCTCAAATTGTCTATAGAGAAGACACTGTTTCACCCAGTTTCCTGTCTTCCTAATCAACCATATATTCTACATGGACAGGTATTATGTCTTATATTCATCCCTTCTCATCAACCTCTTGTGAGATGTCATGGTTACTGCAGCATCAGAGAAATGCAATAGCAAGTCAACAATTGATAGAATGTTCTAAAGTATTTGAGTAAATGCTCGCTGGTCAAAATTCGTTTGAGTAACTGTTTTCACCTTGAAATAACTCACCTGACCTCATGCAAAGAAAAATGCCAATGGCTGGAGCAAGTGGAAAATAACATGTTCAAAATGAGATATCAAATGATAAGGTATTTAAAAGTTGAGGTCAGCCTCAGAACTGCTAATGTGCCCATTACAACCACAGAAATATGGGTTTGCCGTAATAAGTATTGTAGTCTCTTCAAACCTTTAATTCAAGAAAGAAGTTGAAAGGTTACAAGAAGTCAAAGTTAATGAGACTGACTCACCTCAGACCAAGTTTAGGATGTTTAGAGACTGAAGTCATTTATTCTGGATTAATACTGGGAATTCCAACTTACTTTAAGTATTAACACTGACTGGAATTTAAAACAGTTAATTTTAAATTAAAGTTCACTCTTCTTTTTACTCAATCCCTAACTATAGGCTTAATTAAGACTGTGTGAATGTATCATTTTCATTTTTAAGAGCTTGCGGTACTTATGGTACAAGTCTGGGCATTACAGTAAGAAAACCAAGTATCTTATGACAGTTATAACTTCAGCGTCTACTGGAAAAAGTTGCAGAGGCAAGGGTTCATCTTTCCATATTATATTTGACATTGAATGGAAATGTATTTCCCAAGGTAAAATAGAAAATTTGGCTGTGATTTTTACCAAGTTCAATGTTTACCTGTTTACCTGTATTTACTCCTCTTCCCAGACTAATTCTCCTTCTTGAAGTAAATTCTTTAGTAGTACTTTTAAATATCTATGAATAACAAAATCTCAGTATTTGTTCACTTGGAAAGGTCTTTGTCATTACTCTTCAACGATAATTAATTCTAGTATAGATTATTACTTCGACAGCTCTTAATAATAAATTTATAGGGACCAGCAGTTAGCATAATGGCTATGTCGCTGGACTCCATGTAGTCGACTGCGGTTCGAGTTCCGGACCCGGTGGCTTAAACTCACTCACTCCAGGCGCGTGTGCGTGCATGCCCAAGAACCCAAGAGGAGAATGGAGGAGAAGGAATTGCGTCGTGGCCATTGCCTCTGGGGGGTGATTTCTCACTTTCTATCTCTCTGTCTCTGTCTTTCTGGCGAGCACACACACACAATAAGAAAAAAACCTCTCCTACAAAAGGAAAAAAAAATGAATTTATAGGCCAGTGGTGTGCAGTGGTTAAGGTGGCTAGACTCCACATGGTCAACCGTGCAGCTTGAACTTGAACTCAATGGCTTGAGAAATATTCTGAACACATGTGCATGTGTGAATGCTTGTATGCATGCCCAAAATTCTGAGAGGAGAATGGATAGATGGGATTGTGGTATGGCCATCCCTCCTGAGGGTGCTTTCTCACTTCCCCTTTCTCTCTCTGCTTCTCTCCAGCAAGTGCACACACCCATAGCAATGGTTTAAAAAAAATGAATTTAGGGGCGAGCAGATGCCATGTTGGTTAAGGGTGCTGGGATCTCATGTGGCTGACCATGGTTCATGTCCAAGACCTAGTGGCTTACTTTCTCACTTTTTTCTCTTGCTCTCTCTCTGTCCCTCTCTGGTCAAATTAAAATAAATAAATAAAATTAAGTTTAAAACAAAACAGTCCTTTAGAAAATAAACTCCTACAATCACATAGTCATAATAAAGCTTCAGCACATTGAAAATATTATTCTACTCTTACCTAGCGTTCATTTTTGTTGATGAGAAATCTGATTATCTTTCCTCTCTAGTTAACCTGTTAGTTTTAGATTTTTTTTCCCTTTTTTATTGTTCTATTTTATTGGCAAAATGTAAACTTGATATTTAAAAACCCAGTTTGATCATAAATAAATGTGCTCTTTATGTAGTTTATGTTTTTTTGTCTGAGGGTTTCTCTTCGGATAGTTGTAACTTCTATGATAACCCATGAATACTTGAGTGATAGATGCTTCCCAATGGGATAGGATGGTTTTAGTGGGATTTCTTTTTCTTTTTCTTTTTTTTTCCCCCTACTGTCATGCCTGAACCATATGAGTTTAACAAGTTTTTATATTTGTTTCTGGCTTTTGGACAATTCAAGCGTAGGGTAGCCCTCACTCTCGGCTAGTCCCTGAAAATCTGTCACCTGCAGGTCATCACGCTTCCGTCCATGCTAACCTGGATACATTCGCAATGCTAGACCTTTGGGCTTTCCTTGGCCCTCATCTGAGGCGGGATAGTAGTGATCATGCAGCTCTTGCAGGCACAAGGTAAGGACAGTTGCCTCCACCTCTTTCCCTAGATTTCTCTGACCCCAAAAGCACAAGTCATTCTGGTTCCATCTATGGACAGCGAAGCTTGAATTCCTCTCTGCTCTAAGTTTCTGGAGAATATTTTTTCTTGCTTTTGAGTCTCGGTATCTATTAAATTATGATTATTTTTTTACTTCCCTATTTCTCTGCGTGGGGTGGGACAGAAAAGATTACACTCAGTTTACCATCCTACTTGGATCCTCTGCATTACTTTTGCTTCCTTTGGTACAAATGAACTGAAGAAACTAGAGAGTGGATCCAAGAACAAATGTTAACCGAAGCTTTTCTGTCTGCCTGCCTTTCCATGCCAAAAGTTCTTGGCTATTAGAGTCATCAAAATAAAATTGGAAGTGTTTTCCTTTATACAGAGCAAGTGTGGCCCTAACTTTAGGACCACAATAAAATCAGAAGATTTCCTATTAAAAGTGACAGCTGTGTCACAATAGAAGCGTGCAAAAGTATTAGCTTGACATTAAAAAAAATTAATTAATTTTACATCCATTCACTGAGCATAGTCACAGTATACAAAATGTGACTTCCCATCCAGAATATACTGCATAGTGGCTTAGTCGTACATGTTATCGTCGATAATTTTCCATTTCTAGCTTCATGTGTTTATTTTTTCCCCCATTTCTCACCCTCTCCCATTCCCCACCCTCCTCCCACTCTATCTCTGGTGTCTATGGTTGCTTTTCATTCTTTCCCCCACCACACACACTTTATTGATTCACAAAATATCTTAAATAACCTAACTGCTTTCAGTTTAGCTTGGCATTTACAGATGGAGTAAAGTGAAAAATTGGTCTGAGGACAAAAACTTCCCGAGATCATTTTCCCCTGATTATTCCTGTTATGACAAAAAGAGAATGAAAGCCAGTCCTCACATCAAAATCAATGCAAAGAATAGAAGCCTTTTTTTGAAGCACAATGAAGTCAGTCGGGTCTGCTTTCAAGTGCACAAATACTAGAAAATCAATCGAAGGTTTACACTTTGTTGACTGTTATGTCATCCATGTACAGCTTTGCAGTCGTGTCTGCAGAGTGAAAGGTTTCGAGGACTTTTAGATCTGCACAAAGTTCCAGATTTTTCAGTAGGGGTCCGATGGCGGTGCAGTGCTAACGCAATGCTCTGTGAGGCTGACCCGTGCGGGAAGGTTCTGGATTCGTATCTGGAGACCTCCCTGCACATGCTGGCTGGCATACATGTGACCATGATCTGGGGCTGACTGAAGCTGGGGTGGACTTCAGTGTGAAGACCCTCTTGGGTAGCCTATCTTTCTATTTCTCTCTTTCTCGGTCTCACATGGCAGACCGTAGTTTGGGTCCCAGACCTGGCAGCTGGCTTTCTCACTTTCCCTCTCTCTCTGTCTCTGTCTCTCTCTAGTGAGCACATGTGCCCTATAGCAAATTAAAAAGTAATAATAATAAATAAAATTAAATAAATTAATTTTTAAAAAGACTACAGGGAGTTTATGCTGTGAAAATAATTCATCAGAATATTAAAGCTGTGTGCATAAAGATAATCATATACAATAGTGAAAAAACAGAAACAAGTTAAATGTCTTTGTAAATTATACTTTTTTTTTTTTTTTTAGAGGTTTTTGCTACAGGGCGCATGTGCTTGCCAAAAAGACAGAGAGACAAAGAGACAGAAAGCGAGAAATCACCCTCCAGGGGGGATGGTCATGCCACAATCCCTTCTCCATTCTCCTCTCGGGATCTTGTGCACACGTGGGCAGCATGAGTTTAAGCCACTGGGTCCAGGACTTGAACCACGGTTGACTACATGGGAGTCCAGCGACATAGCCAATACGCCAACTATTGGTCCCACATCTCAGGATCTTGGGTAAGCACACGCATCAGGCTTGAGTTTAAGCCACCAGGCCCAAGGTTCATACCGCGGTCGTCTACATGGGAGTCTAGTGACATAGCCATTATACCGACTGCTGGTCCCAAATTATGCTCTTTCAAGTTTCAAGCTACCTTAAACTTCACTGAGAGATATTCATATAACTCATGGCAACTGGCACATAATTTCAGAACTGGAAAACCTTAAGGTACAAAGCATTAGTTGTATTGTCATCATCAAAGCTTCATTAACTCCTCAACACCAACTCTAGTACTATGCTTTTAAGGGGACTTGGGTACTCTTTCTTTTTCTTTCTTTTTTTTTTTTGAAGAATTATTTTATTTTAACTTTATTTATTCAGTATTATTATTATTTTCCCAGAGACCAGAGAAAGTGAGAAAGGAAGCCACTAGGACTGGGACTTGAACCATGGTTGGCCATGTGGGAGACCAGCGCCTTTAACCATCACACCACCTGCCATCCCCCTTGGATACTCTTTAACTCTGCTTTTACTGTTTTTCTTCCATTTCAAGTTCAAATATCCTCAAAAAGAGTATCTGATTGTTTTGGACATTCACTGTGCAGGATGGGGGGAGTCTTAGTTGGGCAGAGACTACATCCTAGATGTCTGACCAGGGTCTGATGTCCACAGCCACGAACCAATTAGCAGTGACACGTACAGCAGGGTCACATGGTGACATGATTTTTACAACATAAAAGATAAAGTAAAGGGGGCCAGCAGATGGCATGGTGGTTAAAGGCATTGGACTCCCACATGGCCAACTGTGGTTTGAGTCCCAGACCCACTGGTTTGCTTTCTTGATTCCCCCCGCCCCTCTCTCTGTATCTCTCTGGTCAAATTTGTGAAAAAAAAAGCACAAATAAAATAGCTAATTTTAAAAAAGATAAAGTAAAAATTTCTTTGTTTGTTTGTTTTGAAGAGGTTTTTGCTATAGGGCACGTGAACTCACCATACAGACAGAGACAAAGAGACAGAAAGGGAGAAATCACCCCCCGGGGTGGGGGGGGATGGCCACACTGCAATTCCCTCTCCTCCTTTCTCCTCTTGGGATCTTGGGCACACACGCACACGTGCCCAGCGTGAGTTTTAAGCCACCGGGTCCGGGATGCAAACCGCGGTCAACTACATGGGAGTCCAGAGACATAGCCATTATGCTAACCACCAGTCCCAAAGTAAAAAGTTTCTTAATGACTATTAGCTATATAAATACAGGTTGCCCTTAATTTTTTTTTTTTTGCACAGAAACATCACCATAATTTATTTAGCATGATTCATTTTTACAGAAATATTTCTGAAATTCGGAAAGGTCATAGCCCAGCAAACAGACACTTCATTAAGTAACCATCATTGAAATTCTATAATAAGAAAATATACTATATGCAATTCTAATTTTATGGACCTTAATTAATCTGTTCTTATTATTAATTCTCAAACTGTAGCTTTAGAAAAAGACAAACATGGAGCCAGCATGTGGTGTGGTGGTTAAGGCACTGTCCTACCACATGGCCCACTGTGGTTCAAGTCCTGAACCTGGCAGCTTGCTTTCTCATTTTCTCTCTCTTGAGCACGTATGCCCTATACAAATTTAAAAATTATAATAGGGGCCAGCAGGTGGCATAGTGCTCAGGGGGCACTGGACTCTCACATGGCCAACCATGGTTCAAGTCCTGGGCTTGGTGACTTGTTTTCTCTCTCGCTTTCTTCTGGTGAGCACACATGCCCTATAACAAATTGAAATAGTAATAGTAATAATAAATAGAATTAAATCATTCTTTGTAAACATTTTTTTAAAAGAAAATGACAAACACTTGTCAAACAGAAAGAAAAAGTGTCAAGAGAGATTTACTCATACAGTAGCAGAGTAGATCTGTCTAGAAAACAGCTGCCCATGTTATACATACATGAGCAAGATGAAAGGAAAAATATTAAGCATGAGTAAGATAAAGAAAACATATAGCAACCATGCAAATAGACTCAACCAAGAAAGCAGCAGCAAGGAAAGAAGCATGGGACACCAAAGGTGGCTGGAAAACATAACAAAAAGAACAGAAAAATGCAAGAGCTTTTTGTGTTAGCGTGTTTATGATAAAATAAGAACTTATAACAAAATGATAAAACAACAAAATGAAATGTGTAAAAACAGAGACTGCAGAATTTAGGAAAAGATTGAAACTATCTATATATTAGTCAGAGCCCAATCGGGAGCCAGAAGCAATACTGATTTTTTTTCTCTAATTCTTGATACAATATTATATTCAGAGAGTTCATTCTTTTTCATTGCTATAATATATATGCATTTGCCAGAGAGAGACAGAGAAAGCACCCTATAATGGGGCATGATCATGCCTCAATTCTTTTTCTTTCATTTCTTCATCCCATCCAGATCTGGAACAACCCCTGTACAGATATCTGGAATGTTTTTGAAGTCTCTGGGGCAAGGATTCGAACCATGGTCAGCCACATGGGATCTGGCTCACTGTGCATAGCATTTAACCACTGCGACGCAGAGCTAGCCCAATACTATGACGTTAACAGAGTTAAAGAATTACTAACTAGGCAATGAAGAGTTGGGAAGAGAAAAAGAGAATGCTGACATTATATATAGAGAGAGATGTAGATATAGATACAGCTGTTATTATAAAAGGAGCTTCTACTCCTGGACCTGGGGGGAAAGGAAAGACATTAGATTAGTTAAAACTTAAAAGCTTGGAGAAAGAGCCCCAAGAAACTAAGCGCTAGATCTCTAAATGGGGGTGCTGCTTAGCTGGTGCTAAGGTCTCTTAGCTCACACAAGGCGTCCATGAAACTAGGACTCTGATCTCCAAGGAAGGAGTGCTGACTAGCTGGTGCTGGGGTTTTTAGGGGGCTCTCTTGAGGCTGGTTCTGCAAGTGTTAAACAAGTCGTGACTATAAACTTGACTGTGTCGCTGACTGTGCTGCCAGGGCGATGGAGTGAAGCTGAGGTGCCACTGAAAAGAGCAGAAAACCAACAGGAAAAAAAGAGGAAGGCTCTTCTGCGGCCTTGTCCCTCCCTTGTCTCCCGTACTGAAGCACGTAGTAAAGCAGCTGCGAAGCAGAATGGTGGCTCGCCTAGGCCCAGCCCCAGCACCACAAAGCAGGAAATGGAAGGTGGGCGTGCAGCTAGAAGATGAGAGCTAATAACTGACAAAAGGACTAGACCACTGTCATTACAAAATCAATACATTTGGAACAGCAAGAAACAGATCTAAGGATAGGGTCAAGGTTTCTTTTGCAAACCACTACATATGCCGTGCCTGCCATAGTGCCTGGCCCAGAGAGGCCAGCAGGGGGCATCAGTGGCTACGGAGCTGGACTTCCACATGGCCCACCGCCATTTGAGTCTTGGACCCTGTGGCTTGAAAATCACACCAGGCACATATGCGTGCATGCCCAAGATCCCGAGAGGAGAATGGAGGAGAAGGGATTGCGTCATGGCCCTCTCCCTGGGGAGGGTGGGGGGGAATATTTCTCACTTTCTCTCTCTCTTTCTCTCTCTCACTATTGCCGGCGAGTTCACAGCCCTATGGCCAAGAGAAAAAAAAAAAGAGAGAGAGAGAGAACGAGAAACAAACAGAAAGAGATGGAAAAAGAGAGGAAGGAAGAGGGAGAGAGAAAAGAAGAAAGAAGGGGCCGGCAGGTGGCATGGTGATTAAGATGTTAGACTCGCACATGGCTGATTGGGCCCATGTTATACATACATGAGCAAGATGAAAGGAAAAATATTAAGCATGAGTAAGATAAAGAAAACATATAGCAACCATGCAAATAGACTCAACCAAGAAAGCAGCAGCAAGGAAAGAAGCATGGGACACCAAAGGTGGCTGGAAAACATAACAAAAAGAACAGAAAAATGCAAGAGCTTTTTGTGTTAGCGTGTTTATGATAAAATAAGAACTTATAACAAAATGATAAAACAACAAAATGAAATGTGTAAAAACAGAGACTGCAGAATTTAGGAAAAGATTGAAACTATCTATATATTAGTCAGAGCCCAATCGGGAGCCAGAAGCAATACTGATTTTTTTTCTCTAATTCTTGATACAATATTATATTCAGAGAGTTCATTCTTTTTCATTGCTATAATATATATGCATTTGCCAGAGAGAGACAGAGAAAGCACCCTATAATGGGGCATGATCATGCCTCAATTCTTTTTCTTTCATTTCTTCATCCCATCCAGATCTGGAACAACCCCTGTACAGATATCTGGAATGTTTTTGAAGTCTCTGGGGCAAGGATTCGAACCATGGTCAGCCACATGGGATCTGGCTCACTGTGCATAGCATTTAACCACTGCGACGCAGAGCTAGCCCAATACTATGACGTTAACAGAGTTAAAGAATTACTAACTAGGCAATGAAGAGTTGGGAAGAGAAAAAGAGAATGCTGACATTATATATAGAGAGAGATGTAGATATAGATACAGCTGTTATTATAAAAGGAGCTTCTACTCCTGGACCTGGGGGGAAAGGAAAGACATTAGATTAGTTAAAACTTAAAAGCTTGGAGAAAGAGCCCCAAGAAACTAAGCGCTAGATCTCTAAATGGGGGTGCTGCTTAGCTGGTGCTAAGGTCTCTTAGCTCACACAAGGCGTCCATGAAACTAGGACTCTGATCTCCAAGGAAGGAGTGCTGACTAGCTGGTGCTGGGGTTTTTAGGGGGCTCTCTTGAGGCTGGTTCTGCAAGTGTTAAACAAGTCGTGACTATAAACTTGACTGTGTCGCTGACTGTGCTGCCAGGGCGATGGAGTGAAGCTGAGGTGCCACTGAAAAGAGCAGAAAACCAACAGGAAAAAAAGAGGAAGGCTCTTCTGCGGCCTTGTCCCTCCCTTGTCTACCGTACTGAAGCACGTAGTAAAGCAGCTGCGAAGCAGAATGGTGGCTCGCCTAGGCCCAGCCCCAGCACCACAAAGCAGGAAATGGAAGGGGGGGGTGCAGCTAGAAGAAGAGAGCTAATAACTGACAAAAGGACTAGACCACTGTCATTACAAAATCAATACATTTGGAACAGCAAGAAACAGATCTAAGGATAGGGTCAAGGTTTCTTTTGCAAACCACTACATATGCCGTGCCTGTCATAGTGCCTGGCCCAGAGAGGCCAGCAGGGGGCATCAGTGGCTACGGAGCTGGGCCTCCAGGACCCTGTGGCTTGAAAATCACACCAGGCACATATGCGTGCATGCCCAAGATCCCGAGAGGAGAATGGAGGAGAAGGGATTGCGTCATGGCCCTCTCCCTGGGGAGGGTGGGGGGGAATATTTCTCACTTTCTCTCTCTCTTTCTCTCTCTCACTATTGCCGGCGAGTTCACAGCCCTATGGCCAAGAGAAAAAAAAAAAGAGAGAGAGAGAGAACGAGAAACAAACAGAAAGAGATGGAAAAAGAGAGGAAGGAAGAGGGAGAGAGAAAAGAAGAAAGAAGGGGCCGGCAGGTGGCATGGTGATTAAGATGTTAGACTCGCACATGGCTGATTGGTTTGAGTCTCAGACCTGGCAACTTGCGTTCTCACTCTCCCCCTGCCCCACTGTGTCTCTGGTCAAATTGAAGAAGAATAATAAATGGATAAAATTAAAATAAACAATTATTTAAAAAGAAAGAAAAGAACAATAGAAACAAGCTAGCTCATGGCCACAGAGGACTCAACTGGCATCGCTTTGTTAAGGCACAGTTGATTCTCTCTCTCTTTTCTTTTATTTTTTTTTAGAGAGAGACAGTTTTGCTACAGGACATGTGAATTCCCCAGAGAGATAGAAAGCGATAGAGAGACAGAAAGCAAGATATCACCTCCCCCAGGGAGGAGATGGCCGCACCACAATCCCTTCTCTTCCATTCTCCTCTTGGGATCTTGGACACATGCACACACACAACCGATATGAGTTTCAAACCGCTGGGTCTAGGACTTGAACCGCAGCTGACTACGTGGGAGTCCAGCAACGTAAGCATCACCCCTCTGCTGGTGCCCCGGTTTTTAACGTTTCCTTTTAAGAAGATAAAAAAGTTCTGGAGATGATGGTGGTAATAGTTGCACAAACGTGATTGTACTTAATGCTAGTGAACTGTACACTTAACAACGGCTAAAATATGGGCTAGCAGGTGGCATAGAGGTTAAGGTGGCTGGATGCCATATGGCCAACTGCTCGGTTCGAGTCCTGGACCTGGCAGCTTGATAAAGACATTGGGCACATGTGTATGTGTGCCCAAAAATCCTGACAGGAGAAAAATTGCAGCATGGCCATCTCCTCTTGGGGATGATTTCTCACTTTCTCTCTCTCTCCTTCTCTCTACAGTGAGCACACATGTCCTATATCAAAACTCAACAAACAAACAAACAAACAAAAAACAAGAATCGTTAAAATATTATAGCATATGGACCAGCAGGTGTCGTGTGGGTGCTGGACACTGCCACATGGCTGATCGCAGTTCAAGTCCCGGGCCTGGTGGCTTGTTTTCTCACTTCCTCTGTGTCTCTCTCTCTGTCAAATTAAAAATAAATGAATGAATAAATAAAATTAAATAAATAATGCTTTAAAAAACCATAGTATAATATACATTATATAGTATACATATAGTATACATTTTACCACAATAAAAAGATAAACTTTTAAAAATTGGTCATGGGTTAGCCAATGGCTTGGTGGTTAAGGTGGCAGGATCCCACATGACTGACTGTGTGGTTCAAGTCCCAGATTGGCAACTTCAAAAACACTCTGGGCACATATGCATGCATGCCCAAGATCCCAAAGGCAGAGTATAGAGGAGAGGGGATTGTGGCATGATCATGCCCCATGCTGGGATACTTTCTTGCATGCCCTCTGATAAAAATTATATATACATATGTATATGTATATATATAATTATTCTTAAAGAATCATTTTATTTAACTTTATTTATTCATTCATTTATTTATTTATTTTAATTTGACCAGAGAGGGACAGAGTAAGAGCCAGAGTGAGAAAGCCAGCCACCAGGGACTTGAGTTGCAGTCATATGGGAGTCCAGTGCGCTTATTAACCACCATGCCACCTGCCAGCCCCCCTT
>NW_006205995.1:2366089-2367231 GCF_000334495.1 Tupaia belangeri chinensis
GGTGTATGTGTCAGGGTCGCCCCGGCCATTTTAAGCAGTGAAGGTCATGGCAGCCATTTTGATGTGGACGGCTCCCCACAAATCATTAGAAAATATCTCATCTGGGAGCCAGCAGGTGGTATGGTGGTTAAGACGCTAGACGCCCACACGGCTAACCATGGTTTTAGTCCCAGACCTGGTAGCTTTTTTTCTCTCTCTCTCTCTCTCTTCATCTCTTTCTGGTCAAATTAAAAAATAATAATAACAAATGAAATTAAATACTTCTTTTAAAAAAGTATCTCATCTGATGTTATTTCAGCTCTTTTTTTGTACCTTTGAATTATGAATAACCCATTTCCTTGTTTCCCCTAAACCTGCGGTCCAGAGACCTTAGAGATCTCCAATCCCCCCTTTATAAAAAACATTTGCAGAAGGCACATGTGTTCACCAGAGAGAGACATAAAGAGGGAGGGGGGAAAACACCCCTCCCCGCCCTCCCAGTTGGGTGCAGTCACACAGCAATCTCCTCTCCTCTGCCCTCTGGTGGGGATTTGGGGTATGTCTAGTGTGTTTCTCAAGCTACTGGGGCTGGGATTTAAACCACGCAGATGGTCATGTGGGATCTGGCTCCTCCAATCACCAGACTACACCATCAACCCTCTAATCTCTTCTTAGAAAGTCTTTGAAGTAGAGGCCGGCAGGTGGCATAGTAACGGTGCTGGGCTCCCACGTGGTTGACCACAGTTCAAGTCCTGGACTGGGTGGTTTGCTTTCTCATTTTCCATCTCTCTTGTTCTCTCTCACTCTGTTCCTCTCTGGTCAAATTAAAATTAATTAATTAATTTAATTATGTAATTATTTAAAAATAGAAAGTTTTGGGGTTTTTTTGGAGAGGTTTTCGCTATAGGGCGCGTGCGCTCGCCAGACAGACAGACAAAGACATAGAGACAGAAAGCAAGAAATCACCCTCCCCCAAAGGGATGGTCACGCTGCAATCCTTTCTCCTCCATTCTCCTCTCGGGATCTTGGGCATGCACGCACACGCGCCTGGCATGAGTTTTAAGCCACCGGGTCCTGGACGCGAACCGTGGTCAACTACGTGGGAGTCCAGCGACATAATCATTCAATATTACATTAGTTGCCCCCCCCCCTTTTTTTTTGGG
>NW_006205995.1:2367349-2368035 GCF_000334495.1 Tupaia belangeri chinensis
CGGTTGACTACGTGAGAGTCCAGCGACATAGCCATTATGCTAACTGCTGGTCCTGCCAGTTGCCCTTTTTAAAGCCATCTTTTCAAGTGAACACAAGTTCTACAGAGGTCACATGGCATGTGGTGTCACAAAAGATGGAATGCTGAAAAAGATAAGGGGATTTCATCTGTCTTCTACTAAGCCAGACATGGCAAAGATTAGTAAGCATGTGAAAAGCAATGCCATCCTCCTCGTAAACTCTTTTATTTGTGTAGGAAAAAAAAATAAATTTTTCATAAAATATACTTCCTATGTTGATATGTAAGGAGCTTATCTTCAATGAATTAATAAAAACTTTTCTCACTTAGATTTCTTTTTTTTTTCTTTTTGAGAGATTTTTGCTATATGGGGATATGGGGTGTGCACTTACCAGAAAGACAGAGAGAGACAGGAAGACAGGTGTCCCTGGTGGGGACGGAGGAGATCGCCACGCCGCAGTCCCTTCTTTTCCATTCTTTCTCAGGATTTTGGACACACACATACACACACACAAGCATCTGATGTGAGTTTTATGTCACTGGACCTAGGACTCCAAACCGAAGTCAGCTAGGTGAGAGTCCAGCAACGTAATCATTACACCATCTGCTGTCCCATCTCACTTTGGTTTCTCTTTCTTTCTTTCTTTTTTTTTTTTTTTTTTTTTTTTT
>NW_006205995.1:2368257-2375646 GCF_000334495.1 Tupaia belangeri chinensis
CAAAAAAAAAAAGAATTATTTTATTTATCTTTATTTATTTATTTTTTATTTATATTTGACCAGTGAGAGAGAAAAAGAGAGCAAGCCACCAGGTCTGGGTATCAAACTGCAGTCGGCCATGTGGGAGTCCAGCACCCTTAACCATCATGCCACCTGCTGGCCCCACTTTGATTTCTAATATGGCTAATAAAGATAGTTTTAACTTACATAAATGAAACTCTCAGGGTCCTCAACATTTTTTTTTGTTGTTTTGTTTTGTTTTGTTTTTTCTAGAGACAGGGTCTCATTCTGCTTACTGGACTATCCTTGAATTTTCACTCCTCCTGCTTTAGCTTCCCAAGTTCTACAGGCATATGTTCTCAGTGTCGTTTAAGAGTGTAAAGAGATCCCGAGACCAAAAAGTTAGAGTATTGCTAATCCAGGGGACCAGCAGTTAGCGTGATGGCTGTCACTGGACTCCCACGCGACCACGGTTCGCGTCCTGGACACGGTGGCTTAAACTCACGCCGGGCGCGTGTGCGTGCGTACCCAAGATCCCAAGAGGAGAATGGAGGAGAAGGGATTGCAGCGTGGCCATCCCCCCTGGGGGGGTGATTTCTCTGTCTCTCTCTGTCTGTCTGGCGAGCGCACGCGCCCTATAGTAAAAGCCTCTCCAAAAAGAAAAAAAAAAAAGAATTGCTAATCCAGTTTATAAGGGTGACCAGATTCAACCCATTAAATGGTAGCACACTGACATTTCTATCTTAGAAATCCAACCGTTGCCTCAGGTTAATCAAGGATTAATCAACCTGCTCTAAATTCAGATAACCCCAAATTGTCTGAGAACGTAAACAGTCGTCAAATGTGAGTTAAGTAATACTTACTGATAAATAATTCTGAGTCTGCAAACTTCTGGGCCAGACTTCATTGCTACTGGATTAAAATTCATGCCTGTGCACAGAAGATGGTGACTGAATATCCTAACACAAATGAGAGGTTTGGGAGAAATGTGCTCTTTAATTGTGCACCTTATCTACTCTGTGGCCACTTAACTGTAACCCACTAACTACAGAGTTCTTAGTCTACTTAAACATGCAATTTAAAATCCATTATCCAGCAGTATAATTTGCAAAGACTGTATAAAGACTAGTGATGCAAGAGTAACATCAGAAATATTGTCAGAGTTTAAGACAGGTCACTCGGTCTTCTTAGTCTGTAGTACAATGTTGTGCTTTCTGAAAGCTCCCTCAATTTTTGTTTTTCCTCTGGTAAATTCTGACGAAAATGAAATTGTTTCCATTTTAACTTCATTTGGCAAGAAATCGAGTTTTATCAATTCACTGACTGGTATAATGCTTAAACGCATAGACTTGAGGGGTGCTGCTTCCTGGTGCAGTGGTAAAACATGACACCGCAGGACCAGCAGATGGAGGAATGGTTACCTCGCTGGACTCCCACATAGGTTGGCCACAGTTTGAGTCCTGGACCTGGTGGTTTAAAATTCACACCTGGGGGACCAGCGAATAGTGTAATGGCTATGTCACTGGATTCCCATGAAGTCGACAGTGGTACAAGTCCCAGACCTGGTGGCTTAAACTCATGCCGGGCACGTGTGCGTGCGTGCCCAAGATCCCAAGAGGAGAATGGAGGAGAAGGGATTGCAGCGTGGCCATCCCCCCTGGGGGGTGATTTCTCGCTTTCTGTCTCTCTGTCTCTCTCTGTCTTTCTGGAGAGCGCATGCACCCTATAGCAAAAACCTCTCAAAAAAAAAAAAAAAAAAAAAAAAAAGGACATTTGGGGTGTGTGCATGTGTATGCCCAAAATCTCAAGAGGAGAATAGAGGAGAAGGGACTAGAGTGACCCATCCCCTCTGGGAGGTGATTTTTCGCTTTCTGTCTCTGTTTCTCTCTGTCTCTATGGTGAGCACACATGCCCTATAGCAAAAATCTCTCTGAAAAAAAAAAATGAGACCTCAAGGTTGACCCACACAGGAAGATTCCAGGTTGGTATCTGGAGACCTCCCTGAGTATGCCAAGCACATATGTGCTCAGGGGACTTAAAGCTGGGAGTCGACTGTAGCATCAAGACCCTCCTGGGCGGGGGGGACCAGCAGTTAGCGTAATGGCTATGTCGCTGGACTCCCACGTAGTCGACCACGGTTCAAGTCCCGGACCAGGTGGCTTAAAACTCATGCCAGGCACGTGTGCGTGCATGTCCAAGATCCCGAGAGGAGAATGGAGGAGAAGGGATTGCAGCATGGCCATCCCCCCTGGGGGGTGATTTCTCGCTTTCTGTCTCTCTGTCTCTCTCTGTCTGGCTGGCGAGTGCACGCGCCCTATAGCAAAAAACCTCTCCAAAAATAAAGACCCTGTTGGGGGTTCTCTCTATCCCTCTTTTTGTCTCTCTCTCTCTAGCTCATTGAATAAATAAGGAAGTAAAAACAGCAACAAACTTTAGAAATAGATGAACCTACATTCCAATCTTACCTCGTATGCTCTTTTTTCAACTTGGCGTTTAATTATACACATAAATAGCAAATGAGATCAAGCATTCGCAGGCTGTATGGCTGTATATTATTTTTAGGTGAAAGGACTTCAGATCAGTCCACTCGTAGTATGGTGTCACCCGAGATAACAAAGAGGCCTAGCATAGTTGTTCCTGAGGAAAGCCGTTTCCTACAGTCAATGATGCCGTCTTCACCATGTTCCTGTAGAAATACGGACTTACTGGAGAGCTTTCCAGTTTTTACCTATAACTCATTAAACTGGGCAGACATGAAGTTTTCTACTTATTTCCGGGTGAATTCTTCACATTTCCTGGCTTTTGCAAGTTCTCCTTCCACAAATCTTCCGTGACCACATGTCCTCAACAACTCCAGTCATGTCATTTCTCTCCGCTGACCTGGGCCAATGCGCGGCTTGCTGTGGATGAGAGACGGCGGCGGCTAATCCCGTGACGCCAGGTGGGCACACTAGCCTCTTTACTTTCGAACCTCTAGCCAGAAGCAGTCCACCAAGGCCAGCAAGACCAGCAACGCCAAGCCTTGGAAGAACTCCAGGAGGTGCATTTGGGAGATATTCTTAGCTGTCTCACCGCACTGAACCAGATTCTGCATCTTGGGCTTGGCTTGGGAGTGCATTTCCTGACACCAACTTGTACGCGGCTCGCAGTGATGTCGAAGCCGTGAGATGCTTTCTTCAGGTTGGGTCCTTGGCTCCTCCATGTATTTGGATTGCCCTCAGGAGTTGAGTGGAGTGAAAACTCATCCACCTTAATGGCGTTTTTGTTAGGTGAATCCTTCTTTGGAGTTGCGTAGACTTTGAAAGTGAGCAGGCTCAGGCTGGCTGGTCCCATGGGCCTCTGGATTACCTGCAGAGGCGGCTCCCGTGGGGTCACCTTATCTCATACACGTAACAGCTGTGGAACCTCAGGCGAATAACTTACCCCCTTTATTTTTATTTATTTATTTATTTTTGGGAGAGGTTTTTTTTTTTTTTTTTCCATAGGGTGCGTGCACTTGCCAGAGAGACAGAGAGACAGAAAACGAGAAATCACCCCCCAGGGGGGTTGGCCACACCGCAATCCCTTCTCCTCCATTCTCCTCTCGGGATCCTGGGCACGCATGCACACACGCCCAGCATGAGTTTAAGCCGCCGGGTCTGGGACTTGAACCACGGTTGACAACATGGGAGTCCAGCGACATAGCCATTACGCTAACTGCTGGTCCCACTTACCCACTTTAATTCTCTGTTTGTCCTTCAGGAATATCTGTACTGAATGGATTAAGAATAAAAGTAAGTAATAGGTAGAAAATAATGAGCTCAGGGCTAAATCCAGACTGAGCCTCTGATAAATATTAGCTACTATCTCTGGGGCCAGCAGACAGCATAGTGGTTACATCGCTGGACTCTCACATGGCTTTCACGGTTTGAGTCCTAGACCTGGTTATTTGAAAATCATGCCTCATTTGTGTGAGTGCATTCCTAAGACCCCAGGAGGAGAATGGAGGAGAAGGGATTGTGGTGTGGTCATTACCCCTGGCTGGTGATTTCTTACTTTCCCTCACTCTCTCTGTCTCTCTCTCCTCTATGAGCATACACACCTAAGGTAAACCTCTAAAAAAAAAAAAAATAGCTACTATCTTACATATTATTATTAGCCTCCACAACACAATTGAGCTAGTTCTCCTTAGAAATGAGAGAGGGGGGACCAGCAGTTGGCTTAATGGCTTTGTCGCTGGACTCCCATGTAGTTGACCACAGTTCGAGTCCTGGACCCAGTGGCTTAAACTCACACCAGGCACATGTGCATGCGTGCCCAAAATCCCAAGAGGAGAATGGAGGAGGAGGGATTGTGGCGTGGTCATAACCCCTGGGGGGTGACTTCTCGCTCTCTGTCTCTCCGTATCTCTCTTTCTGGCAAGCTCACATTCCCTATAGCAAAAATCTCTCAAAAAAAAAAAAAGTAAAGAAAATAAAGAGAGAGGGACCAGTAGGTGGTGTAATGGTTATGTCTGGACTGTCATGTAGTCGACTGCAGTTCAAGTCCCGGACCCAGAGGCTTAAAACTCATGCCGGGTGTGTGTGTATGTGCCCAAAATCTTGAGAGAAGAATGGAGGAGAAGGGACTGTGGTATGGCCATCCTCCCCTCCCCCGGGGGGTGATTTCTTGCTTTCTGTTTCTCTGACGAGCACATGCTCTCTATAACAAAGATATCTCTTTTAAAAAAATAAAAAGAAAGAAAGAAATGCATGGAAACTAATAACTATAGAAAAGGAAAAATGGACACCCTTCTGTCCGTCCTCTACATGCAGAGGAGGATTCCTCCAGCACCTTTTCATCAATTTTAAAGTGAACTTTCTTTTTCTATATGATAACAACTGTGGTTCAGATAGTTCTTACAGTTAATGGTGTTGCATTGCTTAACTGCCCAGGCTTTTTCTTCCTTAATTCAGGATAAAATGATGACATATCTTATAACTCATGGCATTTAGATTCAATGAAACACACTAACTGAACTTTTCACCAAAAAACACTAACAGCACCTAAACTATGCATACCCCACAATGCAGCCTCTGTCAGTGTACCCACCACACTGTCTCGTGGTCTGTCCTCAGCTCTCAGCCCTAACACGCTTACCGTCTGGCACGAGCTATCTGGCCCTGACATTTTGGTAAGTGACTGCATGCATGGGCTCGACCTGACTTACTCACCACTCATACTGGAAGTGTCTAAAAGGTGTAACCGAGGGAGTCGCGTTCTCATTTCTCAGAATTCAGCAGTCTTTAATTATACGGTTAGGTTCAGTGTCACTGACAGTTGTTTCATGCATGTATATTTCATCTGCCCAGCTTCAGTATAAGCTTCTCAAGATAAAGACGGTGTGAGTGACAAGTGGTTTGCCTCTCCTCCTGTGCTCATGACGTGGCATGTATTAGGTTATCGGAAAAGTCATGACATGTTTTTACACGCAAAAACGCATCTTGACTTTTCCAACAACCCAATACTTAGTGATCAATTGCCTAAAAACATTTACACTCAGAGCCAGCCAGTGGCATGGTGGTTGGGGCATTGGACTCCCACATGGCCAGCCATGGTTTGAGTCCTGGACCCAGAGGCTTGAAATGCAGACTGGACATGTGTGCATGCGTGCCCAAACTCCCAGGAGACGGGATTGTGGCATGGCCATCCCACCTGAGGGGTGTGTGTGTGTGTGTGTGTGTGTGTGTGTGATTTCTTGCTTTCTGTATCTGTCTCTCCAGCAAGCACACGTACCCTACAGCAAAAATCTCTCTCTCTCAAAAAAAAAAAAAGCATGTACACTATATGAGGAGATATAATCATATTTCTGCCAGTCTGACTCCCTAGAATCTTAACTAGGAAGTCTAAGTTTTTCAGGCTATCCTAACGGTTCAAAGCCCTGGGAATCTCTTCTTTAACTACTGGCTATAGACGAGCTTTGTGTGTTGATAGGGAGAGTCTGGCCTGCAGTGAAAGACTGACAGACTATAAATCAGAGGGTCTCCGGCACGGTGATGCAGTCAGCCCACCACCACAACCCCTCTGATCCTTTAGAACTATTCGGAGTCCATCTTGCAGTTTCTGTTTGCTTTGCTTCCCATGAAGTGGCTTTGGTTATATTCAAAACCCCAGAATTGCCCTGGGAGAACCATAGCCATTCCCTGACAGGTGCCCGAGTATAACACCCAGCTCGTTGTCCTCAAGGCAAGATAAGCCTTGAGGTGAAATGTGTGCTCCAGGGACCAGCAGTTAGCGTAATGGCTATGTCGCTGGACTCCTACGTAGTCAACCGCAGTTCGAGTCCTGGACCCGGTGGCTTAAATTCACACCGGGCGCGTGTGCGTGCGTGCCCAAGAGCCCGAGAGGAGAATGGAGGAGAAGGGATTGCGGCGTGGCCATCCCCCCGGGAGGTGATTTCTCGCTTTCTATCTCTCTGTCTCTCTCTGTCTGGCGAGCGCACGCACCCTATAGCAAAAACCTCTCAAAAAGAAAAGAAAAGAAAAGAAAAGAAAAGAAAAGTGTGCTCCAGAGCTCCCCACAGGATCTGGCAGAGGCCAGGACTTGCTCTGAAACTGCATCCTCGCTGGGCTACTTTCTCCCTTCCCTCTCTGACATTTACTACTCTTCTTCTTTTCAGTCAATTTATTTATTTACTTGTTTATTTATTTTTGCTACAGGGCTTGTGCATTCACTGGAGAGAGTCAGGGAGCAAGAGAGAAAGAGAGAGAGAAAGAAAGTGAGATATCACCCCCCCCCAGGGGAAATGGCAATCCCTTCTCCTCCATTCTCCTCTCAGGATTGTGGGCAGGCACACACATGCGCACACATACACCCTGCCTGCTTTTCAAGCTATCAAGTCTGGGACCCTTACCTCACTGTTGGCCATGTGGGAGACTAGTTACCTTAACCACCACATCAACAGTTGAGGCCCTCCAACTTAAAAGAAAAAGCAAAACTAGTTAGTGAGGAAACTGAGATCTGTGTTATTATTATTTAGGGAGATTTTTGCTATAGGGCGTGTGCACTTGCCAGAGAGACAGAAAGCGAGAAATCATCCCCAAGGGGATGACCATGCTACAATCCCTTTTCCTTCATTCTCCTCCTAGGACCTTGGACATGTATGCACACGTTGGCTCAGCACAAATTTTAAGCCACCAGATCCAGGACTTCCATAGTTGACCACATGGAAGTTCAGCAATGTAACCATTAGGCCATCTGCAGGTATCAGGATCTGTATTTAATAGTGTCTGGGTCTTAGCATAAAGATAATGAAAAAAAATGTTTTGTGTTTCATTTCATGACTTCAATTTCCTTTTTCTTTTCTTTTTCTTTTTTTTTTTTTTTTTTTTGGGAAAGAGGTTTTTGCTATAAGGCATCCACCCTTGCCAA
>NW_006205995.1:2375716-2385058 GCF_000334495.1 Tupaia belangeri chinensis
CCTTCTCCTCCATTCTCCTCTCGGGATCTTGGGCACACAGGCACACGTGCCCAGAGTGAGTTTAAGCCACTGGGTCCAGGACTCAAACCACAGTCAACTACATGGGAGTCCAGTGACATAGCCATTACACCAACTGCTGGTCCCACATGATTTCAATTTTCACAGTGTAATAAATCCGTGTTATGGGGCTAGAAGGTGGTGTGGTAGTTAAGAGACTAAACTCCCACATGGTCAACCATGGTTCAAGTCCTGGACCTGGCAGCCTGCTTTTTCACTCCTACCACCCCCATTTCTCTCTGGTGAGCACACATGCCATAGAGCAAATTTCAAAATAATAAATAAAATTAAATAAATAATTCTTTTCTTTTTTTTTTTAAAAAAGAAATTTTTGCTATCAAGTGCATGAGCTTGCTGGAGAGACAGAGACAGTGAGAAATCACTGCCCAAAAGGGATGGCCACACTACAATCCCTTCTACCCCATTCTCCTCTCAAGATTTTGGGCACATACACATGTGCCTGGCATGAGTTTTAAACTATCAGGTAAAGGACTCAAACCATAGTCAACTACGTGGAAGTCTAGATACATAACCATTACACCATCTGCTGGTCCCAATACATAATTCTTTTTTATTTTCAAGTATAAAAATTTGTTTTCTTTGTTTTTTTTTTTTTTTTTTTGAGAGTTTATTTTTTTGCTATAGGGTGCATACGCTCTCCAGAAAGACAGAAAGTGAGAAATCACCCCCCCCGGGGGTGGTGGCCCCACTGCCATCCCTTCTCATTCTCCTCTCAGAATCCTGGATATGCACACACATGTGCCTGGCATGAGTTTAAGCCACCAGGTCCAGGACTCGAACCTCAGTCGACTATATGAGAGTAAAGCAAAATAGCCATTACACCATCTGCTGGTCCCTAGATTTGCTTTCTTTCTACTGGGAGAAAGAGGAGGATAAATAGAACCGTTTTCCAATTTGCCTTCCACTATATACACACAAACCCACACACATACATTTACCAAAAATACCCCAACAACAACAACAAAATCAAAAACCAAACCACCCTCAAGTTGCACCAATACTTCGTATTTTGACCAAAAGAATAGCTCCTGGAGGGAAGTGCAAAATGCAAAATCAAATGACTAAAAAATGCTGAACAAACAGTATTTTTTTTTTGAGAGGTTTTCGCTATAGGGCGCGTGCGCTCACCAGACAGACAGAGAGACATAGAAACAGAAAGAGAGAAATCACCCTCAGGGGGGATGGTCACGCCGCAATCCCTTCTCCTCCATTCTCCTCTCGGGATCTTGGGCACGTACGCACACGCACCTGGCGTGAGTTTTAAGCCACCGGGTCAGGGATGTGAACCGCAGTCGACTACATGGGAGTCCAGCGACATAGCCATTACGCTAACTGCTGGTTCCCAACAAACAGTATTATTAATATACAAAGTATTTATATTACTGAACTATAACAGGTAATGTTCTCCATGTTTGCAAAACTTTGGAACCACATAGCTAATTTCTTAAATCTAGTCCATGCCAGCTTCCAAAACCAAAAACGATTTTGGTTAGCTTCGTTCTTCTTTTATTTTTTTAATCATGAATCAAATGTCCTCAAAAGGGGAATTGTATTGATTTCTTTATTCCCTCACAAATAGACCAACTGTAATCAAATGAGGTGAACATTCACCTCAAGATTTTGTCATCTTCATAATAGAAAAGATGAGGCTGAGAGCTGGATCACATGACCCTTTCTCTTCTTATCTCCTCCCAGTCCAAAATGCTCGCATCTCTTCCTAGCCAGCATTCTCTTAGTCCTGCAGTTGGGCTCACACATTCAAGCCTCAGCACAGTCTTCTTTGTAGATTTTGCCTTTTTCCAGAAAATAGGCTTAATCTGTCCACCACAGCCACTCTGCTTCCTGTCATAACGCCGCTTCCCCTGAGCACACCGAGAATCCTTGCCCTTTTTGTACTGTGTCACTTTATGAGGTTGGTGCTTGCCACCCTTCTTACAGAAGGTCGGGGGTGGTGGCCACACTGCAATCCCTTCTCATCCATTGTCCTCTCGGGATTTTGGGCATGCATGCATATACGCCCAGTGTGAATTTAAGCCACCGGGTCCGGTACTCAAACCACAATCAACTACATGGGTGTCTAGCAACATAGCCATTACACCATCTGCTGGTCCCTAGATTTGCTTTCTTTCTACTGGGAGAAAGAGGAGGATAAATAGAACCGTTTTCCAATTTGCCTTCCACTATATACACACAAACCCACACACATACATTTACCAAAAATACCCCAACAACAACAACAAAATCAAAAACCAAACCACCCTCAAGTTGCACCAATACTTCGTATTTTGACCAAAAGAATAGCTCCTGGAGGGAAGTGCAAAATGCAAAATCAAATGACTAAAAAATGCTGAACAAACAGTATTTTTTTTTTGAGAGGTTTTCGCTATAGGGCGCGTGCGCTCACCAGACAGACAGAGAGACATAGAAACAGAAAGAGAGAAATCACCCTCAGGGGGGATGGTCACGCCGCAATCCCTTCTCCTCCATTCTCCTCTCGGGATCTTGGGCACGTACGCACACGCACCTGGCGTGAGTTTTAAGCCACCGGGTCAGGGATGTGAACCGCAGTCGACTACATGGGAGTCCAGCGACATAGCCATTACGCTAACTGCTGGTTCCCAACAAACAGTATTATTAATATACAAAGTATTTATATTACTGAACTATAACAGGTAATGTTCTCCATGTTTGCAAAACTTTGGAACCACATAGCTAATTTCTTAAATCTAGTCCATGCCAGCTTCCAAAACCAAAAACGATTTTGGTTAGCTTCGTTCTTCTTTTATTTTTTTAATCATGAATCAAATGTCCTCAAAAGGGGAATTGTATTGATTTCTTTATTCCCTCACAAATAGACCAACTGTAATCAAATGAGGTGAACATTCACCTCAAGATTTTGTCATCTTCATAATAGAAAAGATGAGGCTGAGAGCTGGATCACATGACCCTTTCTCTTCTTATCTCCTCCCAGTCCAAAATGCTCGCATCTCTTCCTAGCCAGCATTCTCTTAGTCCTGCAGTTGGGCTCACACATTCAAGCCTCAGCACAGTCTTCTTTGTAGATTTTGCCTTTTTCCAGAAAATAGGCTTAATCTGTCCACCACAGCCACTCTGCTTCCTGTCATAACGCCGCTTCCCCTGAGCACACCGAGAATCCTTGCCCTTTTTGTACTGTGTCACTTTATGAGGTTGGTGCTTGCCACCCTTCTTACAGAAGGTCTGGTGGGTTTTAGGGACGTTCACCATGCTTGCGGGCCTACTCTCCGCACAGAAAAGCTAGCTTTATTCTTTGATGCCTCATCAAAATTTACTAGAAGATCTGGAACATCATCGTCCTCTTCATTGATGTCTTCTGGTTTTGGTGCTTGGTTATCCAAGACTTGCCGTGGGAACTGTTCAGCTAATTCCTAAGGCTTATTAAGCTGCCTGCACCAAGCTGACTTAATATTCCAGGAAGCATTTCTGTGATTGGTTTGGCCTCCGCATGACCAGTAATTGCAAAGGTATTAGCAGAGAGGGAAGCTTGGACTTTAGGATTGTTGAAATGAATAACGGTCCCATCATCTTTAACCATGTTCACCTCTTCAATACCAGCTATATTATTGACAGCCAGTGTTTTTAGAGAACTCTGAAGTTTTTTGTCATCAGCTGTAGCTGTCCGGTGTACCACCTTCTTTCTGTGAGCTGTACCTTTTTCCCCCTATCCAGACCTGAGCCTGAAGTTTGGCTAACTTTTTTTGATTCATGCTATTGGTAAATCTGGAGCAGGGAGGGTTCTCCAACACCAGCACGTGGAAAGAACCTAATTCTTTTTTAAAAAAAAATATTTTATTTAACTTTATTTATTTATTTTAACTTGACCAGAGAGGGACAGAGTAAGGGGGGGGGAGTGAGAAAGCAAAGCATCAGGTCCAGGATTTGAACCGTGTTCAGCCATGTGGGAGTTCAGCGAACTTAACCACCATGCCACCTGCTGGACTCACATAATTCTTCTTCTTTTATTTTAATCCCTGTTATTCATCCTGGTATGTATTCTTTTTTTTTTTAATTATTTTTTAACTTCATTTATTTATTTGTTTATTTTAATTTGACCAGAGAGGGACAGAGTGAGAGAGAGAAAGAGGGAAAGTGAGAAAGCAAGCCACCAGGTCCGGGACTCGAACTGTGGTCAGCTATATGGGAGTCCAACACCCTTAGCCATCATGCCACCTGCCAGCTCCCCGAGGTATGTATTCTTTTTTATTTTTTTTTTTTTTCTGGAGGGGTTTTGCTATAGGGCATATGCGCTCGCCAGAAAGACAGAGAGAGAGAGACAAAAAGCAAGAAATCACCCCCCGGGGGATGATTTATCCTCCATTCTCCTCTCGGGATCTTGGGAACGCATGCACACATGCCTGGCATGAGTTTAAGCCGCCGAGTCAGGGCCTCAAACCACGGTCGACTACATGGGAGTCCAGCGACATAGCTATTACGTCAACTGCTGGTCCCCCACGTATGTATTCTTGAAACTCACAATGAACAATATAAACCATCAAGACATGGGACCAGCAGATGGCTTAATGATTACGTTGCTGGAGTCCCAGACCGAGTGGTATAAAACTCAAACAGGGTGAGTATGCATGCATGCCCAAAATCCCAAGGGGAGAATGGAGGAGAAGGGATTGTGGAGTGGCCATCCCTCCTGGGAGGTGATTTTTGGCTTTCTGTCTCTCTGTATCTTTCTGTCTCTCTGGCAAGCACAGGCACCCTATAGCAAAAATCTCTAAAAAATAAATAAATAAGCCATCAAGAAAACTAGACTTAGGAAGTCTTTCTGCCCTGCCCTTTAGCAGGACAGTCTGCCCCCAGCAGGATGACAGACATCAGGAAACAAACAAAAGGAGCAAACATTGCACAATGGATTCTACATAATTTACAGATGACATTTATTTAAAGCTATTGTTAACAACATTTGGCTTTTTAATGACCATCTTGGTGACTTTCTGGAGCTAAAACAATAATGCAAAAGAGTTGATTAATCACCTAGTGGTAACCAGCATATAGCCCACCTTTCTATAAGATGCTACATGAGCACATTATAGAAATGCATCCTCAATAGGCTTCAACTCCTATCGTGTTACATCCCAGGTAACACTCTGGAATCTCCAAAATCAACCTTAGAATCCATTCTAATGAATGGAACAGTTACGCAAAATAATACTTTGGCTAGTCATTTCACAAATTTGTTTCTTAATTTGTCGAAAGCCCTTACGTATGATAGAAGGTAATGGAAGGTGAAGACTCCAAGCCTTGGAGGAGGACTGCTGTTGAGATTGCGGCTCCAGCTCTTCTCCTTTTATGGCCTAAAGCAAGTCCCTTAGTCTTCCCAAGCTTCTGTTTCATTTCCTCGATAAGACTGTTGTAAAGAAATGAATGAGATAATATGTACCTGGTGGGGCAACTATTTGAGATATTAATCTGTATCCTGCTCAGGTTGCCACAGGTATTTTTGCCTCACCCATTCAAAAAAAAAAAAAAAGTTGTCTAGACTGTCTCAGGGTTATGTCTTTAATATTACCAGGAAAAAATTTAGAATTGCCTGATATCCAGAGCACAACCTTCTGTCTGGTCTTGGAGGTGATATTGCTGAGCTATTTTCATTGAAAAACAAAATAAAACAGGGGCCGACAAGTGGCATGGTGGCTAAAGGCGTTGGACTCCCACATGGCCAGCCACGGTTCAAGTCAGACCTGGTGGCTTGCTTTCTCACTTCCTCTCTCTCTCTCCCTGTCTCTTTCTGATAATACTGGAAAATAATAATGATAATGATAATAAATAAAGTTAAATAAAATAATTCTTTAAAAAAATCCAAAAATAATCCCCCACCCACCCTCCAGGATCAGCAGATGGCATGGTGGTTAGGTGCTGAACTCCCACATGGCTAACCACAGTTCAAGTCTCAGACCTGGTGGCTTGCTTTCTCACTTTCCCTCTTTCTCTCTCATAAAGGAACATACCCTATAGCAAATTAAAAAAAAAAAAAAAAAGCCTCTTCCCCCCCCCCCCAAATCATTCAAATCTGACTCTCAATATCATATGGGAAATAAGGTTTTTTTTGAGGGGGAGAGGTTTTTGCTAAAGGGCGCATACTCTCACCAGAAAGACAGAGAGAGACAGAGAGAAAAAAAGCAAGAAATCACCCCCCAGGGGGATGGCCACACCGCAATCCTTTCTCCTCCATTCTCCTCTCAGGA
This sequence comes from Tupaia belangeri chinensis, assembly GCF_000334495.1. Lineage (NCBI taxonomy): Eukaryota > Metazoa > Chordata > Mammalia > Scandentia > Tupaiidae > Tupaia > Tupaia belangeri. Next base: position 2,382,028 of record NW_006205995.1, read on the forward strand.
TCTTGGGCACGCACGCACACAAGCCCAGCGTGAGTTTAAGCCACCAGGTCCGGGACTCGAACTGCAGTTGACTACATAGGAGTCCAGTGACGTAGCCATTATGCCATCTGCTGGTCCCAGTAAGTATTTTTTTAACAATTATTTTATTGGGCCAGCAGGTGGTATGATGGTTAAGGGCGCTGGATTCCCACATGACAGACCACAGTTCGAGTCCCGGACCTGGCAGCTTGCTTTCTCTCTCTCTCTCTTTCTGTCCCTTTCTGGTCAAATTAAAATAAACAAATAATAAGTAAATAAATAATACTTATTTTAATTGATCAAGTTTGATCAGTAAGCCACCAGGTGGTCCAGGACTCAAACCACACCCAGTCATGTGGGAGTCCAGCACTCTTAACCACCACACCACCCACCACCCACCAGCCCCAAGCATTACTAACTAAAGGTTACATTTGGTAATGCTTAATCTGAATATTCACAATGAATTCATCTGTTGTGTATTTGGATCATTTGGAATTAAACAAGTAGATCTTTCTAGGAAAAACAATCATATTCACCAACACTTAAATGAACTTCCAATCGTAAACATTTGGTATAATTGGATAATTATGTTATTAAGAAGAAATTAAGGTTTTTTCTCTTTAAATGATTGGCACAGTGTATTCCCAACACATTTCTTTGCTCTAACTGGTGGCTGTATAAATTGCAAGTACAGGTGGAGCCACTGTCTGACATTTGGACCACTGGTGACAGGATGCAGAAAGGCCTGTCACACTGATTTCATGTCACAACTTGTTACATGAAATGGCCCAGTCCAATTATCCTTGTAGTGGCTCAGAGGCTTTAAAAAAGGAATCCTGGGGGACCAGCAGTTAGTGTAATGGCTATGTCACTGGACTCCCATGTAGTCGACCGCGGTTCACGTCCTGGACCCTGTGGCTTAAAACTCACGCTGGGCGCGTGTGTGTGCATGCTCAAGATCCCAAGAGGAGAATGGAGGAGAAGGGATTGCGGCATGGCCATACCTCCCAGGGGGTGGTTTCTCACCTTCTGTCTCTCTGTCTCTGTCTGTCTGGCGAGCGCACGCGCCGTATAGCAAAATAACCTCTCCAAAAAAGAAAAGGAGAAAAAAGGAATCCCTAAGAGAATGCAGCAGGAGCATTTCTGCGTGACAAGATCAGGACAATAGAGTTTCTTTGAAATTTGTGCTTGACAGATCAGATTTAAATATATGCCAGAGGATAAAAAAATTCTTTTCATTCACTCTCTTATCAATTATCTTGCTGCTTGCACTCACCTTGTCTACTGAAAGAGTAACCTTGAAAAAGTTGTGAGCTCTGAAACCATCCAGCCTGGGTGCGAATGCCAACCTGATGTCTTGGCCAGGTTTATTTAACTTTCAGAGATTCACTTTCCTTGTCTATAGAAGATGAATAAAAGGGCACCCCAGAGATTTTTTTAAATAAGGATTAAATAAGATTACATAGTTCTAAGCCCAGTGACAGACCAAGGAACTGTTGCGTTGTTGTTCTAAATTTTATTGATGGGACCAAGACCGTGTCCTGGTGGTGAAGGCAGCTGGACCCCACATGGCCAACTATGCAATTCAAGTCCTGGTCCCGGCAGCTTGAAAGTCATGCTGGTGCATGGGCATGCTTGCCCGAGCTCCTGAAAGGAGGGAAAAATGGAGGAAAAGGGATTGCTGCCTGACCATGCCCCAGGGGGGTGCTTTCTCACTTTTCTACCTTCTCCACAAGTACATGTGCCCTAGAGCAAAAATTTTTAAAAAGATTCAAAAAAATCAATTAATGATATAGAGCATATGCATGTGCACACACACGCTGATGCAAGAGAGACACCTTCCACTAGGTTTTGTCTCACTACAATCCCTTTTCCTTAGCCTCCCAGTTAATCAGAATCTGGGGCTTGTGTGGCAGGATTTTTCAAGGTAATCAAGCAGGGATCTGAAACTATGGTCCGCCATGTGGCTTCCAGCACTGCAGTTCGGTAACCTACCAACTGCACCACAAAGGCTGGTCCTTCTGTTGCTAAAGTAATATTAAAAATCAGGCACCGATACACGTTTGGAATAAAGAAGGCAGACCACTCTAAAAACTCCTGAGGAATTAATCATGAGTCTAGTAAAAGGAGATTTTAATGTCAAATAATCCGTTTATTAATGTCCCCAACTTCTAAACTCTTTATCCTTCTAATACTAAAAGCTACCCACACATAGTTTTGGACTGGAATGTGAAAAATGTTATCAAAATATATTACTTTACCATATTATTACGGAACAATAATCCTGTCGTTGCTTGTATTTGTTCCAGTTCCATTAAACAGCCTACTGAGAGACTTATAGACACATTCAAATAAAAAACAGTTTTATTTTTATTTCAAAGCTGATGTATCAACAGTCACAAGAAAAACTTTTAATAAAATCACATAAAATACTCTGGCTTCATAATTGAATATACTTTTATCTGGCCCAAATGGCAAGAGGTTTGGGCCAGTCCAAGTTAATCTATTTTCTACAGAGCCCAGTGGTTCAATTTTGGATCTAAGATAGGCTTACCCTGAACATTTGGTCCTTCCTACCAGTCCAGAGATTGTAAATTCTTGGCTTGGCCTAGAATTGATTTAGTCTGTCCAGAAATCCTGCAATAAGCATTCTCCCAAGATAAGTTAAAATCAGACCAGTCACTAAGGTTTAGATCAGAAATCAAAATGTTTTCGCTCTATACACTCTACCTTCATTATTTTTAAAGGGATTATTTATTTTATTTGATCTATTCATTAATTTATTTTTATCTGCCCACACACACACACACACACACACACAGAGAGAGAGAGAGAGAGAGAGAGAGAGAGGAAAGTGAGAAAGCAAGCCTCCAGGTCCAGGACTCAAACTGCAGTTGGCCATGTGGGAGTGTCCAGCGCCTTCACCACCACGCCGATAGCTGGCCCCCTCGACCTTCATTATTAAAACAAACATAAAGGGGCTGGCAGGTGGCGTGGTGGTTAAAGGCTCTGG
>NW_006205995.1:2385129-2387025 GCF_000334495.1 Tupaia belangeri chinensis
TTGCTATAGGGCGCGTGCACTCGCCAGACAGAGAGAGACAGAGAGACAGAAAGCAAGAAATCACCCCCCCAGGTGGGATGGCCACGCCACAATCCCTTCTCCTCTGTTCTCCTCTCGGGATCTTGGGCATGCACGCACACGCGCCCGGCGTGAATTTTAAGCCACTGGGTCCGGAATGCGAACCGCGGTCAACCATGTGGGAGTCCAACGACATAGCCATTACACTAACTGCTGGTCCCAAATAAAATAATTCTTTTAAAAAATAAAAAGGCCCAGCTTTGTAGCATGGCGGTTAAAGCAGCTGGAATCCCACATGAATGACCACATGGTTTGAGTCCAGGACCTAGTGACTTGGAAATCATGCCAGGCATGTGTGCTTATATGCCCAATTCCTGAAAAGAGAAATGGGGAAGGGATTGCAGTGTGACCATCCCCCACGGGGGTGCTTTCTCACTTTACTTCCCTCTAGTGAGTGCACATGCCCTGTAACAAAATTAAAAACCGAACAAATGAATAGTCAAAAATGTTTGTGAGTAAATGCGAGGTGCAGCAGAGAGAAATACCGCATCTTTTCCTATATGCTGCTCAGTCTATTGTAGTTATTTGGAGCCCTGTAACTAGTTTTGGTCCATAGGCTGTGAGGGGAATCACTTACAAGCTGAGGCAGGAAAAAAGTTTGATTCTCGGGACCAGCAGATGGCGTAATGGTTAGTTCACTGGACTCTGACGTAATCAACCAGGGTTTGGGTCTTGGACCTGGTGACTCAAACCTCACACTGGGTGCATGTGTGTGTGTGTGCCCAAGATCCTGAGAAGAAGATGGAGGAGAAGGGATTGCAGGGTGGCCATCCCCCCTGGGGGGAGATTCCTCGCTTTCTGTCTCTCTGTCTTTCCAGCGAGAGCACATGCCCTAATAGCAAAAATATCTCTCTCAAGGAAAAAAAAAAAAAGAAGGAAAAAAAAAAAAACCTTGATTCTCTAGATTTTATTTTGCTACTCTAACTCAAGTGGTTTCCTGAGTGACATTGTGGAGCAAAACTCACTACCCACATGTTTAGAACAGTGTTAAGTGAGAAACGAATTTTTGTTGGGTTAAGCCATTGAGATATGGAAGTTGTTTGCAACTGGAACTTAATTTAGTCTATCCTAATTCACAGCAGTTCCCTAAAGGCAACATGCTCTCTCCATCCTCATCTTCGTCCTCATCATCGTGTGCTAAGCACAGTCAATCTTCAGTAGACTTCTTATTTATTGAATGATTAAAACAATGCCTAAGTCAATAAATGAATACATGATTATAACTTGCCTTTCCCCATAACCTCTGCTTTCTTCTCCTTTCATGGCAGAATGACTACCTGCTCCATCCATGTTTGTGTTTCTTCCTAGCATAAACGCTTAGCAGCTGCCTTGTAACTCAAAGGGCCTTGTGACTAGTTCTCATCAATGGAAAAGTATGCAGAAATGATGTACTTATCTCTGGGTCCAGCCCATGAAACACTGAGCTAGGGATTCTCCCCTTACTCTTTATCCTTTCAACCAGATTCAGAGGAACCAACAGAGAATTCCAAGGTCCAAGAAGATCCAGGAGTCACCAAATTGAAGATACTTGGCTCCTGGGTTCCTGAGTGATAGTGTGGAGTAAACTTCCACCCACTTTGCCCCCAACCAATTTATGCTGGAGTAAGACATCAATAAGAAATAATTATTGTGGGATCAGCAGTTAGCATAATAGCTATGTCACTGGATTCCCACGTAGTCGACCGCAGTTCGAGTCCCAGACCCAGTGGCTTAAATTCACGCCGGGCACGTGTGCGTGTGTGCCCAAGATCCCAAGAGAAGAATGGAGGAGAAGGGATTGCGGTGTGGCCACCCCCCCCCCCCCGGGGGGGGAGCTTT
>NW_006205995.1:2387056-2399923 GCF_000334495.1 Tupaia belangeri chinensis
CGCTTTCTATCTCTGTGTCTCTCTCTGTCTGTCTGGCGAGCGCACGTGCCCTATAGCAAAAATCTCTCAAAAAAAAAAAAAAAAGGAAATAATTATTGTGGGCCAGCAGGTGGCATGGTGGCTAAGGCAATGGACTTCCACATAGCAAACTGTGGTTTGAGTCCCAGACCCAGTGCCTTGAAAAATCACGTCAAGCACCTGTGCATGGGTGCCTAAAATCCCAAGAGGAGAACAGAGGAGAAGGGATTGTAATATGGCCATCATTCTGGGAGATTATTTCTTACTCTTCCTTCTTTCTGTCTCTCTGGTAAGTGCACATTGACCTTTGGCAAAAACCTGGGGTAAAAAAAAAAGAAAAAGAAAAAAGAAATATTGTGTTTAACCATAGAGATTCAAGGCTATTAATTACATTCAGAGTCTTATATACACACCCCAGTTACCTGATTTATCCAAGACTGAAATAAAAAGCACATAAACAGTTTGGTATACCCTTGCCATAACTCCCAATCTATGAGGGCTTAAAGAGAAATTTCTTTCATTAGTGCTGATTATTGGGTACCTTCATTGTCCACCACTTTCTCTCCGACACAGATATAACCTGGGTCTTGATCAGTGCCAATCACGGAAGAACTAAGGGCATACACTTCTTTTTTTTCTCTTAATATGCCAAAGGGCACACGTATGTGTGTGAGGGAGAGAAAGAAGGCACCCCAGCAGAACCTGGTCATACGACAATCTTTCTCCCTCCAATTCTCCAGTCCTTCAGGATCCCGGACATGTACCCAGCGTGTAAGTTGCTGTGGCTGGGACTCGACCATGTGAGGTCTGGCTTCCTTTGCTTAACCGCTATGCTATAGCAGCTCTTATGCCCATGAGGTGGCCTGTTCATGGTAAGAGGTGCTGCTTCCTAAGCCTGAGATCCATTTCTTTTACTTTTTTTAAAAAGAATGATTTATATATTTAATTCCATTTGTTATTATTATTATTATTTTAATTATCTATTTTATTTATTCATTCATTTTATTTTTTAGTTTGACCAGAGAGAGACAAAGGGTGAGAGGGAGAGAATGAGGAAGTGAGAAAGCAAGCCACCAGATTCAGGACTTGAACCCTGGTTGGCCATGTGGGAGTGTCCAGCGCCTTAACCACCACGCCACCTGCTGGTCCCTTATTTTTTAATTTGACCAGAGAGAGAGAGAGAAAGGGAAAGGGAGAAAATAATCTGCCGGGTCTGGGACTTGAACTATGGTTAGCTGTGTGGGAATCCAGCACCTTGAACCACCACACCACCTGCTGGCCCCCTGAGATTCATGTTCACACAATGTAGGTTTTTTTTTTAAAGAATTATTTATTTAATTTTATTTATTCATTCAATCATTTTCATTTGACCAGAGAAAGATAGATGCACAGAGAGAAGGAAAATGAGAAAGCAAGCCACCAGGTCTGGGATTTGAACCGTGCTTGGCCATATGGGAGTATCCAGTGCCTTCACAACCATGCCACCTACTGGCCCCACACAGTGCAGTCTTTATTTTGGAGTTTTTAGCTTAATACAACAGGAACTCCTAGAATAAGACCATGCTTTACTTATTGGGTCCTGCTCCAGAGCTATAACTTCCGCTCCAGAAGTTGGTTTTATATTAATTAGCCACAGTAGGCATCCCAAGGCAAGCTTTCTGTCTGTTTGGAGTCTTGGGTCTGGGTCTTGCCTACCCCCTTCATACCCTGCCTCCCACACATGCTGAGGAACCTCACCGTACCCAGGTGCCCTAGTTGTTCCAAATATACCCATCTCCCTTGAAGTCCACTGAGGTCCCTTTGCCCTGCTGAGCTGCTGGAATCTTTACTTTCCACTGGGTCCACACCTACCTTTCAGTACCCAGTGTGGGTGGGTCTGGAGCCAGGTACTGTCCTGACCTCTCTCTCCAGCCCCATGTACACAGTGGTGCCTTGCACTGGGGTTCTGAGATTGCTCAGTGCAGAGGTCACTAGGGTATTTAGTCTTCCCACTGGCATTTAGCATTTTAATGAATGTTTTTTATGACAACAAATGTGTTTTTAACTGCAGAGTATCACAACCTAATGGTTTTAGGGCCTTGTATTTTTATGAGAATGGATATGCTGCACTTGGAACCTGCTTAGCATGTGCACATTATTTTGTATTACTAAATCCAACCTACTGGTACCCCAGCTTAAAGTCTTGATGACTCAGTCTGTGGGTTCACAAAGGTCCCGGCTGACTGCCCTACCGTAAGGTGCCACGTAAGCAAACTTTCAAGACTCTTCCTTCTGTAACCTCACTTTTGTCCTATAGTCCTTCCTAATATGCTTGGCTTTTGTTAGTCAGCCTATATCTTTATTGCCCAGCTAAATAGACCTAGTTCCTTCTAAACAGTGACTGAATGAGCTTAAGGAAGTTAGGAGATAAATACTTGCTGCTTGTAGGTCCCAGTTGTCAATAGTCAATTCTCAGGAAAGCAGCTGCTATAAGGAGTCTGTCCTACCCTCCTGGCAGCAATAGTGACAATAAAATTCTTACCCCACATATGTCCTGGAAACACCCAGTTTCCACCCTGGAAGGGCAGAGCATTGCATGTGCGCTCAGACGTCAGCCTCTATACGAAGGATGTGTAGATAACTAACACAGAGTGTTTAATACGTGCCAAGCATTGTGCGGCACGTCTTACGTACTCTTCTAACCCCTGCAGCATTTTTACAAGGTCGATACCATCATTATAGCTCTTCTTTTACAGACAAGGAACTGAGGCTTATATGCTTGAGGAAACTTGGCCAAAGTCATCGTGCCAGTGAGGATGGATCTGTCTGTAAGAAATAAAAACTTACGAGATGTGGTTTATACCAGTGTAACGTGGTACCACTTAATGGGTTTAAGGATCACTTAGGGATCCTGTTACACTGCACATTCCAATTCAGTATGGTGGTAGTTAAGAGGTGAGGTTCTGCATTTTTAATAAGCAGCCAAGTGATGCCAGTACTGGTCTCCAGACCAAACTCTGAGTTAGCGAGTGCTTTGGCTCATTGTTTTCCTAACGAGCAGTTTGGAGGTGGACGGTTCCAGGGATGATTCTGCAGCTCTGCAGTTTCCTTCTGGACACACAGCTTTGATATGGCATCATAAGTAAGCTGACGAGCTACTCCTCATGGTCACAAGATGGCTGTTTCCTTGTGGTCACAACACGGTCACCTCTGCTCCAAGCGTCACATCTTCATATAGCTATAGATACGATTCATTTCATATACCATCTGCTGGTCCCGAGTTAGCCATTATTAACAATTGATAAACTTCTCACACTAATAGTTTTGTATTACTACTTTTTGGTCAAATAGTTTTTGTTTTGTTTTGTTTTGTTTTAGTGTCGAAATAAATATCTTTTTCTGTGTTAAGAAATGTCTCTTGGGGCTAGCAGGTAGCATGGTAGTTAAGGACACTGGACTCCCACATGGCCGACCGTGGTTTGAGTCCCGGTCTGGCGACTTGCTTTCTCACTTTGTCTCTCTCTCTCTCTCTCTGTCATTCTCTGGTCAAATTTAAATAATAAATAAATAAATACAGTTAAATAAAATAATTCTTTTAAAAAGAAAGAAATGTCTCTTAATATTTGAAGGATAATGTTTAAGGTGAAGACACTATAAATAGAAAACTAGCTCACTACATTGTAAACTGGCATTGGCAATGGAAAAAAAGAAGAGAGAGAGTGTCCATAAATGGAAGAGAATGTTCACACGGGAGGCCAACTGTTGTTTTTAAATTAACCATGATGATAATATTTAACCCTTTGCTCCCAAAGACATTAAATAGGTAATCATTAGGAATCAAGAGGCAACTAGAACAAAATTATGAAAATTCTTAAGACATATTTGAGAGACCAGCAGGTGGCATGGTGTTTAAGGTGCTGGACACTCCCACATGATCGACCACAGTTCAAGTCCCAGACCTGGTGGCTTCCTTTCTCTCTCTCTCTCTCTCTCTGTAGTCAAAATAAAAAATTAAAAAAATGTGGTCAAAATAAAAAATAAAAATAGGTGGATAAATAAATATAATTAATTTTTTAAAAAAAAAAAGACATGAATCTAAAATGCTAAGCAAAAAGGCAAGCAAACCCTTTTTTGGGGGGCCTGACTCTTTCTAAAGGTAAGTTGTAAGATGTGTAACCAATTATCAACTGAAGAGAACTGATATGGTATCTGCCTGATATAAAAATCCAAATGAATGTACATATCCTCTAATAATAACCAAAAGAGAACCTAGGACTGCTAAAAATTCAAATTATGTGCCTAAATTATGTGTTTTTTATAGCTTCAGTCTGGCTCTAAAGGAACATTATGACTTTGTGGCTCTGTGCTCTCTTCCTCTTAAAATGCCATTTGTATGCGTGCAGGTGTAACTCATTGCTAGGATGGACGTCCAGTTCGCCTCTAGGCTAGACTAGCTGGGAAAGAACTTTGCAGATGCCAGATACTCCAGGCCCTTATCTCCCATAAGCTGTGGGGCCCAGAGGCAAGATCATAACAAATTCTAATCACACACCCACCAGACAAAAATCAGTGACCAAGGTCACTGCCCTTTTAGAAACAGAAAGTGGAATCAATCCAATCAAAGTACCAGCAGGAGGGAAAATTTCAATGAAAGACTTTCTCAGAGAAAGCATGTTTTCTAAACAAACAGAAAGGGGAAGCATCCAAAAAGAATCACTAAATGAATAAGGAGAAGCCTAGGAAAAGATGCTTTCCTTTAGGATTTTATTTAAGGACCAAGATTCATGACATTATTTCAGCAGTTGCTGGAAAAAAATATTGCTGCTTGTAGGTCCCAGTTGTCAATAGTCAATTCTCAGGAAAGCAGCTGCTATAAGGAGTCTGTCCTACCCTCCTGGCAGCAATAGTGACAATAAAATTCTTACCCCACATATGTCCTGGAAACACCCAGTTTCCACCCTGGAAGGGCAGAGCATTGCATGTGCGCTCAGACGTCAGCCTCTATACGAAGGATGTGTAGATAACTAACACAGAGTGTTTAATACGTGCCAAGCATTGTGCGGCACGTCTTACGTACTCTTCTAACCCCTGCAGCATTTTTACAAGGTCGATACCATCATTATAGCTCTTCTTTTACAGACAAGGAACTGAGGCTTATATGCTTGAGGAAACTTGGCCAAAGTCATCGTGCCAGTGAGGATGGATCTGTCTGTAAGAAATAAAAACTTACGAGATGTGGTTTATACCAGTGTAACGTGGTACCACTTAATGGGTTTAAGGATCACTTAGGGATCCTGTTACACTGCACATTCCAATTCAGTATGGTGGTAGTTAAGAGGTGAGGTTCTGCATTTTTAATAAGCAGCCAAGTGATGCCAGTACTGGTCTCCAGACCAAACTCTGAGTTAGCGAGTGCTTTGGCTCATTGTTTTCCTAACGAGCAGTTTGGAGGTGGACGGTTCCAGGGATGATTCTGCAGCTCTGCAGTTTCCTTCTGGACACACAGCTTTGATATGGCATCATAAGTAAGCTGACGAGCTACTCCTCATGGTCACAAGATGGCTGTTTCCTTGTGGTCACAACACGGTCACCTCTGCTCCAAGCGTCACATCTTCATATAGCTATAGATACGATTCATTTCATATACCATCTGCTGGTCCCGAGTTAGCCATTATTAACAATTGATAAACTTCTCACACTAATAGTTTTGTATTACTACTTTTTGGTCAAATAGTTTTTGTTTTGTTTTGTTTTGTTTTAGTGTCGAAATAAATATCTTTTTCTGTGTTAAGAAATGTCTCTTGGGGCTAGCAGGTAGCATGGTAGTTAAGAGTGTCGAAATAAATATCTTTTTCTGTGTTAAGAAATGTCTCTTGGGGCTAGCAGGTAGCATGGTAGTTAAGGACACTGGACTCCCACATGGCCGACCGTGGTTTGAGTCCCGGTCTGGCGACTTGCTTTCTCACTTTGTCTCTCTCTCTCTCTCTCTGTCATTCTCTGGTCAAATTTAAATAATAAATAAATAAATACAGTTAAATAAAATAATTCTTTTAAAAAGAAAGAAATGTCTCTTAATATTTGAAGGATAATGTTTAAGGTGAAGACACTATAAATAGAAAACTAGCTCACTACATTGTAAACTGGCATTGGCAATGGAAAAAAAGAAGAGAGAGAGTGTCCATAAATGGAAGAGAATGTTCACACGGGAGGCCAACTGTTGTTTTTAAATTAACCATGATGATAATATTTAACCCTTTGCTCCCAAAGACATTAAATAGGTAATCATTAGGAATCAAGAGGCAACTAGAACAAAATTATGAAAATTCTTAAGACATATTTGAGAGACCAGCAGGTGGCATGGTGTTTAAGGTGCTGGACACTCCCACATGATCGACCACAGTTCAAGTCCCAGACCTGGTGGCTTCCTTTCTCTCTCTCTCTCTCTCTCTGTAGTCAAAATAAAAAATTAAAAAAATGTGGTCAAAATAAAAAATAAAAATAGGTGGATAAATAAATATAATTAATTTTTTAAAAAAAAAAAGACATGAATCTAAAATGCTAAGCAAAAAGGCAAGCAAACCCTTTTTTGGGGGGCCTGACTCTTTCTAAAGGTAAGTTGTAAGATGTGTAACCAATTATCAACTGAAGAGAACTGATATGGTATCTGCCTGATATAAAAATCCAAATGAATGTACATATCCTCTAATAATAACCAAAAGAGAACCTAGGACTGCTAAAAATTCAAATTATGTGCCTAAATTATGTGTTTTTTATAGCTTCAGTCTGGCTCTAAAGGAACATTATGACTTTGTGGCTCTGTGCTCTCTTCCTCTTAAAATGCCATTTGTATGCGTGCAGGTGTAACTCATTGCTAGGATGGACGTCCAGTTCGCCTCTAGGCTAGACTAGCTGGGAAAGAACTTTGCAGATGCCAGATACTCCAGGCCCTTATCTCCCATAAGCTGTGGGGCCCAGAGGCAAGATCATAACAAATTCTAATCACACACCCACCAGACAAAAATCAGTGACCAAGGTCACTGCCCTTTTAGAAACAGAAAGTGGAATCAATCCAATCAAAGTACCAGCAGGAGGGAAAATTTCAATGAAAGACTTTCTCAGAGAAAGCATGTTTTCTAAACAAACAGAAAGGGGAAGCATCCAAAAAGAATCACTAAATGAATAAGGAGAAGCCTAGGAAAAGATGCTTTCCTTTAGGATTTTATTTAAGGACCAAGATTCATGACATTATTTCAGCAGTTGCTGGAAAAAAATATTCCAGACACTGTCACTTGCCTCCTGGTACTTTCTGATTTGGGAATGAAATTGGAAAAAAAAAAAAAAAAAAAAGATAAGGGAGATTATCAGGGGAAGTCAATTCTGAAAGTAATTTTGAGAAGATTCTACCTTGCACTTACTATCTCGATTTCAGCAGAGAAATAGCTGGAACAAAAAGTGACTAACTTATCCTCTGGATATTTTGAGAGTGAAAGAGAGCACTGTGAATAAATATGCATGGACAATAGGGGTAAACTACACAGAACTGCGCCAGGCAAACTGGAGGTTTGTCCCCCTAAACTGTAAACACGGCATTATTCCAGGGGCGCTAGAAAGATGCTTAGCAGACATCTGCAATTCCACAACTAGGGCTTTATTTCTTTGCTGGAAGCCAAGGAGTTGAATGACTCAGTTTCCATAAAATTACTCCTAGGGGAACTAACCACTAAGCCTTCTTTAATCAGCCATTTATATTGTAACACACTGCAGAGTCTTCCTCGAGGGTAAGTTTGGAGGGACTCTGCAGAACTCTGAACTTTCTTTTGGCAGGGAAAGGACAGAAGATGGCACTGGATTGAAGGAAGCTAGAGAAGTCTGAGAATGCCCTTGGCCATTAAGACCTAGCACAACCCAGAGCAGTAGCACATGCCACCAACCATGTCAGCTAGGCCTCCTCAGCCCAAAGCATCGATGCCCCTAAAGCCCAGGAGACACACACGTGCCCTCAAAGATCTCATCTTTAACAGAATATAGAAAACAAGAGACCAGCAGTTAGCATAATGGCTATGTCGCTGGACTCCCATGTAGTTGACTGTGATTAGAGTCCCAGACCTGGTGGCTTAAACTCACACTGGGTGTGTGTGCATGTGTGCCCAAGATCCTGAAAGGAGAATGGAGATGAAGGGATTGTGGCGTGGTCATCCCCCCAGGGGGTGATTTCTCACTTTCTGTATCTCTGGCAAGCGAAAAACCTCTAGAGAGAAAGAAAGAAAGAAAGAAAGAAAGGAAGGAAGGAAGGAAGGAAGGAAGGAAGGAAGGAAGGGAGAGAGAGAGAGAAAGAAAGAAAGAAAGAAAGAAAGAAAGAAAGAAAGAAAGAAAGAAAGAAAGAAAGAGAGAGAGAAAGAAAGAGAGAAAGAAAGAAAGAAAGAGAGAAAGAAAGAGAGAAAGAAAGAGAGAAAGAAAGAAAGAAGACAAGCTTTCAGCTCCTCACGAATCATCTTGCCCCATATAAGCCAAATGAGCAGCTTATAAAATAACTGACATCTTTATTAAGCCTGGCAACTGCTTTCCCTTGACTTTATAGAACCAGCTAGGGAAAAGTCCCCAATCTTCACGGTCACCGAGTATTAATAGCCCCACCAGCCACTTGGAGTCTTCCCCACTCAGGGGAAGAAGGGAGAGAAGATCCCTGAGTTACCCTTATAAGGCATCTTTTCTCACAAAAGAGATTAAGGGATTGTTTTCTATTTCTTGACTCTGAGCAATTTTATCTCAGTTTCAATTACTATTTAATGTGAATCCATAGTATTAAAAGCAACTGCGAAATAAATAAATGAATAAATCAAAGCCCGTAGGATATAATTTAGGTTATTTTTGACCAGTAATTTGCATCAACCCCATCCTTGCTTTTCACAACAGGTTATACAAGCAAGGTAATAGCCAGTGACACCTCACTTTCTATGAATATAGAAATGAACTGGAGGATGTCTTTGGAGAAGATTACAGCTTTTACGTAAAGCTATTTTCAGAAATAAAGTCCTGAAATAGAAACTTACAATCTGAGCAGAAGCCAAACAGCTCCAAGATTCCTGTACCAAGGTGTTCTTGCTACAAGGTCCGCTAGTACAATTGCACCTTTCATAAAACGGCTGAGAACCAGAGCCCAGCCTACACAGCCCCCGGAGTTCACCATCTGGAGTAGCCATGTCCAGTGGGGCCTTCTGCAGTGATGGCATGTCCTTACCTGTGCTGTCCCACACGGTGGCTCTGAGCCAAGTGTGACCAGCAAGCACTTAAAAGGTGGCCAGTGCAACAGAGGAACTGAATGCTTCATTACATTTTAATTAATTTAAATCCCAATAGCCACACGTGACTAAGGGCTATCTTACTGGACAACACAAGTGTAGAAGCTAAAGGAGCCTGAAGGACGTGATCCCAGAAGTCACCTCTGAATTCAGCAAGGAATATGACAGGATAGCATTTGATAAACTCAACATTGTGACTGTATAAAATAACTACCGTTTCTGCTAAGTACTTCCAAGTCTTCACAGCAGCCTGGTCTAGGCCCTTTATGATCTGGCCTTCTACCCTTCCTCCACCTTCATTCATCACCCTAGGATCTCAGGGCCTGCTGCTTGCCCTTACTCCTTCAGCTCCAGCTCCAGTGGCTCCCGGGCAGCATTTCTGCCTCAGGGCTTTTGCACTTGCTGTTTTCTCTGCCTAGATCACTCTTCTTGGACCTATAAGGGATGGAAGTTTGCTCCCTTTCTTCCTACAAATTAATGCTCAAATATTATTCCTCCAGGAGGTCTTTGCTAACCACTCTATTTAGAATTCTAATACTCACCACTCTCTTTTTTTTTCCCTACCTTCATTTTTCTCTTGAATGCTTATCCCCTTTTAATAACCTTATTTTTTTTTAGAAAAGAATTCTTGTGGGACCAGCAGTTAGCATAATGGCTATGTCGCTGGACTCCCATGTAGTCGATCACGGTTTGCGTCCCGGACCCGGTGGCTTAAAACTCACGCCAGGTGCGTGTGTGTGCGCCCAGGATCCCGAGAGGAGAACAGAGGAGAAGGGATTGCGGCGTGGCTATCCCCCCTGGGGGGTGATTTCTCGCTTTCTGTCTCTCTGTCTCTCTCTGTCTGTCTGGCAAGCACACGCGCCCTATAGCAAAAACCTCTCCAAAAAAAAAGAAAAGAAAGAAAGAAAAGAATTATTGTATTTAACTTTTTTTTTATTTGAGAGGGACAGAGAAGGACAGAGCAAGAGAGAGAGGGAAAGTGAGAAAGTAAGCTGCCAGGTCCGGGGCTCAAACTATAGTCAGCCATGTGGGAGTCCAGTGCCTTAATGACTATATTACCTGATACTTTAAAACAGGAGTAGCAATTATTATGTGAAATGTCCTGCTCTTTAAATATTGGCAACTAATTAAGACATACTAAAAATAGCAAAAGGGTCAAAACTCCAGTGAACCAGAGTCAGCCCTGCAGTCACTGGCTTGTGGTCTCTGGAAAGACTCAATCGTGAATGCCAGTCAGTGGTACAGAGCAGACGCAGGGCAACCCCCCCTCCCCCCCAGTACACTAACGACTGGTCCCAGTGAGAAAGTCAGTCGCCAGGTCCGGTACTCGAACCATGATCAGGCCATGTGGGAGTCTAGCACCCTTAACCACCACGTCACCTGCCGGCCCCCCTCCCCTTTTAATATACTTCTAACATAACTCACTTATTTCATCTACTTCCCATTTGAATGTGAACTTTATTTGTTGTGTTTACTTCTGTGGTCAGTGGTGTACTTATACATATTTAAGCCACCTCTTTGGAGGGAGACGCTCTGATTTTAGGAGCCAATTTCTGTGCTGTAAATATTCTCATTATTGCCTATTTTAAGCTACCAACAGGAAGCTACTGAAACCGAATATACAGTTAAACATAATCTGAAGTTTAAGAAGAGACAAAACTATTAAAACATAGTGATAAAAGTCAGAAAGCAGGCCAGCCTACAGCGTGGTGGTTACAACAGCTGGATCTCACATACCCTACTATCAGGTTTGAGTCCTAGACGGTGGCTTAGGAGGACACACCAGGCATGTGTACATGCATCCCCAAAATCCCAAGGGCAGAATTGAGGAGAAGGAGATGGTAGCCTGGCGATTTCTCATTTTCCCTCTCACTATCTCTCTGTCTCTCACTGGTGAGCATGCATACCCTATAGCAAGAACAAAAACAAAACCAACTAAACAAAAGAAGCTAGAAAACAGTTATCTTTGGAAGAAAATGTGAGGTACAGGAGAACATAAGAGGAACTTCTGGAAGAGCTAGCAATTCTGAGTATCCTGAGTGGGTGCTGGTCATGCGGGTGTGCTGAGTTTGTGAAATACTTCCTAAGTTGTAAAATATTTCTCTTACCTTTCCCTATTTCCTGAGCGCAACCCTTTCATTACTGAGTTTTAGACTTATGGCCTTAGGTTCTTATCTTGTGACAGTGGGTCACCTCCCTAAACACACTTCTATTTAAACTGAGGTCCCCATCTTGGCTGATCTAAAAGGCTGGTAACGACTGGCTACACTTGCAGACTGGGTCGAACTCTAACGCTACACGAGGCTGGAGATATCACATGACCCTATCACCATGATCTCTGGCATGTACACCTGACACGGAATGCCAGCGGTAGGTTAATGAAAAACAAGAATAAAGGGGAAGTGGGGTACTAATGGCAAAGCTTGTTAATGAGAAAATATGAGAGGTCTTCAAAAACTTATGGAAAATCTATGCATGGATTTCACTTTTTCCCCACAAAATAAATTCACACTTTAATTCTATTTTTCCATGAAATTCTATTTCTCCATAGGGGCTGGCAGACATGTTGTGGACGAGGTGCTGGACTTCCACATGGCTGAACACAGTTGAAGTCCAGACCTAGTGGCTTGTCTTTTCACTTTCCCTTACTCTCTCTCTCATCAAATTTTAAAAATAATTATGGAACCAGCAGATGGCATAATGGTTACATCACCAGACTCCCACAGAGTCAGCTGCAGTTCAAGTCCTGGACCCGGTGACAAAACTCATGTCAGGCACTTGTGTGTGCATGTGTGCCCAAAATCTCAAGAGGAGAATGGAGAAGAGATTATGGTATGGACAACCCCCTTGGGGGGTGATTTCTCGCTGTCTCCCTGTCTCTCTCTGTCTTTCTGTCTGTCTGGCGAGCGCACGTGCCCTATAGTGAAAAAAACCTCTCCAAAAAAAAAAAAAATTAAACTAACTAATTAACTAAATTTAAAATAAAATAAGTTTTTTTTTGAGAGGTTTTTTTCACTATCCGGGGGGGTGATTTCTCGCTGTCTCCCTGTCTCTCTCTGTCTTTCTGTCTGTCTGGCGAGCGCACGTGCCCTATAGTGAAAAAAACCTCTCCAAAAAAAAAAAAAATTAAACTAACTAATTAACTAAATTTAAAATAAAATAAGTTTTTTTTTGAGAGGTTTTTTTCACTATCCGGGGGGGTGATTTCTCGCTGTCTCCCTGTCTCTCTCTGTCTTTCTGTCTGTCTGGCGAGCGCACGTGCCCTATAGTGAAAAAAACCTCTCCAAAAAAAAAAAAAATTAAACTAACTAATTAACTAAATTTAAAATAAAATAAGTTTTTTTTTGAGAGGTTTTTTTCACTATCCGGGGGGGTGATTTCTCGCTGTCTCCCTGTCTCTCTCTGTCTTTCTGTCTGTCTGGCGAGCGCACGTGCCCTATAGTGAAAAAAACCTCTCCAAAAAAAAAAAAAACTTATTTTATTTTAAATTTAGTTAATTAGTTAGTTTAATTTTTTTTTTTTTTGTGAGGTTTTTGCTATAGGGCGCATGCGCTCACCAGACAGACAGAGA
>NW_006205995.1:2400209-2402199 GCF_000334495.1 Tupaia belangeri chinensis
GTGGTCGGCCATGTGGGAGTCCAGCAACCTTAACTACCACGACATCTGCCGACCCCCGATATAAGATATTATTATTATTTATTTATTTAATTGCATTTGTTACTATTTTTAATTTGACCAGAGAGATAGAAAGAGAGAGAGAGAGAGAGAGATAAAGCAAGCTGCCAGGTCCAGAACTCAAACCATGGTCGATCATGTGGGAATCTAGCACCTTAACCACTGTGCCACCTGCTGGCCCAAGAATGTTGACATATTAATCTTGTTTTCATAGATATAAGTACTTTTATCCTCAAACAAGTGGATTGTGTGCTAGTATGCAACGCGTGGTTTTGCACAAATATTTTACCACGACCATTTTTCTACCATTTTTCTATGGCATTAAATGTTCGGGACTGAAATCATGGTCAGCCATGTGGGAGTCCAGTGCCCTTAACTACCACACTGTCTGCCAACCCCAAGATGTTAACTTATTTTTATGAATGGGTGTCATCATTGATGTTGGGAGAAAAAAACACACTGGTTTATCCTTAAAAATATTCTTTATTTGTGGCTGGCAGATGGTGTGATGGTTAAGGGTGCTGGACTCCCAAACGTCTGACTGCAGTTTGAGTCCTAGACCTGGCAGGTTGCTTTCTCACTCTCTCTCTCTCTCTCATTCTGTCCCTCTCTGGTCAAAGTAAAAGTAAATAAATAAGTAAAATAAAGTTCAATAAAATAATTCTTTTTTAAAAAATTCTTTATTCAAGAGCCAGCAGGTGGTGTGGTGGTTGATGTGATAGACTCCCACATGGCTGACCGCGGTTCAAGTCCAGGACCTGGTGGCTTGCTTTCTCGCTTTCTCTCTTTCTCTCTCTGGTGAATGTTTAAGTTTTAGAAGACACTTCAGAGGTGATTTAGTATTCAAAACCAGAACATGCTTCTTGGGACCAGCAGTTAGAGTAATGGCTATGTCGCTGGACTCCCATGTAGTCAACCGCAGTTCACGTCCTGGACCCGGTGGCTTAAAACTCACGCCGGGTGCATGTGCGTGTGTGCCCAAGATCCCGAGAGGAGAATGGAGGAGAAGGGATTGCGGCGTGGCCATCCCCCCGGGGGGTGATTTCTCACTTTCTTTCTCTCTGTCTCTCTCTGTCTGTCTGGAGAGCACACGCGCCCTATAGCAAAAACCTCTCCAAAAAATAAATAAATAAACATATGCTTCTTAGTTATTGGTAAATTTTTTTTTTTTAATTCAGAAAATGTATTGAGCACCTACAATGGTACAGCTGGGTAGCCATTTGGTTGGACTTAAATTCCTGCTCTGGATCAGCCCCATACACTAGTAGTCAAAAGAGGGCCAGCTGGTGGCATGGTGGTTAAGGGAGCTAGACTCCCACTATGACTGACTGTGGTTTGAATCCCAGACCTGGTGACTTGCTTTCTCATTTTTTTCTGTCCCTCTCTAGTCAAATTAAAATAAATAAAATGAAATAATTCTTTACCAAAAAAAAAAAAAAAACTAATTTTTTTTTTTTAAGAACTATATCCCACATGGCCAATAATCATTTAAAAAAGAACTATATCACACATGGCCAATAATCATTTAAATCCAGCCAGAGACGCATGTGTGAGTGTGCTCGAAACCCTGACAAGATACAGAAACAGAGGACAGGAGATTATAGCATGACCACACCCCCAACGAGGGGGTGCTTTCTTCTTTTCTCTCTCTACGTCTTTTCTTCTGGAGAGTACCTACCCTCTGACAACAACAAAATTCCTGCTCTGTATTTTGTTGGAATATGTTATATGTATAATTTGATCTCTTAACTTCCTCACCTGCAAACTCGAGTATTTACCTCATAAAATTCCTTCAAATGAGGGCCAATTCTATAGCACAGTTAATGAGTGCAATGCATTGGGAGCCAGATCCCACATAGCAAACTGAGATTCAAATCCCGCCATGCGGCTTTAAAAACTCACCATGTGCGTAGGTGTACGTGTGCATGCCCAA
>NW_006205995.1:2402250-2409927 GCF_000334495.1 Tupaia belangeri chinensis
GGAAAGAGAGTAGAGGGACAGGACTGAGGCCTAACCATGCTCCACTATGGGAAGGCGTGTCTCTCTCTGGCAAGTGGATGCATCCTCTGGCAATAAGCAATAAATTTATTTACTTGTTTTTTTTTAAAGAATTATTTAACTTTATTAATTATTATTATTATTGAATTTGACCAGAGAGGACAGAGAGAGAGGGAAAGTGGGAAAGCAAGCCATCAGGTCGGGGATTTAAACTGCGGTTGGCCAATGTGGGAGTCCAGCGCCCTTAACCACCAGGCTACCTGCTGGCCCCAGACTTGTTATCCTTTTAATGTCTTTAAGATCATTAGTACTTGGGACCAGCAGTTAGCATAATGGTTATGTCGCTGGACTCCCATGTAGTCAACTGCAATTCAAGTCCTGGACCCGGTGGCTTAGACTCACGGCGGAGTGGCCATCCCCCCTGGGGGGTGATTTCTTGCTCTCTGTCTCTCTGTCTCTGTCTTTCTGGCGAGCGCACATGCCCTATAGCAGAAACTTCTCCGGAAAAAAAAAAAAAGATCTAGAGTACTATTGCTTCCCTTGTTTCTGATATTGGGAATGTATATGGACTCTTTTTTCCTCTAATCAGTTTGGCTAGAGTTCTTCCAATTCTGTCAATCTTTTTAAAGAGTTAGTCTTTTGGGAACCAGCAGTTAATGTAATGGCTATGTCACTGGACTCCCACATAGTCGACCGCGGTTCGCATCCCAGACCTGGTGGCTTAAAACTCACGCCGGGCGCGTGTGAGTGCGTGCTCAAGATCCTGAGAGGAGAATGGAGGAGAAGGGATTGCAGCATGACCATCCCCCCTGGGGGTGATTTCTCACTTTCTGTCTCTATGTCTCTCTCTGTCTGTCTGGTGAGCGCACGCGCCCTATAGTGAAAATCTCTCCAAAAAAAAAAAAAAAATTAGTCTTTTAGCTTATTTTCTCTATTTTTTCTTTCTTTTTTTTTTTTTTAGAGGTTTTTGCCATAGGGCGCGTGCACTCGCCAGACAGAGAGACAGAGAGAACGAAAAGAGAAATCACCCCCCAAGGGGGATGGCCACACACCACAATCCTTTCTCCTCCGTTCTCGTCTCGGGATCTTGGGCACGCACGCACGCACATGTGCCCGCATGGGTTTTAAGCCACTGGGTCTGGGACGCAAACCGCGGTTGACTACGTGGGAGTCCAGCGACATAGCCATTACACTAACTGCTGGTTCCCTATTTTTTCTTTTTTTAAATTAAAAGTTGTTTGGTATTTTTTTTAATTGCCAGAGAGCACTTGTGCTCCCCAGAAGAAAACAAAGACAGAAGGAGAAGTAACCCCAGTGGGGCGTGGTCACACTACAGCGTTCCCCTCCATTTCTCTACCTGCCAGGTTTTAGGGGCATGCGTGCACACACACTTGGCATGTTCTTAAGCCTTGGGTGTTGGGATTCAAATATAGGTCAGCCATGTGGGATCTAGCTTCCTCTAACCACTGAGCTATGAAGCCAGCCCCACAGGTTTTTTAGGTTTATTTATTTTATTTGTGACCGAGAGTGTGAGCATGTGCATGAAAAGAGAGAGAGGGAGAGAGAGAGGTAGTCTCTACAGGGGCTTGTCATACTGCGGTCTCATTTCCCCAGTTCCTCAGCTTGTCAAGACCCTGGGCCTGGCTATCCTTGACACGGTTCCATTCAAAGCTGGGGATATGAACCTGTAGTCCACCAGGCTGACGACATTACAGTCAGTTTGCTACTGACTGTGCCACCGGGCTGGGCCATGCAGCCCCCAATTTTTGATATGTGTGTTTTACATTTTCTTCCATTCAAAATACTTAAATTTCCTGTGATTTCTTCTTTGACCAATGGGTTATTAGAACTGTGTCTTAAGTTTTTAATTAGTTGAGGATTTTCCAGTTATCTTAAGAATTATTTAATTTAACTTTATTATTTATTTAACTTGACCAGAGAGGGACAGAGTGAGAGTGAGAGAGTGAGAGAGAGAAAGAGAAAAAGTGAGAAAGCAAGCTGCCAGGTCCTGAACTTAAACCGTGGTCAGCCATGTGGGAGTCCAGCACACTTAACCACCACACCAACTGCCGGCCCTCCAAATAGCTTTATGTTAATGATTTCCAAATTCTGTTTGGGCTAGACAACACACTTTATGTAATTTTTTGTTTGTTTGTTTGTTTGTTTTTTTATAGAGCGCCTGTGCTTGCCAGAAAGACAGAGAGATAGAAAGCAAGAAATCACCCCCTCCACTCTCTTCTCAGGATCTTGGGCAAGCACGCACATGCCTGGCGTGAGTTTTAAGCCACCAGGTCCAGGACTCAAACCACAACCTACTACATGGGAGTCCAGCAACATAGCCATTACACCAACTGCTCGTCCCAACACTTTATGTAATTTGAAACCTCTTAAACGTATCAAGATTTGTTTTATGGCCAAATAGTTTATTTGGTAAAGGTCCTGTGTACACCAAATAAAATGGTTCACTTGATAAAGGTGCCGTGTACACTTCATGTTTTTCGGTTGTTGGGTGGAGTGCTCTATAGATGCAATCAGGTCAAGCTAGTTGTTAGTTTCAACTGTCTTCATACTTACTTGTTTTCTGCTGACTTGTTCTTTCAATTATTGAGAGAAGAATGTTGAAATCTTTCATTATAATTAGAGATTTATCTATTTTTCCTTTCTGTTTTATTGGTTTTGGAGCATAGGGTTTGCTTTTTATCTTACCTTCTCAGATGATTCTAATACTCAGCCAGCATTTTGCCCTAAATGTTGCATGAACTCAAGCACGTATCAGAGTTTCTGAATCAGTAGGTCTGGGTGGGGCCCAAGAATTTGTATTTATCACAGCTCCCAGATAATGCTGATACTGCTGGTCTAGGCAGCCACACTATTTCTTTTCTTTTTTGACAGGTTTTTTGCTATAAGATGCATGCTCTCTCCAAAAAGAGAGAGACAGAAAGCGAGAAATC
Organism: Tupaia belangeri chinensis; assembly: GCF_000334495.1. NCBI lineage: Eukaryota > Metazoa > Chordata > Mammalia > Scandentia > Tupaiidae > Tupaia > Tupaia belangeri. Next base: position 2,405,220 of record NW_006205995.1, read on the forward strand.
ACCCCCCCGGGGGGGGTAATGACCAATCTCTTCTCCTCCATTCTCCTCTCAGGATCTTGGGCACACATGCACATGCGCGCGGTGTGAGTTTAAGCCACCAGGTCCAGGACTCGAACCGCAGTTCACTGCATGGGAATCCAGCGACATAGGCATTATGCCAACTGCTGGTCCCAGCACACTATTTAAGAGAGTGGGTTTTTTGCTATAGGGTGCATGCACTCATCGGAGAGAGATAGACAGAAACTGAAAAATCACCCCCTGGGGGGATAGCCACGCCTCAATCCCTTCTCCATTTTCCTCTCAGGATTTTGGATAGACACGCACATGCACCTGGCATGAGTTTATGCCACCAGGTCTGGGACTCGAACTGCAGAGGACCACATGGGAATCCAGAGACATAACCATTACACCATCTGCTGGTCCCAGGGATTGCACTTTAAGAATCACCCACGAGGCCGGTAGGTGGCATGGTGATTAAGGGCACTGGACTGCCACATGGCCAACCACAGTTCGAGTTCTGGACCTGGCAGCTTGCTTTCTCACTTTCTCTCTCTCTCTCTGTCCCTCTCTGGTCAAATTAAAATAAGTAAATAAATAAATAAACTTAAATAAAATAATTATATTAAAAAAAAAAAGAATCGCACACTGGGCTGGCTGCTGGACCAGTTATTAGGGAGCCAGATCCCACAAGTCTAACCATGGTCTGAATCCCAGTTCCTGCAGCTTGAAAAGACACTCACCGAGCATGTGTGCATGTGTGCCCCAAATACCAAGGAGCAGAAGGGAAGGGACTGCAATGTGGCCACACCTCACTGGGGAGTGCTTTCTCCCTCTCTCTTCCTGGTGAGTGCATGAACTCTTTGACAATTAAAATAACAATAACAATAATAATAAACAGGAATCACTGGCTAAGCCAACGTTTCTCACCTGTGGCTACATATTAGAAGTGCCTGGGGAGGTTTAGATATCCTGGATCTCAGGTCACATCCACACCAATAAATTTAGAATCTGCACAGGGTGACAGGCCATAGCTGAACCTCGGCATTGGTATCCTTTAAAGCAGCTCCGTGTAATTCTAGTAAGTAGTCGAGATTGAGAATTTCTATTTTATACTAAAGTAGTTACCCGGTTGCCCAGGAACGTCCTTGGGGCACGTTATCCACACTTCATAGGTATCCTCCGGGTGAAAGACAGTGGGCAGCATGGCAAACAAGAGGTCAGATGAATGACCTCGTGTGTAGGAGCAGGGCACTGGGCTTCAAGTCCTCCTTTCCTCCTTCATAAAACAAAACCAGTATTTCCCATCCATTTTTTAGAATATAAAATGTTCTGACACCAAATATCATTCTTTTATCATTGGGGAAAGAAGAAATTCTATCACCTTAATGTACTTATGAGCCCAAATGATCTTTAATCTAATGATACTGATTTTCCATAGTTGGGTTTTTATACTTTCTTTAGAGAAGAATATTGACTTAAAAATATCGAGGTAGCTTTTATCCTACCCAATATAGTTGGCCCTAGTGATCCTGAGCTCTGCATCTGCAGATTCAAGCAACTAATAGTGGAAAATGTTACTTTGTTGCTGACATAAAGATATAGTTAGGCCTCCTTGAGAGTTGTGTCTGTACTGAATATGCACAGACTTTGTCTCATAATTATCTCATAATTATTCCCAAAACACTACACTGTAACAACTATTTAGTGGCATTTACATCCTATGAGGTATATGAGGGGGCTTCAAAAAGTTTGTGGAATGAGCCTGCAGGCGGCATGGTAGTTAAGGCTCTGGACTCCCACGTGGTCAAATAAGGTTCAAGTTCTAGGCCTGATGGTGGCTTGCTTTTTCACTTTCCCTCTCTCTTTCTTTGGTCAAATTAAAAAATAATAAGAATAAATGACATTAAATAAATAATTCTTTTAAAAATGGTTTCAAAAGTTTGTGGGAAAATGGAATAAAAGTATGAGTTTATTTTAGTGCAAAGACATTTCTAAATCCATGCATAGTTTTTCTCATCATATGCATTTTCCATATGTTTTTTTTTTTGATGACCCCTCATATAACTAATCTAGAGATGACTTAAACTATACAGAATGATGTGTGTCAGTTCCACTTTATGTAAGGGAATTAAGCATCTCAGACTCTGGCATCTGCAGGAGAGTAGACGGGGTCCTGGAATCAACCCCTGTAGACAATGAGGGATGACTGTACTTACAGGAAAATTCATGTGTCATAGAGGTATGCTCCAACTACCCTGTAACAACTTTTCCAGCAGGAAAGTCATAAACAAGAATGTTTTATGCTCTGTAACCCACCTATTTTTCTTCCCTTCATCCTGCACATGGACTTTGACCAAGGAGAAGCCATCTGGCAGAAGAATGAACACACACAGCACTGACACTTAAGAGTATAGCCTCGGATTTTTCTTCTCTTCCTATCCCCCTCCTCATTTTTTTTTTTAAAACTTCCAGAGTAGCTTCACTCACATTACAAATTAGGAGTTTTATGACAATCATATGAGGGAGGCAAAACAAGTATTACTATCTACATTTTGAGCTAAGAAAACTAAAGCAGATAAAGCGAGATTACACAAAGAACTAACTTAGAATGCAGGTTTTCTGGATGCAAACACATTTATTTTTCTACTAAGAGAAAGACAGAATGGGTAAAAATATAGTCAGGAACACTGGAGCTCTTCAGACAGCCCCAGGGGCCACCTATGAGACATGCACTAGTCAAAGGCTCATGAGAGGCAGAAGTGACTATTTAGAGAAGTAATCTAGTCCACCACAACTCTTTCACAAAAGGGAATTTGGTTGCAGCCAGAAAGTGTGAAAGGTCCACGACAGACAGACAAGAGACTGAGTTCTGGCCTCGCGGTGCTGCTAAGCTGCAGACCAACCCACGTGGACATTTGCACTTCGATTTTCCATGAGCATTTCACACTCGTGTCCAAAAGTATTTTTACTCACTCCTCCATGCTCCTCCCTTTTCTCGTGGCATCCAGCTCAAGAAATGACCCAAGGCAGGATCTTGGGATTCATCCCTCTCCTCCACCTCTCACATCTTCTCTGTTACCAAATTCTGCTACAAATCCTTCAGATCCATCACCCCCTCCCAATTTCTTCTTCTTGTTTTTAGATTTATTGATTTATTTTTATTTTCAATTAATTTCTTTTACATTCATTCACTGCATGTCATTGAGTTTTCAATGATATGGGAAAAATGAGTTTTCCCATCCAGAATACACTGCATATTGGCTCAACTAAAGATATTACCATACGTGTTATCATCAACACATAATTTTCCATTTCTTGTTTCTTATATCCTCCCAATTTCTTCTACCTCAGTTCAGGCCCTTGCTCACCGCAGCGTGCGTTAAGTTACTGCAATTGTCTTACAGGCCTTCTGGCTGCCACTTCTTGTCATGTTTCAATCCATCTGCCACCCCAACAGCCACCGCAGAGCTTGGGAAAACAGAAGCTGTCGTCATGGTTCTATTTATTACTCACTTGCTCTCCTTTACTGGCAGGAGTGAAGCCTGAAGTCCCACGCAGTCCCAATGTATCTGAGATTTGGCCCCTGCCTTCTCCTGAAACTTTATATTTCACATTTATCTTCACCCAGCCCTGAGTTTTGTAGTTTCTCCAATGCGACCCTTCACTTTGACACTGATGTCCCCTCCTTCTAGCCGTGCCCCCTTCCTCTGTCCTTTGCCTAGCTGAGAATAGCTCACCCTTCTAGATTCCCCTCAGGCTGGAATTCTTCCTGGCATCCCTTATGTACCTCCCTTGGGTACCCGTCTCTGTCCAGGACATGAGCTGTGGGATGGCAGGGACACTGTCATATTTGGTGTTTGGCGTTAAATATTCATCCAACAAATATTTAAGGACCTACTCTCTGCCAGGTGTTGTCGGTTGAAGGGATACAGCCGTGAACAACCCAAAATTACCCAAAAATACCGCTAACAAGTGGGAGGTAGCCTAATAAATACATGAACACATACAGAAGTAGGAGAGTGTAAGAAAATGAAAAGTGCCATGCAGAGAATTAAAATAAATCATGGCATGGAAGTGGCCGGAGGGCAAATGTCAGGAAATTCCCTCTGGGAAAGTGACATTTAAGCTGATAAGTGAATGCCAGCAAGCCAGGCATTGAGTTTCAGGGAAGAGCATCCCAGCGGCCGGCGGCAGCAGCAGCCGGCCTGTTCTACGCACAGCGTGGGAAAGGAACGAAGATCAGGACAAGGGGGATGGCCAGATTGTGTAAACTTTAGTGTAGTGTAGTTTTGAGTTTGTTCCAAGGGTGATGGGGAGTGACATGGTCCGATCTGTTTTTTAAATGTTCCGTGGGGAAACTGAGACCAATTTGAAGGAGAGAAACGCTGGTGGCCTGGGCAGGGTAGTCGCAGCGGTTTTGGGGAAAGCATACGGATTTGGGACAAGTGCGTGAAGTCAGGGCGAGCAGAACGCACTGGTCGGCATATTAATTAGGGACCACCCATAGATTTGGGCCCGACCACCCGAGCAATTATTAGGGAACCCAGCAGCCGCTAGCCCACTAGTCGGCGGCGTCGGCGGCGGAGGCGGGCCTTGATCAAGTCCCTTCGCCTTCCCGGGCTCGGACGAGCGTGCAGGTCGGGGTCCCTAGGCAGGGCGACAAGCCCAGGGCGACAGCCGCGGCCTCCCAGCGCCGGGGGCCGAGAGC
>NW_006205995.1:2410162-2412467 GCF_000334495.1 Tupaia belangeri chinensis
CCGCTCCCGCCGGCCTCCCTGCGCGGCCTGCCCCGTCCCCCCTCGCGTCCCCTCCCCGTCACTCGCCTCTTCTCTCCTGCCTCCCTTCTCCCACCCTCTCGTCCAGCCGTCCTAGCCGCGCCCCGGCCCGGCCCCTGCCCCGAGAGAGCTGTCCGCAGAGCCCCGCGCCTCGTTGACCTTGTGCTGCTTGCAGTTTTTCCCGGTCTCGGCATCTTTTATTGGCCCTTGAGCTTCATCTTCTAGCCCTTGTTACCTCTTTTCCCCGTAGGAAAAAACATGTTATACAAGGCGTGTGGAGCCGTTCAAGGACTGCCCTTTAGTGTAATTGCACGGATACAGAGTCTTTCATTTTTTGGTTTTGTTTTTGTTTTCTCTTCTTGTAGTTCCTGCTCCGCCTTAGGGCTCATTTCATTTCCTTCTGAGGGTTGTGCTGTATTGTTCTGTCTTGTAATTGTAATCAATTAAGCTCACTTTAAAAAGAGCACATCAAAGTCTAATGCCTTGAGTGTTTTTTGCTTTTTGCCTACTTTAAAGGAGTAAGATCAATCTTTTAAGTAAAAATAACGAAGGTATGTTTACAAGTTTGTTTTCATAACTGCGGAAAAGTAATACTGTTTTCAAATTCAACATCAGCAGTTGAAGCTTCAGTGGGTGTTCAGGGCTTCAGCATTTCTAGTGACTTTCACTTAGGGAGTGTCAAGTTGGAAACTTCTGTGTTATTTATACAGAACCCGTAAGGCTATGCCTCACCAGTTCTTTCCATTAGAATGTGTAACTTCTCTGGAAGAATGTGTTGTGCTTACTGTCTGTCCAGCTTAATGACTTAGTATTAATATATTCATTATGGAAGTGTCTTTATACTAAAGAAACCAAAATCTAAGCCAAAAAGTGTTCATGCCTTTAGGATGTTTGTAACTTTGCTAGATAACATTAGGAACGTGAATGAGATAATATATCTGAAAATTATGAGGTTTTTTTTTTTTTTTTTGGTAGGGTGATGGTATAAAGAGAATAACAAAGCAATGGTTGTTTGAGCCTCTGAGTTTTCATTGTGTAATCAGATAGATAAAACTTATGTCCAAAAGATAACAATTCAGATAGATTATAAATGTACACAAAACTATAACCTAGATATAAAACTTAACCAAAATGTGTTAGCATCCATTTAATTTAATCCAGTAATCAATTTAATTCATCCATTAAATCCAATAATCAGTTCTTCATAAACTCACATTGAAATTCTTAGGAAAAGCTCGGAATCTTCTCACCAGAAAAAAAAATCTAAGCCAAATGTTCATGTGGTTTTATGGCTTTCGACGTCTAAAGGTCATCCTGCTCTAAATCATTGCTAGCTTGTCTCTCCCACATTCTGGCTTTTAGGCTTTTATATTGCACCTGTGTGTTTTGTTGTGTCTCACTGTGTTAATCTTGGGTTCTGTACTCCACAGGCCTAGAGTTGTGACAACAATGGAGTGATATTCTTTTCACCCTGCAAATATTTGGTGTGCGTCTATCTATTAGATGCCACACACTATGCTGATGACTGAATGAAGGACAAGATCTCTCTAAGTTTTTTTAATAATTATTTTATTTTATTTATTTATTTTAAAAATTTGACCAGAGAGGGATGGAGTGAGAGAGAGAGAGAGACAGAAAGGGAAAGTGAGAAAGCAAGCTGCCAGGTCCAGGACTCGAACCGAGGTCCGCCATGTGGGAGCCCAGCACCCTTTACCATGCCACCTGCCAGGCCCAAGGTATCTTTAAGTTGTAAAGATCTGGCCCAGCGTTGGTGGTGTGGTCTGTGGTGTGCTAGACTTCAGTGCTGAGAGCCACATGCTGACTGATTATGTTCCCAGGAGGACCTGAAAACAAGCAGGTGGGCACGGTCTGGATACATTAGAGGGCCAGGGGAGGGGATCACCAGGTAGCAAGAGTCAGGGAATATGCTTTCTCTCTCTTTCTCATGCATGCTCATGTGCCCTCTATTATAAAAAAAAGTTTGAAAGATTTTTTTCAGTACCAGCTAGTGTTGTTGATTTTCAGTTTCTTGTTGATTTCTCTATGAATTTGTTTTCTTCTTGACCCTTCCTTCCTTTAATTTCCTCAGATGGTTTCTCATTCCTTTTATTTTCTGAGGAACTTGAATACGTCTGGTTTCCTGTTCTTTTTTTTTTTTTTTTTTTTTTTTTTGGGGGGGTTTTTTTTTTTTTTTGGGGGGGGGGGGTTCGTTTTGTTCTGTTCTGTTTTGAGAGTCAGTACACCACTGGGAATTTTCTATCTCCTAATTAGCCCATTTAAGATGTAG
>NW_006205995.1:2412869-2429361 GCF_000334495.1 Tupaia belangeri chinensis
CTTTTTTTGGAGAGGTTTTTTTTTTGCTATAGGGCGCGTGCGTTCGCCAGGCAGAGAGAGACATAGAGACAGAAAACGAGAAATCACCCCCCAGGGGGGATGGTCATGCTGCAGTCTCTTCTCCTCCATTCTCCTCTCAGGATCTTAGGCACACATGCACACGCGCCCGGCGTGAGTTTTAAGCCACCGGACCCGGGACACGAACCGCGGTCGACTACATGGGAGTCCAGCGACATAGCCATTATGCTAACTGCTGGTTCCCCTGGTTTCCTGTTCTTGAGCTGTAGCTCTCCCCTATCTTCTTACTGGATACCTAGTTCATTTTCTCTAATAGCACGTGCAGTCTTTTACTGCGTTCTCCATGAAGCCCTTATTTTTTCCTCTTCCCTATCTTTTTTTTGGAGAGGTTTTGGTATAGGGTACGTGTGCGCTTGCTAGAAAGACAGAGAGAGACAGAGAGACAGAAAGTGAGAAATCACCCCCGGGGCAATGGCCATGCTGCAATCCCTTCTCCTCTTAGGCACGCACACACTCACGCCCGATGTGAGTTTAAGCCACCGGGTCTGGGCCTCAAACCGTGATCAACTACATGGGAGTCCAGCAACATAGCCATTACACCAACTGCTGGTCCCTCCTCTTCCCTATCTTACAGCTCTAGGTAGCCTCTCCAAGTTCACTTGAATTAAAGAAGCCAGCTCAGTCATTTATGCTCCTATCTGGGCTCTTGAAGCTGGCACTGTTTCCCCTTAGGTAACAACAGGGCCAACTTCCTCACCTAGAAGAAGCACAGAATTTTATTTTTTAAGAATTATTTATTTAACTTTATTTATTTATTTAAATTTGACCAGAGAGGGACAGAGACAGAAAGCGAGAGAGTAAGCTGCCAGGTCCAGGACTCAAACTGCAGTCAGCCATGTGGGAGTTCAGCACCGATAACCACCATGCCACCTGCCAGCCTCAAAGCACATACTTTTTTTAGGAAAAGGAAACCATGGCCACATCCCTATAGAAGAGGCAGAGGATTCAGCATTGGAAAGACCCTTAAAGACTGTTTAGCCTATCCTTCTCATTTTGTCATCTTCACATCAGAGTAACCGCACTGTGATTTTTTTTTTAAAGTATTATTTTATTTATTAATTAAAAAAAAAAAACTTGACCACAAAGAGGGGGAAAGTGAGAAAGCACTCCACCAGGTCTGGGACTTGAACCAAAGTCAGCCATGTAAGAGTCAGCATCCCAACCACCATGCCACCTGATTTTTGCCATAAGGCATGTGTGCTCACAGAAAAACAAGAGAGAGGGAAAGTAAGAAATCACTTTCCCTCAGAGGCGATGGCCATGCTGCAATCTCTTCTTCATTCTTCTCTCTCACACAGAGAGATAGAGAAAGGGAAAGTGAGAAAGCAAGTTGCCATGTCTGGGACTCAAACCACAGTCAACCATGTGGGAGTCCAGAACCCTAAACCACCATGCCACCTTTTGGGCCCTTTGCTATAAATTTTGAACTCTAACTACAACACATCTGGTTATTATAATAATCTTTTTTTTTCTTTTCCTTTTTTTTTTTTTTTTTTGCTATAGAATCCCAAGCCACAATTCCCTCTCTTCTACTTTTATCCCAGGATTTTGGTTATGCACACACATGTGCCCGGGATGTTTTTCAAGCCCCCAGATCTGGGTCTCGAACCACACAATCAGCCATATGGAATCTAGAGCCTAACCTCCGCACCATATGCTGATTCTATTTTAATCATTTAAAAACCCATTAGGCATTTAGGTCTAGAAACAGAGTGCCTGGCAGATAGTTGATTCTGTCTTGGCCTTGCTGTAATACTATTTCACACTTGTCTTTTCCCATCCCAAACCCCATTTACAGCCCCGGCTGTGAGGCCTTTATTTCACTGTTCTTTTAGAGTAGGTGGAGGTTCTGTTTTAAAGAAAATGAGTGACATTTAGTCTGGACCTTTTTTTTTTTTTTTTTTTTTTAGAGAGATTTTTGCTATAGGGTGCATACGCTTGACAGAGAGATAGAAAGTGAGAAATCACCATCTGTGGGGGGTGGCCACGTGCAATCCCTTCTCCTCCATTCCCCTCCGAGGATCTTGGGCACGCATGTGCATGCACCAGGTGTGAATTTTAAGCCTCTTGTCTGGGACTCTAACTGGAGTCAACTATGTGTGAGTCCAGCATCAACCATTACACCATTTGCTGGTCCCAGTCTGGATCTGTTTTCTAAAATGTTTTTAACGTTTTCTGAAGAGGGGCTAGCAGGTACCGTGGTGGTTAAAGGCACTAGACTCCCATGTGGCTGACCACGGTTCAAGTCCTGAACCTGGTGGCTTTTGCTTTCTCACTTTCCCTCTGTTTCTCTCTCTCTGTCTGATCAAACTGGAAAATAATAATAAATAAAGTTAAATAAAATAATTCTTAAAAAAAGTTTATAAAGTTATCTGAAGAATCCCAAGTCTTCTGACTTTTTTTTTTTTTGGATTGTTTTAAGTTTCTTTCTTCCATGAGTGAGAGACAGACAGACAGACAGACACCCCTGATGGGGTGTCCCCTTCATATCATGATCCTACCCCTGCTTCAGCCAGCCCTGGATCCTGGGTGCACATATGCCCAGCACGGACAGTGAGGTCTCTAGATTTGAACCCAGAACCTTCCCATGTGGGTCAGCCATACAGAGCACTGTGTTAACTCTGTGCCACCATCCAGACCCTCTCATAGTGTTTTTTCTTAAAACTTATGTTCATTTTTTTCTTACTATAAAGAATCTGAAGTTTTGTATGGCTGCATGTTGAACTTTCTACAGTGAAGTGATAATCATGTTATCCAGCAGAAAAATCGCTTGCTGAATATTCGCATTCCTTTTGTATACTCTTCTTCTTCATCATTTTTTTGTTTGTTTTTTTTTAAGAATTATTTTATTTAGGGACCAGCAGTTGGCATAATGGCTATGTCGCTGAACTCCCATGCAGTCAACCCATGGTTTGAGTCCTGGACCCGGTGGCTTAAATTCACTCCGGGTGTGTGTGTATGCCTGCCCAAGATCCTGAGAGGAGAATGGAGGAGAAGGGATTGTGGCATGGCCATCCCCCCTGGGGGGTGATTTCTCGCTTTCTGTCTCTCTGTCTCTCTCTGACTTTCTGGCGAGTGTACACGCCCTATAGCAAAAACTTCTCAAAAAAAAAAAGAGAAAGAATTATTTTATTAACTTTATTTAATTATTTATTTAAATTTGATTAGAGAGGGACAGAGTGAGAGAGAGAAAGAAAGTGAGAAAGCAAGCCATCAGGGTCGGGACTAGAACTGCAATCGGCCATGTGGGAGTCCAGTGCCCTTAACCACCACGCCACCTGCCGGCCCCTCAAAGACTCTTCTTTGATTTTTTTTCTTTTATGTCCTTCTCTCTTAAGTTCTGGGGGAAAGGAGGTGTCTTCTGCTTCCTACTCATAGTCAGAGACCTGCTGAGCTGCCATGCTCTCAGAAGGATTATCCTCCCACCCAAATTCTTATGCTGAATTCCTAACCCACAATATGGTGATATTTAGAAGAGGGCCATTGGGAGATAATTAGATTTAGATGAGGTGATAAGGATCAGAACCTTACCATAGAATTAGTGCCTAATTAGAGACACAGAGAACTTGCTCTCGGTCTTTCTCCTCATATGAGACCTCATTGAGAAGGTGACTGTCTACAAGCCAGGAAGAGAGTTCTTACTAGAAAATAAATGTGGGAGCCTAGTGACGTAAATTCTACACCTTCTGCTGGCCCCTACACATGAATTTAAGGGGACAGAATTCAGTACATAGCATTCCACTCCTGTTTCCCTCCCAACTTTCCACCAATTCTTGTCCATATTGCAGGCAAAACACATTCATTCTATCCTAACAGCTCCAAAAGTATTTAACTCATTCCAGCATTATTCTACAGCCTAAACTCATCTCATCTAACTCTCATCTGTATCAGATATGGGTACGACTCAGGGTAGGATTCATCCTGAGTTAAAATTTCTCTCCAGGGGAGCAACAGGTGGCATGGTGGCTAAGGGTACTGGACTTCCACATGGCCAACCACAGTTCAAGTCCCGGACCTGGTGGCTTGCTTTCTCATTTCCCCCTCACTCTCTCTCTTTGTCTCTGTCCCTCTCTGGTCAAATTTAAATAAACAAACAAACAAATAAATAAAGTTAAATAAAAATAATTCTTAAAAAAATTCTCTCCAGGTGTTAACCTGTGAAACTAGGTAAGTTACATATTTATAAAATATAGTAGGGAGGGCCCATCAGATGGAGTGGTGGCGAATCTTGTTTCACTCCCAGACTTGATGGCTGGCTTTCTCACTTTCTCTCTCGCTTTCTCTTTGGTGAGTGCACATACTCCACAGCAAATTAAAAAATACTAACAACAATAACAAGTAAATTAAATAAATAATAATTCTTAAGAAAAAAAGATAAGCATGAGAAAGACATTCCCATTCCAAAGAAGAAAAATCAGAAAAAAGAAAGGAGTGATAAAGTCTAAACCTTTGCAAGGCAAATTCTATCAGATCTTAAGGCTTGAAAACACTCCTTTGACTTCATGTCTGCCTTTTAGACCGTAGTTCATATGGGCATGGCAGCCCAGATCCCAGTTCTGCAGGACTCTCTAAGAGGCTCCGTTGGGCAGAGACCACATGGCCTGCTAAAGCCAGAGTGGTGGCCCTAGTGATTTCTGAGTAAGTCTTTAGGATCATTGTTCTCTTCCTGAAGAACATGCTTGTAACCAAATAGTCTTTTGTCCTGTCCTGTCGAATCCAAAAAGTCTGAGAGCCTTCCTTCTTTCAGTCTTTGTCTCCATGCCTTTCAATTCATACTGGCCGTGTTTTTGCTGGTATAGTCCCAGAAACTTGCTATTAAATGGCTGTTCAGTTATTCTCTTAGTGTTCTCTTCAGAATAGTCTTATTCCTTGGAATATGAAGAGGCTACAAATTTTCCAAATCTTGAGACTCTGGTTTAATTTTGGATAATAATTCCTTCTTCAATTTATCTCTCCTTTCATATTTTACTATAAGCAGTCCTGATACACTCCTTCAACACTTAGTTAATAAATCTCCTAGCTAGGGACCAGCAGTTAGCATAATGGCTATGTCGCTGAATTCCCATGTAGCTGACCGTGGGTTCGAGTCCCGGACCCGGTGGCTTAAACTCACACCAGGCACATGTGTGTGCATGCGTGCGCGCATGCCCAAGATCCTGAGAGGAGAAGGAGGAGAAGGGATTGTGGAGTGGTCATCCCCCCTGGGGGGTGATTTTTCGCTTTCTGTCTCTCTCTCTCTCTCTCTCTCTCTCTCTCTCTCTCTCTCTCTCTCTCTCTCTCTCTCTCTCTCTCTCTCTTTCTGGCAAGCACATGTGCCCTATAGCAAAAACCTCTCAAAAAAAAAAATAAAGAAATAAAGAAATCCCCTAGCTAAATATCCAATTTTATCACACACAAGTTCTACCTTCTACAAAACACTAAAGCAGTTCAAATTCTGTGCCATGTTATAAGGAGGACTGCCTTTTCTCCATTGCCTAAAAACATGTCCCTCAATTCCATGTGAGACCTTACTGGAATGGCCCTGATGTCCACATTTCTACCATGCACCTCAAAACTCCTCCACAGTCTACCCATTACTCACTTCCAACGTTGCTCCCACATGCTTAGCTATTTGTTACTCCAACCCCCCACTCCCACTCTTGGTACCAAAGCTGTCTTACCTTGGGCTGCAATAACACAGTATTACAGACTGATACTTAAACACCAGAAATTAATTTTTCTACAGTTCTAGAGGCCAGAAGTCCAAGATTAAGGCACCAACAGGTCAATTTACGTCACTAGGCTCCCACATGGCTGAGTGTGGTTAGTGTCCTGGACCTGGTGGTTTGAAAAATCACACTGGGTGCGTGTGTGTGCATGCCCAAGATCCCAGGAGAATGGAGAAGAAGCGACGTGGTGTGGCCCCTCTCCTACCCCCAAGTGGTTTTTCACTTTCCCTCTCACTTGTCTCTCTCTCTCTCTACAGCACGTGCCTGCGCTCTATGGCCAAAAAAAAAAAAAAAAAAAAAAGGCAAAACAAAACAAACTCTTAAAAAAAAATTCACATGTAAAATTCTACCCCGAATGTGACCACATTTGGAGATGGGGGGTCTTTGGGAAATAAATAGATCTAGATAACATCTAAATCTTTATGAGGAGATTAATATCCTCATAAGAAGAGGGACCTGGGGCCAGCATGTGGTGTGGTGGTTAAGGGCAACGACTCCCATGCAATTGACTGCAGTTCAAGTCCTAGACCTGGCAGTTTTCTGTCTTGCTTTCTCTCCCTCTTTCTCTCTTGTGCTCTGTCTATCTCTGGTCAAATTAAAATAAACAAACAGAAAGGGAAGGATAGGAAAGAAAAGAGGAAAGGAAAGGGGGAAGAAAGGAAAGAGGAAAGAAGGGGAGAAGGAGGGAAAGGGGAAAGGAAGGGAAAGGAAAGGAGAGGAGAGGAGAGAAGAGGAGAGGAGTGGAGAGGAAAGGAGGAGAGGAGAGGAGAGGAGAGGAGAGGAGAGGAGAGGAGAGGAGAGGAAAGGAAAGGAAAGGAGAGGAAAGGAAAGGAAAAAGAGAAGAGGGACCAGCAGATGGTGTAAGAGGAGAATGGAGGAGAAGGAATTGTGGCATGACAATCACCCCAGGGGGTGATTTCTCGCTTTCTATCTCTCTGTCTCTTTCAGTCTCTCTAGAAGTGCACATTCCCTATAGCAAAAAGCCTCTCTATAAAAAGATACATCCTCATAAGAAGAGAAAACAGAGCTTGCTGTCTTTCTTGCCTCACCACCTGAGGACACTGTGAGGGACTGGACACCTGCAAGCTGGGAAGCGCGCTTTCACTAGGAAACCTGCTGGGGGCGTGGTGGCACCTGCCCTATGGAAACCTGCTGGTACCTTGCTGTCAAATGCTCACCCGGGGAACCAGCAGTTAGCGTAATGGCTATGTCGCTGGACTCCCACGTAGTCGACCGCGGTTCGCGTCCCGGGCCCGGTGGCTTAGAACTCACGCTGGGCGTGTGTGCGTGCGTGCCCAAGATCCCGAGAGGAGAATGGAGGAGAAGGGATTGTGGCGTGACCATCCCCTCTGGGGGGTGATTTCTCACTTTCTGTCTCTCTGTCTGTCTGGCAAGAGCACACGCCCTATAGCGAAAAAATCTCTCCAAAAAAAAAATGCTCACCCGTAGAACCGTGAGAAAATGAGTATCTGTTGGTTAAGCCACCTAGTGTATGGTATTTTATTATGGCAGCCCAAGCTGACCAGACATACTGTTTGGTTTTCACGTTCTTCCTTTAACTTTCAGATTCAGCACAGTTTTTCTGTTACCTTCTTGCCTCTGAGCAGTCTGAATTTCTACATCTCGTTACATATTGGCTGTGTATCTCTTTCCCACAAAGAAACATTTACACGTAAATCTTCTTTGAAAGTCAAAATAATCCTGAGACAATTCAGAAAGATTATGACATGTTCCAGGTCATATAGAAAGTCATAAAAATATAATTCAGGTCTTTTTATAGTTTTTCCATTAAATCATGAAGTAGTTCTTTTTTTCTGAATCAAAAATTGGAACACAGATGGGACCAGCAATTAGCGTAATGGCTATGTCACTGGACTCCCACGTAGTCGACTGCGGTTCGTGTCCCGGACCCGGTGTCTTAAACTCATGCCAGGCGCGTGTGCGTGCGTGCTCAAGATCCCAAGAGGAGAATGGAGGAGAAGGGATTGTGTCATGGCCATCCCCCCTGGGGGTGATTTCTCACTTTCTGTCTCTCTGTCTCTCTCTGTCTTTCTGGCGAGCACACAGGCCCTATAGCAAAACCTCTCAAAAAAAAAATTGGAACACAGACTGATAGGATACATTTGTGAATTTTATTTATAAGAAGAAGTTTAAAGGAAAAATCATGTTATATATTTGATAAATCTTTTTTTAAAGAATTATTTTATTTACCTTCAGTGATTTTTTAAAAATTTATTTAAATCCATTTGTTATTTTTTAAAGAATTATTTATTTAACTTTATGTATTCTCATTAATTTTATTTTTAATTTGACCAGAGAGAGAGAGAGAGAGAAAGTGAGAAAGCAAGCCATTAGGTTCAGGACTCAACTGTGGTCAGCCGTGTGGGAGTGCCCAGCACCTTAACCAACATGCCACCCACTGGTCCCAATTATTTTATTTATTTATTTTATTTTATTTTATTTTATTGGAGAGATTTTCACTGTAGGGCGCGTGCGCTCACCAGACAGACAGAGAGAGACATAGAGACAGAAAGCGAGAAATCACCCCCCAGGGGGGATGGTCACGCCGCAATCCCTTCTCCTCCATTCTCCTCTCGGGATCTTGGGCATGCACGCACACGCGCCCGGCATGAGTTTTAAGCCACCGGGTCTGGGACGTGTACCGCGGTCGACTACGTGGGAATCCAGCGACATAGCCATTACGCTAACTGCTGGTTCCCTTATTTATTTATTTTTTTAAGAGAGGTTTTTACTATAGGGTGCATGCACTCACCAGAGAGACAGAAAGCAAAAAAAAAAAATCACCTCCCAGGGAGTTTAGCCCATAATCCCTTCTCTATTCTCCTCTCCGGACTTTGGGCACACACGTACCTGGCATGAGTTTCAAGCCACCGGGTCTAGGACTCAGACTGCAGTTGGTCACATGGGAGTCCAATGACTCAACCATTATGCCATGTGCTGGTTCCTATTATTATTATTTTAATTTGACTAGAGAGAGACTGAAAGAGAATAAGAGAGAGGGAAAGCAAGCAGCCAGGTCCAGAATTTGAACCACGGTCGGCCATGTGGAAGTCCTGTGCCTTTACCCACCATGCCAAAAGACAAATTTTTTCTTAAATCTTTAATTTTTATAAAACTTTTCACCTAAAAGCAGGTCTGTTTATGAATGTCTAGACTGTGAAGATCCAAGTATTTTTTTCTTTAAGAATTATTTATTTAATTTTATTTATTATTTTTAAAATTGTCTGTAGGGCACATGTGCTCACAGAGCAGACAGACAGACAGGGAAGAAGTTGAAAAAGCAAGCCACCAGGTCCAGGACTGGAACTGCTGTTGGCCATGTGGGAGTCCAGCACTTCACCCACCACACTCTTCCCTCAAGATAATACATTTTTAAAAATTGTTTTTTAATTGCCTTTAGACCAGAATTTGCCAAGCTTTACCATGCCTCATGGTCTTAAATCTACTCTGAGTTTTGTATTTATGTTACCTGCCTGGCCCATAGCATTTGAATTAGTGACTTCTAAAGTAAGTCATAAATTTTAGACAAGTTGAGATACATCACTAAGTAGTTATATTAAATAGGGAAAACCAGGAAGAAGGCTGGATCTGGGTACTAAGTAGACTATTAGCCCCAAGAAGTAGGAACCTTATCTGACTCACTCTCTGCGGCCTCCAGCACTCCCTGGACTGCAGAGTATTGAAGGGATGAACGACATTCCTTCATTCCTTGTTTCCTCCCAGACCCCAGCGCCTCTTCGCCTGTCTGTTATGTTTCTGGATTCTCCAAATGCAGGGAACAATCCTGGCCCTGCTTTTCCCAGGCCTCACAGACTACTGTGATCCTCTTAAATCCCTCCTTGATGCCCTAGCTCCGACTCAGCCACTATTCCAGTAATTAAGATGATACCTAATCTCTCTCCGCTGGTCTGGGTTCAGTCGCTTTCTGTGCATCATTTGCATGAACCTTGAATACTGTCCCAATTATGTAAGGATTCAGGTAGGAGAGAGTGAATGAGCAGGAAGTTATTTAGGCCCGACTTTGGAACATGTGCCATTCAGACACACAATCTCAACTCTGCCTTTCCTGTAGAGGCCCCTTTCAGCCCTTACTGTGTTATTGTAGGCTTACGGGTGACACTTATACAAAAGAGAAAGATATTCATAAAGAAAAGAATACCACCTACATTGCTGTGCTATGAGAGTAATGGCTGGGTGACTGTTGCTCTTCTGCATTTACCAGTGATTTCAATTTAACTTTTTTTTTGAGAGGTTTTTGCTATAGGGTATATGCACTCGCCAGAAAGACAGAGACAGAAAGCGAGAAATCACCTCCCCAGGGGGGATGGCCATGCCACAATCCCTTCTCTTCTCGGGATCTTGGGCACCCACGCACGCGCCTGGCATGAGTTTAAGCCACCAGGTCTGGGACTCGAACTGCAGTTGACTACGTGGGAGTCCAGCGACATAGCCATTATGGTAACTGCTGGTCCCTCATTTTAACTTTTATTAAACACTTTGTTTCAGGAATATAGTTTTTTTTTCAAATTGCTATTTATTAACAAAATGTACCCCGAAAAAGCCCCTTCATATTTGGTATCTAAAGATAGAATTTTAATTTGTGTATTTTTTTTTATTTTTTTTGGAGAGGTTTTCGCTATAGGGCACGTGCGCTCGCCAGACAGACAGAGAGAGACATAGAGACAGAAAGCGAGAAATCACCCCCCAGGGGGGATGGTCACGCCGCAATCCCTTCTCCTCCATTCTCCTCTCGGGATCTTGGGCACGCACGCACACGCACCCAGCATGAGTTTTAAGCCACCGGGTCTGGGACGTGAACTGCGGTCGACTACGTGGGAGTCCAGCGACATAGCCATTACGCTAACTGCTGGTTCCCTAATTTGTATATTTTTAATAATCGTCAAAGGGTACGTGCACTCATGGGGCACGGGGAGCTGGGAGAGAGAGCACTCCCTCCCCCAAGGGGCATGGTTATTCTGCAGCTCCTTTACTCCATTTCTCTATCCCGTCAGGATTTTGGCGCACACACACATGCACCTCATATGTTTTTCAAGCCTCTGGGGCCAGAGGCTGATCTGCAGTTGGCCATGTAGGATCTGACTCATAACCTCTAGGCTATGGGGCCAGCCCAGATGTTGTGTAGAAAGTGTGCACAGAGCCAACTGGAATGTTACAGTGACATTCATATATTATCCCTTGAAACTGAAGGAGTAAGTATATCTCACAAGTAACCGCACAGATCATTGTGTGGAGGGGAGTGATGACTCTGGGGCCCAGTGACACATCTGTTAGAGAGTTTTGAATGAACTTTGGGAGAAATGGGGAACTGCTTGCCACAACACAAGCAGTGCTTTGCCACCTGACTTACAGATCTTACAGATGCAGTGTGACTCTCATCTCTTGAGAAATGTCCTAAGAGAACTCCATACTGTCCAGAAGACTAGTGAGTTTCATCACTATTCATGACAAAGTCTATAACCTTGTTCTCTGGACCAACATCAGAGCATCATTCGGAAGCTTGTTAGAAAAGCATTATCAGGCCAGGAGGAGGCATGATTGAGACATGATAGATCAAAACCTTCATTTTAACAAGAACATTAAAGTTCAAGGAGCACTGATCTATATAAAGGCTAAGAAGTTTCTGCACCAGTTACCATGCATAATCTCCAGGAGAAAAGAAAAAAACCATGTTTAACTAATCTGTTAGACCTTTTTAAGGGAATTAATTATATATAAGGGTAAAGGCTAACCTTTCATTATTTAGAACTTGATCAGGTGAAATGGGCAAATATGAAGAGTCCTGGCAGATCTAAAGGATGGCATGGACATAGAGCCAGAGCTAATGGGTTAAATATTTAGCTAAAGAATTGTTCTTTTCTTTCATTTTTTTTTTTTTAAGAGAGGTTTTTGTTATAGAACATGTATGCTCACCAAAGAGACACAGATGGAGAGAAAGTGAGAAACCGCCCTTTGGGGAATGGCCATGCTGCAACCCCTTTTCCACCATTCTCCTCTTGGGATTTTGGGTACACACACATGTGCCCAGTGTGTGTGTGTGTGTGTGTGTGTGTGTGTGTGTTCGAGAGGTTTTTACTACAGGGTACATGTGCTTGCCAGAGAGACAAAACGTGAGAAATCACCTCCTGGGGAGATGGCCACTCTGCAATCCCTTCTCTTCCGTTCTCCTCTCGGGATCTTGGGCACGCATGCACACACACCCAGTGTGAGTTTAAGCCACCAGGTCCAGGACTTGAACCGCGGTCAACTACATGGGAGTTCAGCAACATAGCCGTTACGCTAACTGCTGGTCCCCCCAGTGTGAGTTTGAAACCACTGGGTTTGGGATTCGAACTATGGTTGACCATGTGGGAGTCCAGCATCTTAACCACTACACCACCTGCTCGCCCCAGAGAACTATTATTTTCAAAACGAGTATATGAAGACTTATATTTGGAAAATATATCCCACACTAGAAGATCCTCTTGAAGGAGAAAGAAGGGTAGAAGACAAACCAACAAATCTTGTGAACAAACCAGTGTCCAAAAGACTCCTTGAACTGTGCTTTTAGCTTGGACGGGAGTAGAACAAGCTGTGCTCAGCAGGTTAATGGTGGGCTGGTGAGTCAGCATCAAGAGGCTGTGAGAACAGAGAGCCAAGAATTTGAATGCTGCTGGTGGCAACTATCACGACACTGAAGTTTGAACCCTGGAAGTAGCCCCAGGAGGCAGGTACCCAAAGGACAGTGTGCTGATGAAATAAAGCTCCTTACACACGTTGCTCTGTTAGGGTCTGATTGGTCTGAAAAGTGTGGCAAAATAGTGTACCTGCAAGGATGTGACTATAGTATGCACTATTTTAGTTCTTTTGTAGATTAAAAAGAAATCTTTTGACACTTATCATATCAAAAGCTATTGAGAACAATATGGGAGGAGTCTTCAGTGCATATTATGTAAAAACCGTATGGATTTATTTGAGGGGGCCACCAAAATAAACCTGTGCTTTAATTTTACTTTTCCATGAACTTTTGGAAGTTCCTTTGGACTTAAAGAAATGAACAACTATTAGCATTTAGGTTTAAACATCAATGTTGTTTGATTTGAAAAGAAAGTGAGAGCCAGCCCCTTATCCTAGTGGTTGAGGAAACCTGATCCCACGTGGCTGACCTCAGTTTGAATCCCAGCTCCCAATGGCTTGAACATCACTGGGCACCTGTCCATGCATGCCCAAAATCCTGAGTGGAGAAATAGAGGAGAAAGGGTTGAGATATGGTCACGCTTCACTGAAGGAGCTCCATCTCGCTCTCTTTCTGTCTCACTCTGGGGAGTGCACACATCCTCTGGCAGATTAAAGAGACAGGACTGAACTCAAGTAATAAAGTTAGTAAATTAGAATTGTCCACGACATCCTGGAATACTAGAACAGATGCCCATAAAGTATATATGAGGTAAATTCAAGTAAGGAAAAAGAAATACTTCATAGTAGTATTCATAGTAACTTACTTCCCTGTGTGTAAGGATCGAGTGTAATGCTGAGTATAGGCATCTGGCGTGAGATGAACTGATTTGATGGCTCTGGAAAACTCTTGTTCTGTGACCAGTTTGAAGGAACTGACTTGAAGAAGGAAGATTTGGAGTGAGCAGGAGCAGTTGTCACAGAGAAAGGAGTTCCTTGGTGTCTAGAGCCCTAGAGGGATTTGGAAGAATATAAGGGAGGATTAAGAGTCGGGGATATTTAGCATGTCAGAGAAACTGCCTGGATATTAGAGGAATGTCGGAGGCGGTAGGAAACCCGTGCCAGTATTATAGAGGGGAGAGAGTTCACAGCTAATGTGAGATATGTGTGACCAGTATTAGCACTGGGGGAGGGCTTGGCACAAACAGGTGCCTGGGGATCCAGCTGTGTGAAGGCACTTGAAGAGATAGCAGATAGATATTCAGACCACGTGAGTTGATCATTTTGGACCTGTTGGAGCTATGAAATTAAGGGACTGTGCTATGTTATCTCTAATTCCTTCCTAGGTCCTTATACTAAGCTTTTTACTAAGGGAATATTTTTATTACTGATTGAAAATATGAGCTCTTTGTTTGGGCCAGCCCATGGCCTAGTGGTTCAGGGAACCAGATCTCTATAGTCAACCATGAGGTTTGAATCCCAACTCTAATGGCTTGAAAAACCTTGCTGGGTGCATGCCCCAAATCTCAACAGGGTTGAGAGATGAAGGAGATGGGATTATGGTGTGACCATGCCTCATTGGCTGTTGCTTTCTCCCTCTCCCTCTGAGTCCCTCAGTCTCTGGCAAGGGAACATGCCCTCTGGCAAAAGCTTTTTAAAAAGACATAAAGTACATTTCTTTAAGGCATGAGTAAAGTCACAGACGGCCTGTCTACACTTGATTACAAAGGAAAATTGAAATGTTTTATAGCTTGTCTCTAATTTAGAAGATGTGAAGGTAGATATCCTGCCCTTTCTGACAGAGACATAGGGTCTTTGTCAAATAACCTAATCTAAGCATGGATGGACCACTGAGTTTCTAGTTTGGCATTTATAGTGTTTGAATGGCACCGAGTTGCAAGCCCGTTTACTATCTGCTTTCCCACCTAATTGACACAGCAATGTGGTTTCCAATACATTGTCTTATGCCCTTGTTACTCAAGATATGGCCCATAGACCAATAGCATCAGCCTCACCTGGGAGCTCGTTAGAAATGCAAAATCTCACACTCCATTGAGATTCACCAAAATCTATGTGTTTTTATTTATTTATTTATTTTTTGGAGAGGTTTTTGCTATAGGGCGCGTGCGCTCACCGGACAGACAGAGAGAGACAGAGAGATAGAAAGCGAGAAATCACCCCCCCGGGAGGGGATGGCCACGCCGCAATCCCTTCTCCTCCATTCTCCTCTCGGGATCTTGGGCATGCACACATACGTGCCCGTCGTGAGTTTTAAGCCACCGGGTCCAGGACTCAAACCGCGGTCAACTATGTGGGAGTCCAGCGACATAGCCATTACGCTAACTGCTGGTCCCAAAATCTATGTGTTTTTTAATAATTATTTTTATTTACATTTTTTTGTTTGTTTATTATTTTAATTTGACCAGAGAGGGGAAGAGACAAAGAAAGAGAGAGAAAGCAAGGAAGCAAGCCACCAGATCCGGGAACTGTGGTCAGCCATGTGGGAATCCAGCACCCTTAACCACCACGCTACCTACCGTCCCCAAAATCTGTGTTCTAATATGATCATAAGTGATTTGCATGCACATTGAATCTTAAGAAGCACCACATCGGTAGTAGTGATTCTCAAACTTTAACAGGGATCAGAATTATCAGGTCTTATTAAAACATAAACTACTGGGACCAGCAGGTGGCGTAATGGTTACATTACTGGACTCCCATGTAGTCAACCGTGATTCTAGTCCCAGACCCGGCATCTTGAAACTCATGCTGGGCGAGTGTGCGTGCGTGCGTACTCAAAATTCCAAGAGGAGAATGGAGGAGAAGGGATTGCTACGTGACCATCCCCCTGGGGGATGATTTCTCACTCTCTTTCTCTCTCTCTGTCTTTCTGGCAAGCACACACACCCTACAGTAGAAATCTCTCCCTAAAAAAAAAAAAAACCTGCCAAGGGTTTCTTGTTTACTGGGTCTTGAATGAGGCCCCCAAATTTGCATTTCTTTTTTTATTTTTCTGAGAGATTTTTGCTATAGGGCGTATGTGCTAGCCAGAAACACAGAGACAGAGAGATAGAAAGCGAGAAATCACCCCCCAGAGGGGATGGAAAAATTCGCCTAACATCAAAAGGACTATTCAGTTTTTCACTATGAACTCTTTGACTTTAATCACATTCTACTAGCAATGACCTGTTTCAAGTTTGTTGTTAACTTCTCCATGAAGACTGTAAGTTGTGTTTCTTTTTTTTTTTAAAGATAATTTGCATTCTACACAATTTACCCATTCAGATTGTAAGATTCAGTAGTTTTTATTCACAAATATGTGCAACTGTTGTCACAACTAGTTTTAGAACATTTCATGACAAGATTTTTAGAACAGTGGAACTACTCAGTATGATGCTACAGTGGTGGACACATATCACTACTTATTAGTCGGAGCCATAGAACACGCACCACCAAGAATGAACCCTCAAGTAAGCTATGCACTCGTGGAGATGATGTGTCCATGTAGGTTCATCAGTTGAACAAACGTACCACTCTTGTGGGGGATGATCTTAGTGTGGGAGGCTGTTGCATGTGTAAGACAAGGGGAATATATATTAATGGCAGTTCTACTTTCTGCTTGGTTTTACTGTGAACCTAAACCCACTGTAAAAATAGTCTACTGGGACCAGCAGATGGCGTCTTAGTTATGTCACTGAACTCTCACGTAGTTAACCACAGTTTGAGTCTCAGACCAGTGGCTTAAACTCAGGCTGGGTGCATGTGTGTGAGTGCCTAAGATCCCAAGAAAAGAATAGAGGAGAACGGATTGTGGTGTGGCCATCGCCCCGGTGGGTGATTTCTCGCTTTCTGTCTCTCTCTCTCTCCCTCTTTCTGGTGGTGTACATACCCTATAGCGAAAACCTCTCTTAAAAAAAAAAAGAGAGAGAGAAAGTCCAGACCTGGTGGCTTGAGAAACATGCCAGGCACATGTGTATGCGCCCCCAAAATGAAAGAACTTGGTGGTGGTTCAG
>NW_006205995.1:2429374-2432848 GCF_000334495.1 Tupaia belangeri chinensis
CACCAGTGCTTTACAAGGTGGACCCACGTGGAGGAGTTTCAGAGTCACATCCAGAGACCTCCTTGAGTCAGACGCACATGTGTGCCCATGATCTAGGGCTGGCTGCAGCCGGGGGTGGATTGTGGCGTCAAGACCACGTTAGGGGTGCTATGTCTCTGTTTCTCTCTTTTAAGCTCAAGGAGGAAGTAAATAAACATATATGTGTGTGTGTGTGTGTGCCTACAACCCACCAAGCTGAAAACAACCACAAATCTTCCAACCATTCATCTTTTTGCATTGCACAAGTACTTGACAGGGTGCGGAATATATAATTAATAACAGTTACCATTATTTATTTATTTTATTTATTTGAGATTTTTGCCATAGGGCACTGTGCTCACCAGAGAAACACAGACAGTGAGAGAGGGAAAGTGAGAAATCACCCTGCAGGGGAGATCATGCAGCAATTCCTTCTCTATTTGCCTCTTGGGATTTGGGACATGCATGCATATCTGCCCAGCATGCTTTTCAAGCCACCAGGCCCAGGACTTGAAATGTGGAGTTGGCCATGTGGGATCCAGCGCCTTAACCAATGTGCCACCCACTGGTCCAACAGTTGCCATTTATTTATTTATTTATTTTTTAACAGTTACCATTTATTAAAGAGCTTAATATATGGGGGCTGGCAGGTGGCATGGTGGTTGATTGCGGTTCGAGTCCCGGACCCAGTGGCTTAAACTCAGGCCGGGTGTGTGTCCGTGCGGTGCATGCCCAGGATCCCGAGAAGAGAATGGAGAAGGGATTGCGGTGTAGTCATCCCCCCTTGGAAGTGATTTCTCACTTTCTGTCTCTCTGTCTTCCTGGCAAGCGCTTGCACCCTATAGCAAAAACCTCTCTAAAAAAAAGAAAAAAAAAAGAATACTAGTGAAGACACAGCAGGTGGTGCGGTGGTTAAGGCGCCAGATTCCCACATGGCAAACCAAGTCAGAGCTGGCAGCTTGCTTTCTCACTTTCCCTCTCTCTCTCTGTTTCTCTCTATAGCAAATTTTAAAAAATAATAATAAGTAAAATTAAATAATTCTTAAAAAAAAAAAGAGAAAGAATACTGGGTCTACAGTTTGAATCCCAGTCCTGGTGGCTTGAAAACCACACTAGGCATCTATGCATACATGCATAAAATCCTGTGGAGAAGGGCCTGTGGTGTGACTATACCCCACTGGGGGATGCAGTATTTCCTTCTCTCTGTTTTTCTGTCTGGTGAGTGCATGTGCCCACTGGCAGTTACTAAAAGAATCCTAGATAATAAATGTAGACAGAATGAGAGTATTCAAAAACATTCGCATCTCCCAGTGAAATATATAAAATTAAATTCAGGCAAACATTTATCACGGAGGCCAGAACCCTGGTGAGAGGTTTTGGGGCTTTTCAGATAGTGCTCCAGATGGGTTACTTAGCAGTCATACAGAGAAAGACTGCACCTTTATCGTAGAGAAACTCAGCAGTTACGACACTAACAGGGTGATTAAACTCTGCACTGCCCAGTCGTATATGTACTCGGTGGGAAATCCTGGTGTTAGGCGCCTTTGTGTTGGATGCAGTAGGAAGTACCCAATTCACTTATAAAATATTCTTTCTGAAAATGTCTAATCAACCTTCATGCTGATCTGTGGTTAAAATCATAGATGATTCTACTGTATGGCCTTAGAGAAGTTCTGTTCGTAATATCCCTAAGTCTCAGAGCCCTAGTTTAAAATAATTGAGGGGCCAGCAGGTGGTATGGTGCTCAAGGCACTGGATCCTGCACAGCCAGCTCTGCAGTTCAGGTCCTAGACCTGGCTCTAAAGTCATGTCACGTATGTGTGCATGCATGTCCAAAATCTTGAAGAAGGGATTGAGGTATGGCTATTTCCCCTGGGGGATGATTTCTCACTCCCCCCCACCCCCTCTCTGTCAAGCTTGAGTGCCCTGTGACAAAAATCTAAAACAAACAATGTCGAATCAGATAAATATATGAAAATAACCTAGTATTTGTAATACAGTAAAAATTGTTCAGCTCTGTTCAAAATCCATTAATAGCCACCAAGAATATGAGGCAGCTTCAAAAAGTTCATGGAGAACACATACTATAGAAAAGCTATATTTGGATTTCAGGGGGGGAGGTTGTCACTAAAATAGACTTAATTTCATTTGTCCATGAACTTTTTGAAGTGCCCAGAGTAATGAAATGAAAACTAGGTTTCTCTTTTCCGTGTCTAATTTTCTCATCTAATTATGTAATTTCATGGCATGTTTTAAAAGTTTCCTGTACTAGCTTAGATCCATAGCCAATAAAGTCCCAAGTATTGCAGAAAGCCCTCTATTCTACAATGTTCAAGGGACTTTTTAGGCAGGAAAGCATGGATTATAGCATGTCTGTACCTATTAGAAATTTAGGTTGATTTGTATGAATGACTAATTTTGTATAATAGGTCCCATACAGTCAAATATCAGTTCAAATCCCAGGCCCAGTTGCTTGAAACTCACATTGGATGCATGTGCATGCATGCCCAAAATCCAGAGAGGAGAATGAAGGAGAAGGGATTGTGGCATAGCCATCCTCCCTAGGGGGCGATTTCTCTCTCTCTCTCTCTCAAAAAAAAAATTGTTTGTGTTCTAGACAGCTGCTCAGGAAGCAATCCTGCATGCATCTGGAAATGGTACTTCTTCACCATCCAAGGACTACTGCATGTTGTATAACCCTGATTGGACAACTCTTCCAAGTACCCTAGAAAATGCTGTAAGTAAAATCACAGTTACTGTTGATTCATAAACATAAAAATATTGAAAGACTGGGACCAGCAGTTGGCGTAATGGCTATGTTGCTGGACTCCCATGTAGTCGACTGCAGTTCAAGTCCTGGACCCGGTGGCTTAAACTCAGTTGGGCATGTGTGCGTGTGTGCCCAAGATCCCGAGAGGAGAATGGAGGAGAAGGGATTGCGTCGTCGTGGCCATTCCCCCCGGGGGGCGATTTCTTACTCTCTGTATTTCTGGCGAGTGCACACGCCCTATAGCAAAAAACTCTTCAAAAAAAATTATTGAAAAACTGAGAATAATTATGTTTTAGTATATGTAATAGTTATATGGTGATTCATAAATTTTAATTATTTGTTGACAGTTTTTTCTCTGCTAGTTTGGTAATTTTTAAATACCCCTAAATCTGGTTGTTTGTCATAACATGTTTCTAATTTAAAAGAACGTTGGCCTAGCCTACATGGCACAACCTGTATTATAGTGAGCTACAGTGCTGGAAGCCAGATGACTGACCTGGCTCATCCCTAGCTCAGTCAACCTAAAACATGCTGGGCGTGTGCTCAAGATCATGACATACTGGAGGACGGGAGAAAGGGGATTGCCCTGTGACCAAGACCTTGACAGTGGTGTACCTCTCTCTCTCTCTTTCTTACCTGCATGTGTGCACATGTGCTCTCTGTTGTGAATAAAATAATTTTTTTTT
>NW_006205995.1:2433520-2442462 GCF_000334495.1 Tupaia belangeri chinensis
CACACACGCGCCCGGCGTGAGTTCTAAGCCACCGGGTCCGGGACGCGAACCGCGGTCGACTACGTGGGAATCCAGTGACATAGCCATTACGCTAACTGCTGGTTCCCTGAATAAAATAAATTTTAAAAAATATTAAGTAACATTGTATTATGCTAGTATTAGTGTCCTATTACTGAATGCATTTAGCATGAAATATTTTTATCATATTAAAGATATTTCTTATTTTCAGACTTCCATTAGTTTGATGAATCTGACTGTCACACCTCTGTGCAACCCTTTTGATATTCTTCCTGCTGGCATCAAGAACAAAGCAGTTGTGGTACAGTGGGGAACCTGCCACGTTCTTGAAAAAGCTAGAATTGCCCAGAAAGGAGGTGCTGAAGCATTGTTGATTGCCAACAACAGTGTCCTGGTAAGTTATAAAACTGTAGTAACTTCTTTTGAACTCACAGCATCAAATTTCATAGGAATTAAATTACTTTTTTTTTTAATAGACCACAGATTAGTTTATTTTTAACACCCATCATGCCATGAATTCATAGGGAGTAGGTTCCAGTAGCTCAGGCTCCTTTCCACCTCTCACAAGGTGTACTGCTCTGGGTGGAGCAGGCTTTTGCTTTAATTAAACCCAGGTCCCTTTCTCTTTGGCTTCTTTCTTTTTCTGGTCATTTTCCTTCACACGTTTTAGGAAGCTATCTCTGCTCTTAAAATGCTTAATATGCTCAATACACACATTAATTCTCTTGGCAACAATGCCAACAGCATGCTGGGTAACATTGTAGACTCTTCCAGTTTTGCTATGGTAACATTCGTGGGGCATTCCTTTTTGAACAGTACCCATTCCCTTGATGTCTACAATATCACCTTTCTTGTAGATTTGCTTGTATGTTGCCAAAGGAACCACTCCATGTTTTCTAAAAGGCCAAGAGAACATATATCGGGTGCCTCTCCTCTTTTCCTTTGTGTTTGTCATTTTCTTTCCCTTTGTGTTCGTCATTTTGGTTAATTACTGGAAGATGGTGGGTCCAGCCAAAAAGCTTGAATTACTTTTTTGTGTATGGTATAGGGGCTGAGTTTTGAATAATATGGTGGTAAGAGTCTTTGTAAATAAACATTCTGGATATGATAGGGATTTATTTTAATTAGAACATTTTATAGTTTTTCTATTCCTAGAGTAGATAAGACTTTGTTAGGAATATATATGTATATATAGGTGTATGTTATATACTATGCTGTATATGATATCATATATATCTGTTTAAATTCATGTTAAAAGATTTCCATTTTGGAAACTTATATAATATTAAAAAAGAGGCCAACCCCATATTACAGTGGTTGAGGGCAGTGTATTGGAAGCTGGATCCCACATGGCCAACTGTGGGTGAAATTCTGGTCCTGGCACCTTAAAGGCCACATCAGGTGCAGGCGCAGGTGCACGCATGCACCAGATCCTGATGAGACAGAGAATGGGGCATGGTGGCATGACCACAACATGCCCCATTGGGAGTGCTTTGTCTCTGGTGGGTTTATGTGCCCTCTGGCAATTAAAAAAAAGAAAGAAAGAAAGAAAAAACCATGGAACTTTGTTTTGTATCTGAAAGATGTGATGTTTATCTGTAATTGGATAGTTTTATTACTTTTGTTTTTTAAATATAAGAGTAATTAATAAGTTTTTTCTAAAATATTGTTATTATTATTATTATTATTTTATTTGACCAGACAGACACAGAGAGAAGGAAAGTAAGAAGGCATGCTGCCAGGTCTGGGACTCAAACTGTGGTCAGCCATGTGGGAGTCCAACGCCTTAACCACCACACCACCTGCCGGCCCCAATACATTTTCATAATATTTTTTTTCTTTAGTTTCCTCCCTCAGGGAACAGGTCTGAATTTAAAGATGTGAAAATACCGATTGCATTTATAAGCCTCAAAGACTTTAAAGATATGAAACAGGTAACTTAGTAATTACATATTAGATAAAGTTTATAAATAGCACAACTCTTTACTTTTAATCACTGGCATTTAATTTTGATTATTATACATGCTCTGTGTGTTAATAAGGAGCTATAAAGGCTTATTAAGTCTTTATATGGGAAGTATTCATATTTATTTTGGCACAAAATATCTAAGTCTGACCTTTAAAAAGAATATTTATTTGCTTTGAGTTCTCTTACAATCTCTTCTGTCATATCATTTATCTTAACTTTGATTCCTTGAACAAAATGTGCTGGTGTAGAATGCTGCACTTCTAGGATTTTATAAACCAAAGCATATTTTCCTATTTTGACTAGAGAATATCTCACGTTGTCAAACAGTAGTTCTAGTCTTTCTGGCTGTCTTGATGCATAGTGTGTACCTCAGGGTGAAGTGTAGAATATTTCTGCCATGGTCTATAACAGAAAGAAAGTTAATTCCTGTGTTTAACTGTTATTTCGCCTTTCAGACTTTCGGAAGCAACATTACTGTGCAGATGTATTCTCCATCGTGGCCTAACTTCGACTATACTATGGTGGTTATCTTTGTAATCGCTGTATCCACTGTGGCATTGGGAGGATACTGGAGTGGACTGATCGAGTTGTAAGTTTAATTCAACTTTAGTGTTTTTGTGATAAATGGTTAAAGGATTACCGTTTGTAATTACTTTGTAATTATTTTAATCATATACCAACATTTTAAAATTTTCACCTGAGCAGGACCAGCAGTTAGCGTAATGGCTATGCCGCTGGACTCCCATGTAGTCGACCGTGGTTCGGGTCCCGGACCCGGCGGCTTGAACTCACACTGGGTGCGTGTGCGTGCGTGCCCAGGATCCCCAGAGAAGAGTGGAGGAGAAGGGATTGTGGTGTGGTCATCCCCCCGGGGGGTGATTTCTCGCTTTCCGTGTCTGTCTCTGTCTTTGTGGTGAGCGCAGGTGCCCTGTAGCAAAAACCTCTCCAAAAAAAAAAAATTTACCTGAGGCTCAGCTATGGTGGCACATGCTGCTGAGATGCCCATATTCAGAGGCTGGGTCTGTGTAGGAGGCCCTAGTTTGGTTCAGCTTAAGCAGGCTAGGTATGGCGGCATACACCTGTAGTCCTACCTGCTAGGAGGCTGGGCAGGAGATGAGACCCTGTGAAAAATCCACCAATCTCTTTCTCCTCCCCTGCCCTAATAAATAAAAACAAACTTGAAAAAAAAATTGGCTGTGCAGTATGGCAGGTGGCTTGGTGGTTAAGGCCCTGGACTCTCACATGGCTGACCACAGTTCAAGTCCAACACCTGGCAGCTTGCTTTCTCACTTCCTCTCTCTCTCCCCTCTCTCTCTTCTTCTGTGTCTCTTCTCTGGTTAAATTTTTAAAAATAATAATAACACATAAAATTAAATGGTTTTTTGTCTGTTTTAAATTGAGGGGCTTAGGGAGGACAGGCAGTAGCATGGTGGTTAAAGCAGCTGGATCCCACATGGCCAGCTCTGTGGCTCAGGTCCTGGACCGCTTGGCTTGAGAAACAAACTGGGCATGTGTGCATGTGTGTCCAAAATCCTGAGAGAAGGATGGAGGAGAAAAGATTGTGTGGCCATCTATAGATTTCATTTAAAATGACTTATTTGTAGCTAAATGAAGCTAAGTTTATTTGTAATCTCTTAAATGCTACATCTGATTTATGCCGAGAGGAGAATCTTCAAGTTTAAATAAGTGTTAATTCCTTTAATGCTGAGCTTTAAACATTTTGCATATATATATATATTTTTTTTTTTTTGGAGAGGTTTTTGCTATAGGGCGCGTGCGCTCGCCAGACAGACAGAGAGAGACATAGAGACAGAACGCAAGAAATCACCCCCTGGGGGGATGGTCATGCCACAATCCCTTCTCCTCCATTCTCCTCTCGGAATCTTGGGCACGCACGCACATGCGCCCGGCATGAGCTTTAAGCCACCGGGTCTGGGACGTGAACCACGGTCAACTACGTGGGAGTCCAGTGACATAGCCGTTACGCTAACTGCTGGTTCCCAACATTTTGCATATTTGAAGAGCATGTTTAAGCTTCTATTAGTCACATTTTTTCATGTGAGGAAGAATGATTTTTCTTTCTTTCTTTCTTTCTTTCTTTCTTTATTTATTTATTTTGGAGAGGTTTTTGCTATAGGGCGCGTGCGCTCGCCAGACAGATAGAGAGAGACAGAGAGATAGAAAGCAGGAAATCACCCCCCAGGGGGGATGGCCACGCCGCAATCCCTTCTCCTCCATTCTCCTCTCGGGATCTTGGGCACGCACGCACACGCACCCGGCGTGAGTTTAAGCCACCGGGTCCGGGACTCGACCCGCGGTCGACTACGTGGGAGTCCAGCGACATAGCCATTACGCTAACTGCTGGTCCCATCATTTATTTATTTTTAAAGAATTATCTATTTTAACTTTATTCATCCATTCATTTGATTTTAATTTGACCAGACACACACACAGAAACAGGGAGAGAGAAAGTAAGAAAACAAGCCATCAGGTCTGGAACTTGAACCAGTTCAGCCATGTGGGAGTGTCCAGCGCCTTAACCACCATGCCCCCGGCTAGTCCCCTCTTTCATTATTTGTTTTATCAAGCATAGTATATAGTGTCTTAATATCATTTTCTTTATTACTTTGTAGGACTTTGTAACTAATTTTCTTTTTCTTTTCCTTTCTTCTTCTTCTTTTTCTTTTTTTTAATTTTGCCAGAGGATGTGTGCACTAGCTGGAGAGAGAGAGAGAGAAAAAGAGGGAGGGACAGAAAGAGAGAAAGCATCCCTCTATAGAGTATGGTCATGCCACAATCCCGTCTCTTCTCTCTCTCCCTCTTGTTGGGGTTTAGGACACACACTTGTGCACCTACTGTGTTTTTTAAGTCGCCGGTCTGGGTTTGAACCACGCAATTGGCCATGTGGAATCTAACTACCCTAACCACCATGCCACAGGCTGGCCCTATAACTGATTTTCCAAAATCTACTGGTACATTGAAAACATTTTTCCATTTACTATAGATTCTCACTGTACTTCTATTTATTGTTTTTAGTTTTCTTTTCCAAAGTAGTGCTGCTCAAACTGTAATGTGGATGCATAATATCTTGAGCTTTTGTTAAAATCCAAATTTAGATTTAGTAGGTTTGGGATGGGGACCAAGATTCTACATTTTTAACAAGTTCTCGGGACCAGCAGATGGTTACGTTGCTAGACTTCCACGTAGGCAACTGCAGTTTGAATCTCAAACCCAGTGATTTGAAATTGAAGCTAGGCGCATGTGTGTGCGTGCCTAAAATCCTGAGAGGAGAATGGAGGAGAAGGAATTAAGGCATAGCCACTCTTCGGAGGAGGGGGGTGATTTCTTGCTTTTTGTCTCTGTGGCTCTCTGTGTCTCTGGTGAGCGCACGCACCCTATAGCAAAAATCTTTCTTAAACACACACACACACACACACACAAAGTTCCTAAGTGATTTTGCTGGTCCATAGACCATACTTTGAGTGAGCAAAGCAAGCTTATTTATATATGTGTTAGGACAGCCTCCTCCTTGAGAAAACTGGAGATTGAAGGGGTAGATATGTCAGCTTTGTTGTTGTTTCTCTCTCTCTCTCTCTCTCTCTCTCTCTCTCTTTTGAAGATGTTTTTGCTGTAGGGTGCATGTGCTCGCCAGAAAGACAGAGAGAGAGACAGAAAGCAAGAAATCAGCCCCCAGGGGGGATGGCCATGCTGCAATCCCTTTTCCTTCATTTTCCTCGGGATCTTGGGCATGCACGCATATACACCCAGCGTGAGTTTAAGCCACGGGGTCCAGGACTCAGCTTTGTTATTTCTAAAACATGGTGATGGAGCAGAAAGAAACAAAAACTGGTGGCCTTCAGTAGCCAAATAGGGAGAGAGAACTCATCTGCTGAATTATGGGTTTAAAAATTGAGGGGGCTGATTCTAAGAGCAAAATAAAGATAAGACGAAGTTATTTGTTGAACTTCTTTTGTATCCTTTATAGACAAGCACAGAACAGGAATATAGTAAATACTGAGTTGATAGTAGAATTTAATGTTTACATTTAAGGAAGCCAATTTTAGAAATACTTTACTGTCTTTAAGTTGACAATCGTGTGTAAGAAGCATGTTTACCATTTGAAATATATTACATCCATATAACTAGTTTCCAAATTAGATAATATAAACATCTACAAACATTAATTTACTTACAAAATATATGTCATCTATTTAAACAGTTTTGCTTCCAGAAAACAAAACAAAACAAAACGAAAAAACCTATTTCAATAGTTGGTGGTTAAGAACAGATTGTCTCTAGTGGGTAGAATTATAGGGGAATTTTGCTTTCTAGATTAAATTTTCTTTTTTAAAAAAGGATTATTTTATTTAACTTTATTTATTTATTACTATTTTCCAGGTTGATCAGACAGAGAGAGAGAGAGAGAGAAAAAGAGAGAGAGGGAGAGGGAAAGTGAGAAAGCAAGCTACCACATCCAGGCCCTGAACCATGGTTGGCCATGTGGGAGTCCAACATCTTTAACCTCTTTAACCTCTACACCACCTGCCGGCGCTTTAAATATTCTTTTTGATTTGTAGTATTTTTTTGGTTTTTCCATTACCAGAGGGTGTGTGCACTTGCCAGAGAGAGAGAGAGAGAGAGAGAGAGAGGAAGCATCACCCAACACAATGTGACATGATCATGCTTTAATCCTTACTCTTCCATTTCTCCATCGCATTGGGAATTAAAGCATGCACGTACTTGTGTCAGTGTGTTTTTTCAAATCACTGGGTCAAGATTGAAACTGCTATTAGCTATGTGGGATCTGACATGCAGGGCTTACCTGCTGTGGTATGAAGCCTGTCCTAGTTTTTGTTTGTTTGTTTTTTAAGAATTATTTATTTTTTGGGACCAGCAGTTAGTGTAATGCCTATGTCGCTGGACTCCCACTTAGTCGACCGCGGTTCGAGTCCCGGACCCAGTGGCTTAAACTCACGTTGGGCGTGTGTGCATGCGTGCCCAAGATCCTGAGAGGAGAGTGAAGGAGAAGGGATTGTGGAGTGGCCATCCCCCCTGGGAGGTGATTTCTCACTTTCTGTCTCTCTGTCTGTCTGTCTGTCTGGCGAGCGCATGCGCCCTATAGCAAAAACCTCTCCCCCTCGCAAAAAAAAGAATAATTTATTTTTTAAAGAATTTTTTACTATTTTAAATTTTATTTACTCATTTATTTATTTGTTTATTTTTAATTTTGGCCAGAGAGAGAGAGAGAGAGAAAGCAAGCAGGTTACCATGTTCAGGACTTGAACTGTGGTTGGTCATGTGGAAGTGTCTAGTGCCTTAACCAGTTCGCCACTTGCTGGGCCTATCAGTTTTAGTTTTATAAATTACATTACTTTTGTAATAGAAACTAATTTAAACTGATATTAGAGAAGCTTTTTTTTAAGTTATTATTTATTTCATGAGAGTAAGTAATGGGGCTGGGGAATAGCACACCCTCACCTTGGTTTCATGCTATGGGCCTCACCTCCAGCCCTTCCAGCCAGTCAGGATCATGGGCATGTACTTCCAGCACTTGTAGGTTACCCAGAGAACCGAATCTGTGATCTTGCATGTGGATCCAGCATTGTTTGAGCAGCACTTGATCACTGTGTCACCTAGCCAGCCTGACAGATTTTTTAAATAATGGTGTATTACCAAAATTTGCTGAAATTTCTGTGTGTGTTTATGCAGGGAAAACTTGAAAGCAGTGACGAACACTGAAGACAGAGAAATGAGGAGAAAGAAGGAAGAATATTTAACTTTTAATCCTCTTACAGTGATAATGTTTGTGGTCATCTGCTGTGTTATGATGGTCTTACTCTATTTCTTCTACAAATGGCTGGGTAAGAAGTTGTATTTTTTATTTGCTACTTTTAGTTTACATTTTTAAAAATTTATTTGCCTTTCTTTTAAAGTATGTTACCTGAATTATTCTTTTAATATTAATTTTTTTGGAGAGATTTTTGCAATACAGCGTGTGTGTTCTCCAGAGAGACAAAGAAAGAGAGAGAAAGTGAGAAATCACCCCTTGGGGGGGATGGCCATGCCACAATCCCTTCTCCTTCATTCTCCTTTTGTGATTTGGGGCAGGCTCACACACACCTGTTGTGAGTTCCAAGATTCCTGGTCTGGGACTCTACCATGGTCTGCCATGTGGGAATCCAGTCCCTTAACCATTACACCACCTGCTGGCCCCTGGTTAACATTAACTACTTTTTTTAAAAGAATTATTTATCTGATTTTATTTATTATTATGATCACTTTTAAAATTTTCTGTAGAACATGTATGCTCATTGGATAGAGAAAGTGAGAGAAGGTGGGAAAGCAAGCTGCCTGCTATTACTACCTGGCAATCTGCCCACCCAAGAGCCTTTTGGGTATACTTTCCTATTAAATCTTCTTTTCTACAAAAAAAAAAAAAAAGAAAGCAAGCCATCAGATCCAAGACTCAAACTGTGGTCAGCCATGTGGGAGTCCAACAATGTAAGTGCTACACCATCTGCTGTCCCCAACGTATCTGCATTTTTTTAAGAATCATTTTATTTAACTTTATTCATTTATTTTAATTTGACCAGAGAGGGAGGGGAAGCAAGAGAGCAAGAAAACCTCCAGGTGTGGGACTTGAACCATGGTCAGCCACGTGGGAGGTCCAGTGCCCTTAACCACCACACCACCTCCCAGCCCCCAAGATATCCACTCTTAAAACTCAATCACAGAGGGACCAGAAATTAGTGTAATGGCTATGTCGCTGAACTCCTATGTAGTCGACCACAGTTCGAGTCCCGGACCCAGTGGTTTAAACTCACACCAGGTGCGTGCACATGTGTTAAGATCCCGAGAGGAGAAGGGATTGTGGCGTGGCCATCTCCCCTGGGGGGTGACTTGTCGCTTTCTGTCTCTCTGTCTCTCTCTTTCTGGCGAGCACACATGCCCTATA
>NW_006205995.1:2442598-2469889 GCF_000334495.1 Tupaia belangeri chinensis
GGCTTAAACTCATGCTGAGCACATGTGCGTGTGTGCCCAAGATCCCTGAATGAGAATGGAGGAGAAAGGATTACACCATGGCTGTCCCCCCGGAAATGGGTGATTTCTCACTTTCTGTCTCTCTGTCTCTTTTTCTGGTGAGTACACCATGCCCTATAGCAAAAACCTCCCCACAAAACAAACAAACTTAAGATTGCAGGGTCAGCATGTGGCATAGTAGTTAAGGTGCTGAATTCCCGAGTCCCAGGTGATTTCTCACTTTCTGTCTGACTCTGGTGAGCACACGTACCCTGTAGCAAAAATTTAAATACATACATACATACATACTTACTTACATACAAATAGGGGCCAGCAGGTGGCGTGGTGGTTAAGGGCACTGGACTCCCACATGACTGACTATAGTTTGAGTCCTGGACCTGGCAGTTTGTTTTCTCACTTCATTTCTCTTTCTTTCTCTCTCTCTCTCTCTCTCTCTCTCACTGTCCCTCTCTGGTCAAATTTAAATAAATAAATAAGTGAAGTGAAATAAAATAACCCTTATAAAAATAATAACAACAAATAAAAACTTAAGATTGAATATTTGGGCCACTAGGTGGTATGATGGTTAAGGCGTTGGACTCCCATATGGCTGACCATGGCTTGAGTCCTGGATCTGATGGCTTGCCTTTTCATTCTCTCTCTCTCGTCAAATTAAAATAATAATTTCAAATAAAATTAAATAATTCTTTTTAAAACAAAGATTAGAATATTTTAAAAATTATTTTATTTAAAAATTTTATTTATTATTATATAGCTTTTTATTTGTTTGTTTATTTGTTGATTTGTTATAATTTGACCAGAGAAAGAGAGAAAGGGAAAGTGAGAAAACAAACCACCAGGTCCAGGACTTGAACTGTGGTCGGCTATGTGGGAGTCTATCACCTCAATCACCATGCCACCTGCCGGCCCAAGGTTGAAATATTTTCAGCTTAGTAATTAGTGCAGAAAGCATAATCACTACCTTGAAAGTATGATTAGAAAAAGACAGCTAAAGAATATGGTTTGGGAACCAGCAGTTAGCGTAATGGCTATGTCACTGGACTCCCACGTAGTCGACTACGGTTCGCGTCCCGGACCCAGTGGCTTAAAACTCACGCCGGGCGTGTGTGCGTGCGTGCCCAAGATCCCGAGAGGAGAATGGAGGAGAAGGGATTGTGGCGTGACCATCCCCCCTGGGGGTGATTTCTCGCTTTCTGTCTCTCTGTCTCTCTCTGTCTGTCTGGCAAGCGCATGCACCCTATAGTGAAAATCTCTCCAAAAAAAAGAAAAAGAAAAAAAGAATATGGCTTGTGGGGGCCAACAGATGGTGTGGTGGTTGAGGGCGCTGGACTCCCACATGGCCGACCATGGTTCAAGTCCATATGGCCGGCCATGGTTCAAGTCCCAGACCTGGTGGCTTGCTTTCTCCCTTTCCCTCTCTTTCTCTAATGCTGACACTCTCTGGTCAAATTAAAAATAAATAAAGTTAACAGAGAGAGAGAGAAAAAGGGAGAGAGTGAGAAAGCTAATTACTAGTTACCAAGTCTGGGACTTGAACCATGGTTGGCCGTGTGTGAGTCCAATGCTCTGACCACCATACCACCTGCTGCTCCCAGTTTGTGTACATTTTTAAATCCCATTTTCTTCATTTCTCATATAACTTTGTGTTCTTTTTTCCTAGTGTATGTTATGATAGCAATCTTCTGCATAGCATCGTCCATGAGTTTGTACAACTGTCTTGCAGCACTAATTCGTAAAATACCATGTGGACAATGCAAGTATGTATCTCTAACGGGGAATCCTTTCATGTTGATGTTTGTCACTTAAAACAGGACAGAGTAGGAGTGTCATTTTAAACCTTGGCAGGCCAGTATACAGTCCATCTATGGCTGTTTAAATTATACTTGACCCTCAAACAATTCAGATTTGAACTACTTGAGTGCACTTACACACGGTTTCTTTTTTTTTTTCAATAAGCATATTGAAAAATACAGTATAGTACTGAAAATATATTTTCTCTTATAATTTTATTTAAAATACTAGAGGGTGCATACATTCACCAGAGACAGAAGGAGAAAGGGGACGAGAGAACACATCCTCCAAGGAGCACAGTCATGCCGCTGTCCTTTCTCCTCCGTTTCACCGTCTTGTGGGGATTTGCGGCTTGCACACACAGATGTGCCCTAATATTGACTGGGCTGTGGAGCTGACCTCCTGATGAGTGTATTAATATGTTTTTCTCTGGCTAACTTGATTGTAATACAGTATATAATACATATAATATACAAAATATATGTCAGTCAGTTGTCCATGTTATTGGTAAGGCTTCCAGTCAATAGACCATTAGTAAAATTTAAAGGGAGTCAGTTATGTTTGGATTTTTTTTTAAATAAATAAATTTATTTATTTATTGCAATTTATTTATTTATGTTCAAGCCACCAGGTCCGGGACTCAAACTGTGGTCAACCATATGGGAATTCAGTACCTTCACCACCATGCCACCTGCTGGCCCCCATCTATTTAGATTTTTGACCGTGGGGTCAGTAATGAAATAAAATTAACATTTCAGTTCTGCAATCCTGTTAGCCAGATTCCTTTCATGTGCTCAGTAACCCCATGTAGCTAGTGGCTGCTGTATTGAGTAACACAGATATAGAACATTTTTTTCATTACAGAGTTCTCTTTTACTGGTAAACATTTTATTATGTCTCCTTTGTTTTACTTAAAATCAATACTTTTGAAATGGTATTTCAGTCACTTTTTGTGAATCGTTCACATTTACCACTTCTTCTATCAAGCAAACTGCATTTCATCTGCAGCATAAACTAAACTATTCCATTCTGTTTTCAGGATCGTGTGTTGTGACAAAAGCATCGAAGTGAGACTCGTTTTTCTCTCCAGTCTATGCATAGCAATAGCTATTGTTTGGGCCGTGTTTCGCAATGAAGACAGGTATGAATATTCAGCATGTTTGCATTTAAATTAAGGATAGTTTATTGTATATCTTGCTCTGGTACTTATTCATTATGATTAGTATTGATTTTTAAAAACTCTTGGGCCTGCAGGTGGCATGGTGGTTAAGGTGTTGGAATTCCCACATGGCTGGCCATGGTTTGAGTCCCGGACCTGGCAGCTTGCTTTCTCACTCTTCCTCTCTGTCTTTCTCTGGCAAAACTAATGTGAAAAACAGTATCAATAATAATAATAAATAAATAATTCTTTAAAAAAAAAAACTCTTATCCAAGAACACCATATTTGAAACAAGCTACTTTTTAAAGAAGTATATCTTATGTTAATAGATGAGGTCTCATATAGAGAAGAAAATATGAATTATGATTTAAACACCTAGTCTGAAACAGACTTCACAAATGTCTATGATTATAGTATAGCCATGCAATGAAATTCAATGCAGTTTTAAAGACTGAAGATCTCTGGAGTTAATATGCAGTGATTTACAGGATATTTCTAAGTGAAAAAAAGCAAAGTGCAAAAGAATATGTTGAGTATACTATTCATGTAAGAAAGAAGACGGTATAGAAAATATATACATACCTGTCCATTTTCATGAAGGATAACCAGGAAAAAATATGTGTTTAGGTTTATTAATAAAATTGCTACAGTCCAAAAGAAGTTATTGGCCTAAGATTGGAAAACTAAGTTCATACAACTTTAGGCTTCTTCAGATATGGTAATCAACTGATAATTGTGCATGACAATTTCTGATAGAATTACATAGCTTGTATTTCCTCTATGTTCACACTCTCTGGTTGTACAAGGACACGTCTGAAGATCCTGGGGAAATGGGGATTAAAATACAAGTTATCTAGGCGTGAAAATTTTTTGTTTGTTTGTTTATTGGGTTTTTTGGAGAGGTTTTCGCTATAGTGCGCGTGCGCTTGCCAGACAGACAGAGAGAGACATAGAGACAGAAAATGAGAAATCACCCCCCGGGGGGATGGTCATGCCGTAATCCCTTCTCCTCCATTCTCCTCTCAAGGATCTTGGGCATGCACGCACACGCACCTGGCGTGAGTTTTAAGCCACCAGGTCCGGGATGCGAACCGTGGTCGACTACGTGGGAGTCCAGCGACATAGCCACTACGCTAACTGCTGGTTCTCTGGGTGTGAAAATTTTGAACTTATTATTTTTTAATTTGACCAGAGAAAAACAGAGAGAGAAAAAGAGAAAGTGAGAAAGCAAACTGCCAGGTCCAGGACCCAAACCATAGTCAGCCATGTGGTAATCCAGTGCCTGTAACCACCATGCCACCTGCCAGCCCCAGAAATCCATGCCAACTTTCTAGAAGGAGACATGTATAAGTTCAAATAGCAAAGATAAATATGCAAGCCAGGTGCAGTGGCACTGTCTTCCCAGCTACTTGGGAGGCTGGGACAGAAAGAGTTGGAGGTCAGCCCAGGCAACATAGTTGAGACTCTGTCTCCCCCTTAAAAAAATATTCCCTTATACCCGATAATCGTTCTTCTGAAGTAGACTTTGATTTTTTAAAAATATAATAGTATTCATTACTAGGACAGTAAATCACTAAATACTGAGAATATGAGAGGCTTTTGTGGTTATGCTTGCTCTTTAACAACTGAATCATAGACCTTGAACATATTACTTTAGTGATCTTTTGTTTTGGAAGTTTTATCTAAAAATAACTGGATGAAACAATGGAGTTATGTCTTTTTATTTTTTAGGTGGGCTTGGATTTTACAGGATATCTTGGGGATTGCTTTTTGTCTGAATTTAATTAAAACACTGAAGTTACCTAACTTCAAGGTAAAGTATACTACTTTACTAGCTAAAATAATTTTTCTTTTTAAAACAATTGTGCTAAGATATTTCTATACAATACAGTGTACTTATTTTAAGTGTACTGTTTGTTGAAATGTTACAAATGTTTAACTTTGTAGCCACTATATAAAGAAGTTACAGAGCATGTTGCATCTCTTCAGAGACCTCTGTCATTTCCTTTTGTAATCAATCTTAACTCTGAGGCCCAGGCCACCACTGGGAGTATTTGCTAGCTAAAGTCCTTTTAATCATTCATAGAATACACCAGATTCATAAAAGCTTGCATGACTTAATATGAAGAAAAACATTGTATTGATTCAGTCATTTTTCTTCAACAGATGAGATGGAGAAGATAAGGTTTTTAATGTAGATTATAGAATAAAATGGCACATAGTAATAACCATAAAATGCCTTTAAAATTAGTATTCAGGTATACATTCATATGTCTATTTGAAAAAATCATTTGATCTCAGTTTAAATGAGAAGTTTGACCTTTAAATTTGTCTCTTTCTTCAACAGTCATGTGTGATCCTTCTAGGCCTTCTCCTCCTCTATGATGTGTTTTTTGTTTTCATAACACCATTCATCACAAAGGTATGACGATGTCCATGAACAAATGTGCTAAAAGATGGAATTTTAAATCTGTCCTTAGATTACCGATTTTTCAAATGTTGACCACACAGTAAGTTCAAACTTTCTTAAGAGAATTGTCATTGAAATTGGCCTTTTAGTAGATGACATTTTCAAGTCTTTAATCCATTTAGTTAGATAAAAAAAATACCTTCTGACTGATGTGACTATGAACATGTCTATCATTTTTCTTCCTTTTAGAAAGTAATTTTTTTTTTTTTGGAGAGATTTTCACTATAGGGTGCGTGCGCTCGCCAGACAGACAGAGAGAGACAGAGAGACAGAAAGCGAGAAATCACACCCCAGAGGGGATGGTCACACCGCAATCCCTTCTCCTCTCAGGATCTTGGGCACACATGCACACGCGCCTGGCGTGAGTTTTAAGCCACCGGGTCCAGGAAGCGAACCGCGGCCGACTACGTGGGAGTCCAGCGACATAGCCGTTATGCTAACTGCTGGTTCCCAGTAATTTTTCTTTTTAAAAGTAATTATTGCTTTTATTTCTGAAGCCCTCCTTTGAAAATAAGAAAGAGCAATATATAGGCAGGCCAAATGTCTAAAGTCTAAGGGATAACTCTGAAACTTTGTAACCCTGGGCAAGTTACTTAACCCTTTTTGCTTAAATTTCCTAATCCATGCATCAGGGAATATAGCTTATTTTCCATCTCCTAGCCCCATCAGTAGAATCCTTTTGACTGCAACAGAGCCCAAACTAAACC
Organism: Tupaia belangeri chinensis; assembly: GCF_000334495.1. Lineage (NCBI taxonomy): Eukaryota > Metazoa > Chordata > Mammalia > Scandentia > Tupaiidae > Tupaia > Tupaia belangeri. The sequence continues at coordinate 2,448,765 of NW_006205995.1, forward strand.
TTCCATACTAAAAAGGACTGATGTGCCCAGGCTGTGGATAGAGGCCAGTGTGGGGCTGACCTCAGGAAAAACGAGACCCCAGGCCACATGCTCTCTTTCTTTACTTCTGTCCCTTTGTTCATTCTCTCAGACTAGCTTTTCTTTTCTTTTCTTTTTTGGAGAGGTTTTTGCTATAGGGTGTGTGCACTTGCCAGAAAGACAGAGAGAGACAGAAAGCAAGAAATCACACACACACACACACACACACACACACACACACACACACACCCCGGAGGGATGGCCACGCCGCAATCCCTTCTCCTCCATTCTCCTCTCGGACTTTTGGGCACCCACACACGTGCCTGGCGTGAGTTTAAGCCACCAGGTCTGGGACTCGAACCGCAGTCGACTACATGGCAGTCCAGTGACATAGCCATTACGCTAACTGCTGGTCCGCAGACTGGCTTTTCTCATGAGGTTAGAATCTTAGTGACCAGCAGCTCCTAGCTCATTTATTCCCAACTCTGCACCTAGCTCCTCAAAATGAGAAGTGTTAGGGGAGTATGGTAGTCCTTCATTAGTCCTGCATTAGTGGTCCAGTTTTTCTACCACATCCCTTTTTCCGTCTCATGAATCTATTACTAATTATTGCTTAATTTTTCCACCTTTTCCCATTTTTCTTTTCCTTTTTTTTAGAGAGGTTTTTGCTAGAGAGCATGTGTACTTGCCAGAGAGACAGGCAGAAAGCAAGAAATCACCCCCCCAGGGGATGGCCATGTCATAATACCTTCTCCTCCAGTATCCTCTCAGGATTTTGGGCAGGCACCCGCAAACACACACGCACACCTGGTGTGAGTTTTAAGCTGTTGGGTCTGGGACTCAAACCACAGTCAACTCTGTGGGAGTCCAGCAATGTAACCATTATGCCATCTACTAGTCCCCCTTTTTTTTTTTTTTAAGAGATTTTTGACATAGGACATGTGCGCTCACGGGAGAGACAGATACAAAGTGAGAAATGATCCCCCCGGGGGGATGGCCGCACCACAATCCCTTCTCCATTCTCCTCTTGGGATTTTGGGCATGCACATACATGTACTGAGCGTGAGTTTCAAGCCACTGGGACAGGGATGTGAATCATGATCTACCATGTGGGAGTCCAGTGACATAAGCAGCATGCCACCTGCTGGTACCCCTCATTTTATTTTGAAACTTGCCTTGTAACTTTATATCATCCCATGATCCTTTGACACACTTACCTACAGAGTATTTGATGTTTTCTATTTTTCTTATCCTTTGTTCTTTAGAGGGCACATGTACTCTCCAGAGAGAAAAAGGAAGAGCCCACGCACACACCTCCCAGTGAGGCATGGTCATGCCATGATCGTTTCTCCTCCATTTCTCCATCCCATTAGGACTGTGGACATGCGTGCACATGTGCCCAGTGCATGCTTCAAGCTGCTGGGGCCAGGGTTCAAACCACAGTCAGCTATGTGGGATCTGATTCCCTTCTTTAACCACCATGCTATGAGGCTGGCCCTCTTTGTCTGTCTTTAGACTCTATCATTTATAAAATCACTGTAAAACTCTTCACTGTGATATTTGCTATAATGGTGTAAGAACAAACATGTGCCTTTTGGGGAGCTCAAATTGCAACTAGGTAACAAATGTAGTTGACTGCCCCAAGTTACAGCTACTTAAACCTTGTACTAGCTAGCACCTTTCCATACCTTAATGATGAGCGGTTTGACTCATTGACTTCTTTTTTGGAAATTATTTATTTTATTTATTCATTATTATTATTTCCACATGAGTTTGCCAAAAAAGACAGAGAGAGAAAGAGAGAAGGAGAGTAAGAAAGCAAGCTACCAGATCTGGGACTTGAACCATAGTTGGCCATGTGGGAATTCCAGTGCCTTAACCACCATGCCACCTGCTGGCCCCCTTGACTCACTGACTTTTTTGAACACTAGTAATCCAAAAGAAAAAAATGGCGAATTAGCATTTTTGGTTATAACTAAAAGTCTTCATTTGAAAGCACGTTTTTGTGCCTAAAGCTATCCTAGCTTGTGTTCATGTACTTGATTTAAAAAAAAATGTTTTTGTAGTGTATTCAGTCAGAGACCTTATAATAACAGTGACGCATTCTCCCTACAAAGCCATTACCATATGTGAGCAGATAGCTATATTTGACATAATGGATACAACTATAGACTGTAAATAAAAATTTTTATTAAAGAATTACTTATCTATTGAATTCCCTTTGGTATTATTATTATTATTTGTTTTAATTTGACCAAAGAGAGACAGAGAGAAAGAGAGAGGGAAAGCAAAAGAGTAAGCTACCAGGTCCAACTCAGACTGCAGTCGGCCATGTAGGACTGCAGCACCTGTAACCACCACACCATCTGTGGCCCCAATAAAATTCTTTTTTTTTATTACTATTTTAAAAATTCTAACAGTAGTATCACTTCATGAATACCAAACATATCTCTCTGCAAACAATTTCTATTCCCTATAAAGAAAGTGTTTCAAATCCTAAAGGTATAGGATAATAAAGTGTCTTTTAGCTGCCTTTTTTTTTTTTTTTTTTATCTTTGCTTAAGAAGTTCTTCATCTTTTTTCCATCTTAGTTCCTACTGACTAGGAATGTGATTTCTAGCAACCCAAAATAGTGAAGAAAGCAATAGTGGTCTTTGGAGTTCACTATTATAGAGTTACTTTAACACCTTCTGCTCAGTCTAATTAGTTTTTCATAAGGATATAGAACTTATTTCAGTGAGTAACTCAAAATGAAAGTTACAAAAACTTAATTTATAACTGTGGGTTTTTTTTTAAGAATTATATTTTATTTACTTATTTTTGTTTGTTTTTTTGTGTGTATTTTTTTTTAAGAGAGCACATATATGCTCATTGGAGAGACAGACAGAGATAGAGAGACAGAAAATGAGAAACCATCCTCCAGGGGTGTTGGCCACACCACAATCCCTTCTCCATTCTCCTCTCAGAATTTTGGGCACACATGTGCACACACATGCACCTGGCGTGAGTTTCAAGCTGCCAGGTCCAGGATTCAAACCACTGTCAGCCATGTGGGAGTCCAGTGCCTTAACCGCCACTCCACCTGCTAGCCCTCCTACACATTTTTTTTTCTTTTTTTTTTTTCTTTTTGGAGAGGTTTTCTCTATAGGGCGTGTGCGCTCGCCAGACAGAGAGAGACATAGAGACAGAAAGCGAGAAATCACCCCCCAGAGGGGATGGTCACGCCGCAATCCCTTCTCTTCCATTCTCCTCTCGGGATCTTGGGCACGCACGCACACGTGCCCAGTGTGAGTTCTAAGCCACCGGGCCGGGACGCGAACCGCGGTTGACTACGTGGGAGTCCAGCGACATAGCCATTACGCTAACTGCTGGTTCCCAACACATTTTTTTTTTTTTCCAACACATTTTTGATCCAGATATTAGTAGACTTATAGTAAATTGCTAAGACCGCCGTAGGAATACAACAGTACAATTCTGTCTTACCTATTTTTTTCCATTCATTAGTGTATTTAGTCTAATATTTTATAAATAGTAGTTGGTCATATATTTTTGAATGTGTGAAAGAATGTTAATTATGTTAGGGTGATCTGTTTCATGAGCTGTGAAAGAATTAGCAGACTCAGAGTAAGTGGATAGAAGAAGCTTATTATTTTATTTTTTTAAGAATTCTTTTTTTATTGAACTTTATTTGTTTTATTTATTTATTTATTTAATTTGACCAGAGAGGGACAGAGAGAGAGGGAGAGAGAGAGAAAGCAAGCCACCAGGTCCAGGACTTGAACTGTGGTCAACTATGTGGGAGTCCAGCGCCCTCGACCACCATGCCACCTGCCTGCCCCCTTGCCCCCGGAAGAGGTTTATTATACACTTCCCAAAAGGAGGATAAGGGCCAGAGGTGAGGGTTGCAGTAGCTGTGAAGGGTGGTGGCCAGGGACTATTAAAGAAAAGGCATTCAGGCAGGGTGATTAAGCTGGTCCTGAGACAGCAGCCAGGTTGTCTTTTACAGCATCTGGGTTGCTCAGATGTTATCTCTGGGTGAGTCAGCTGCCTGCAGTAAAATCATGCAGCACCCCCACCCCCACCCCTTTCTTCCTTCCTTTCAGGTGGAAATCTGCCTTTGATCTCTAGGAATTCCCCAGGAGGGCATGTCCCCTCCCACTGGACCAGCCAGACCTGGTTTGACCCTTTAGGCCTTTCTCCCTACCCTGCCAAGGGTACTCAAGGTTGTCTTAGAAGTTGCCTTTCCTCCAACAGAGTCCAAAATAAGAGACAAATATCCAAGGGTTGAACCCTCCTCACAAAAAAAAAAAAAAAAAAAAAGAAAGAAAGAAAGAAAATGCCTAAGGCATCTGTGGAACTTTTGGTTTCCTTCTCATCAAAAATATCTAAGATATTTGGGGTTGGGGCTAATTAAATCCTTTCAAATTACAGTCTTCAGTTACATGTTTTTTTTGTTGCTGTTGTTTCTTTTTCTTTTTTTGGAAAGGTTTTTGCTATAGGGCACGGGCCCTGCCAGAAAGACAGAGACAGAGAGGCAGAAAGTAAGAACTCGCCCCCAGGAGGGATGGCCACGCCACAATCCCTTCTCCTCCATTCTCCTCTTGGGATCTTGGGCACACACATGCACGTGCCTGGCATGCGTTTAAGCCACCGGGGTCCGGGACTTCCATAAGTCCCGTGATGTAGCCAGATGTAGCCATTACACCAACTGCTGGTCCCATTCAGTTACATGTTTTAAATAACAATTAGCAAATGTACCAAAATGAACTCTCTCTGGAAATTTGATCGAGGCCAGAGAATTTGCTTTAAGGAACTGCATATAGTATTAGTTTATTTTCCTAAATTTATGTGACTTAACCCTTCTGTAACCCAGAGCTTAATAAGAGGAAAAGGTTTCTGTAGCTAGGGATGTTATCCTTCTTTCTACTTGCTCATATACCACTGAGGCCCTTTTAATTACACTCAAGTGATTTTTCCTGTGCATCCCATCCACATAGAAAATATTATAGTGAATCAGATCAAAATTTCCTAAAATTCAACCTTTACTTTTCTCCTACCTGGTTTGCTGACAAATTTATTGTAATGTGAAATATAAAAGGGCATATTTGCACAGTCTTAGCTTACTACTTTAACATGTTTTCCTGCCCAGAACAGACTTGGCTATCACGAAACAACGTTTCCCCCCAAAGTCTATTCATCCATATCTTCCATGAGAGAATGAGATGTAGAGAGAAGGAGATGCATTTCCAACAGGCTTTTCCATGCCATAATCCTCACCCAGCCAGCCAGGATCATGGGATCACAAATGCACATGCCCAGCGTGGTCAGGAAGACTGAGGCCGAGATCCCAGACCATCTCCTGTGGCCTCAGCACTGTGAGAGCACTGGATCACCACCGCACCACTGGGGCTGACCAGGAAACAACTTTCTATGAACTCCTCACATAGCCTTTTTATAAAAAGTCTTTGAGCCACACACAGGGAGGGAAATTCAGCTAAGGTTAACGTTTTGATTGGAACATAGAAAGCAGGCAGGGCTGAAATTGAACAGAAGTCAGGTTAGGGAAACTTCTCAAATTCTCTAGGGTTGGCTCACTTCAAGATTGGCTTTGTTTTGGTACTGTGAATAGCCAGAAGGCCAAATGTATGTGTATTCCAATAAAGTTACCAATAATCCTTACAAAGCTAAATATAGAAAAGTTTAGGATGTTCCTCTTCATTGATATGGCTGAAAATAATTAAGATCTTAAAATTCAATAAAGAAAGAATTTCTTTTTTTGGAGAGATTTTTGCTATAGGGCGTGTGTGCTCGCCAGACAGACAGAGACAGAGAGAAAGAAAGCGAGAAATCACCCCCCAGGGGGGATGGTCACGCCGCAATCCCTTCTCCTCCATTCTCCTCTCTGGATCTTGGGCACGCACGCACACGCACCCAGCGTAAGTTTAAGCCACCAGGTCCAGGACGCGAACCACAGTTGATTACATGGGATTCCAGCGACATAGCCATTATGCAAACTGCTGGTCCCAAGAAAGAATTTCTTAAAAGATAAAAAAGGGACCAGCAGGTGGCTTGGTGGTTGAGGCGTTGGACACTCCCACATGGCTGACCATGGTTCGTGTTCCGGACCTGACGACTTGCTTTCTCACTTTCTCTCTCTCTCTCTTTCTCTTTCTCTGGTCAAATTAGAATAAATAAAATTCTTTTTAAAAAGAAAATTAAGAGTCATAATATATAACATGACTAAAAGCACTTGAAATTTATGACCCAGTTTCAAATGTTAGATATTCACGTCAGTACAAATCAGAACTTATGATTCACATGAATTAGCTCTGCATGGTTTAGTTTGCCAGTTTCTGCTCATTATTGAGCTCTGATAAAGTGGAACAGTGTGTAGGAAAATTTTGTTTTAGGGGACCAGCAGGTGGCGTGGTGGCTAAGGCGCTGGACACTCCCACATGGCCAACCGCAGTTCAAATATTGGACCTGGTAGCTTGCTTTCTCACTTTCCCTCTCTCTCACTCTGTGTCTCTCTCTCTGGTCAAATGAAAAGAAATGAATGAATAAATAAAATTAAATAATTATTTTTTAAAAAAATTTTATTTTACATAACTTCAATTTTTGCTATCTATAGAGACTGTTTTAGGAAAAAAGCAATCCTCATCCTGTTTTTAATCAATTTATAGTTGGCCACATGCCGTGGGGCATAAGTCATTCTGAAATGGGAGAGTGTTCCCTTTAAATGATTGGGCGACTTCTTACACCTTCCTTTTTAATTTTAGAATGGTGAGAGTATCATGGTTGAACTTGCAGCTGGACCATTTGGAAATAATGAAAAGGTAGGGATGGCCATTACACAGAAATGGCTGCCCACTGTGTATATGTGTATCCGGTCAATAGTTTGGCCTTCTTGTGTAATTCATTGGCCATGTAGTGCATGTTAAGGTATTGTAAAACTTATTTCTCACAAAAATATCGCCCTGTTCTTAGTTATTTGAAATTATTAAATACCTATTGACTTGGGTTTCATCCTAGAATGATGGAAACTTGGTGGAAGCCACTGCTCAACCCTCAGCTCCCCATGAGAAAGTAAGGATTGTATTTCAGATATGTTCATTGGACTTTAAATCATATCCTCTGAGACAAGACTCTACTTTGAGGAAAAATCCAGATTGTCAAAAAAAAATCTGTTTCAAGGCCTGAGTCATATTCTTGGTAAAAAGAAAGAAAAAGTGGTTAGATGTGGGGATAGCGTATTAATATTGTTAATCCTACATGTAACGGGTTTCGTTCTTCCACAATTACCTATTTCTTTCAAGTTTTCTGTACATCAGAATGTACGTGTATGTTCAGTTTATGTCCTCTGATTTTAAGTCCTTTTAAAATGTCAGCGTTAAGATGTTAAAATAATTATTCTAATATCAATCCTTCCTTCTAAGACATATGGAAAAAGATTTCTAAGGCTTATTGGTGGCCTTTTTTCCTTTTTCCTTTTTTTTTTTTTTTTTTTTAATTTTGCAGTTACCAGTTGTCATCAGAGTACCGAAGCTGATCTATTTCTCAGTAATGAGTGTGTGCCTCATGCCCGTTTCAATATTAGGGTTTGGAGACATTATCGTACCAGGTAAGCAATTCTCACAATTTTAGTAAAAATACACTGACAGTTTGAAATAGTAATATGGGCCAAATGGTGGTACAGTAGTTAAAAGCAATGTGCTACAAGTCTGACCCACCGGAAAGTTCTGGGTTCTTATCCAGAGACCTCCCTGAGTACTCTGGGCATGAGCTTCCCCATGATCAGGAGTGGATGAGGCCGGGGGCTGTGTCTGGGCCCACTGCTTTATCTCATTGGTATATCAAATGTTGCTTAATCAGCTAGACACCTCTGCATTAATCCCCTGACTACATTATCTCGGGCAGGAAATTTTCTGCCTTGATTGGTTGTTTTCAGTCTAGCCACATGGGCAGATGCTCCAGCGCCCTTACCCGCTTCCACTTGCTAGCCTTCTCCTGCCTCAGCCCCATAGCACAATGCTTTAGGTATGACACAGAGGAAGCCAAAGACCACATGGCCAAGCAGAGTTCAAATCTCAGCCCCTAACAGCTTGAAAAACATGCCACGAGTGCACACACTTGCCTAGGATCCTGACCAGGTGGAGAACTGAAGGAAAAGAATTACAGCATAACCAGGCCCATTGGGTGGGTAGTCTCTCTCTCTCTCTCCCTTTCTCCCTCCACCTCTTCTCTCACGTGTGCACACCCTCCGGCTTAAAAATAAAAGGGAGAGGGGCCAGCAGGTGGCATGGTGATTAAGGCTCTGGATTTCCATATGATTGACCCCAGTTTGAGTCCCAGACCCAGTGGCTTGAAAAATCACACCAGGAGCATGTGTATACACACTCAAAATCTTGAGAGGAGAATGGAGAAGGGATTGTAACATGGCTATCCACCCCGGGGAGTGATTTCCCACTTTCCCTCTCACTGTCCCTCTCTCTCTTTTTTTAAGAGAGATTTTTGCTATAGGAGGGTGCATGTGCTCCTTGGAGAGACAGAGAGAGGCAGAGAGACAAAAGGCGAGAAACCACCCACCCAGTAGGGATGGCCATGCTGCAATCCCTTCTCCTCCACTCTCCTCTCAGGATTTTGGACACGCAAACACACACACCTGGCATGAGTTTCAAGCTGCCAGGCCTGGGACTCGAACTGCATTTGACCATTTGGGAGTCCAGCAACGTAACCATTACACCATCTGCTGGTCCTACTCACTGCATTTCTCTCTGGCAAGTGCACATACCCTATGGATAAAACTTTTAAAATGAATAAAATAAAAAGAGAGAAAAAACTTTTTACGTTACCTACTTTGTATTGAGTATTTCTGGCTATTGCTAGAGCTGGGATCAGTGACAAATACAGAAAAAAGGCATTTTAAGGGGTAAAAGGAGATGAAGCCCAAATAGTAACAACCAAAATAATCTCTCCCATGGCGCAAAACATGCCTTAGAGGAAGCAACTAGGATCAGTTTAACATTCTTCCCCAAGAAAGTAGATTTCATGACCCTTCCTTTTTTTTTTTTTTTTTAAAGGTTTTTGCAAGAAGGTATGTATGCTTGACAGAGAGAGAGAAAGTGAGAAATCACCTCCCCCTCCGCCCCAAGAGGGGATGGCCATGCCATCTTCCTCCATTCTCCTTTCAGGGTTTTGGACATGCATACCGTGTGTCCAGTCTAATTTTCAAACCACCAGGCCTGGGACTTGAACTGTGGTCAGCTATGTGGAGGTCCAGTACCTTAACCACCACACCACCTGCTGGTCTCCCTAACCCTTCTTAAAAGTCTACTATAATGATGCCAGTCATATAGTTTCCATCTTTAATAAATTATGTTTTAGAAAAAGTTGTTTAGGAATACTAAGGAAGGTAATGAGGAAGAAGAGAACGTAGTGAAACATCTCGTAGGGCTTCATAATACAGAAACACAGTTTGTGGTGGGATAGATCTCCTAGCTGGCTTCCTGACAAATATTGCACTTCTGCCTTACTTTCCTCACTAGGCCACCTGAAGGGATAAACTTAATCCCAGTCCAATAATAATATAGTTAAGAATAACTAATACATTTCTCTATTGGGTGAGACTTTGTCTTTCTACACTGTTCTTAACAATCTCCCTTTGTACTTCCTGTGGGTGGATGAAGGTTTTCTGAAAAAGTGCTTCTATTTACATAGTAAAGCCAGGTAGAGAGAACCTCGTACTGCTGCCTTGTGAGGTGGCATGGCAAAGTCCATTGAGCAACCTTAGTTCAGAGAATCTCTGTTCACACAATTGATAAAGTAAGGAGAGTACTGAGTAACTTTATATTAATAGTCTCTGAATATTTTGAAGCTTATTCCTTATTTTACCAATTCCACACCAACTGCCATGTAAGATTTTATATATAACTCTTGGTATAAAATTGTTAAACATAATAACTAAATATTAATTTTTTATAAAGTTTTTTTAAAAAGAATTATTTTATTTAACTTTATTTAATCATTTGCATTTTTAAAATTTGACCAGCGAGGGACAGAGAGAGAGAAAAGGAAAGTGAGAAAGCAAGCCGCTAGGTCCGGGACTCGAACCATGGTCAGCCATGTGAGAGTCCAGCCCCCTTAACCACCACACCACCTGCTGACCCCAAAACTAAATTTTTTAATTGCCAGAGGATACGTGCACTCACCAGAGACAGAGAGAGAGAGAGAGGAAGAAAAGGCACCCACCAGTGGAGTGTGGTCAGACTGCAATCCCTTCTCCTTCACTTCACCTTCCTGTTGGAATTTGGGACATGCACGTACTTTTTTTTTTTTTTTAGAGGTTTTGTTTGTTTGTTTGTTTTGTCTTAGGGCACATACACTTGCTAGAAAGAAAGTGAGACAGAGATAGTGAGAGAGAAAGTGAGAAATCACCCCCAGCGAGGGATGGCCATGCTGCAATCCCTTCTCCTCCGTTCTCCTCTCAGGATCTTGGACAAGGCATGCATACACGTGCACCTGGCATGAGTTTCAATCCCCCGGGTCCGAGATTGGCCATGTAGGAGTCCAGCAACATAACTGCGATGCCATCTATTGGCCCTCAAAATAAACTCATACTTTAATTCCATTTTTTAATGTCCCTTTGTATGGTTTGTAGATATTTTCTCTCATATGGTAGGTTGTCTCTTCACTTTGTTTATTGTATCCTTGGCTATGCAGAAGCTTTTTAGTTTGATGTTTTCCCACTTGTCTACCTCATACCTTTTTCTTTTTTTTTTTTTTTAAACGTTTTTGCCATAGGGCATGTGGGCTCACTCGCTGGAGAGAGACAGAAAGACAATCAGAGAGAAAATGAGAACTCACCCCCTAGGGGGTATGGCCATGCTGATATCCCTTCTCCCCCATTTTCCTCCTGGGATGTTGGGCATGCAGACACATGCACCTGCATGAGTATCAAGCTGCCAGATCCAGGACTTGAACTGCAGTCAACCTTGTGGGAGTCTTGCATCTTAACCACTATACCATCCGCTGGCCCTATCTGATACATTTTTAAATCATATATTTAAATATTTTTCTCTATGACACAGAATATCGAATAGCTAATAAAAATCATGTTTGGGACCAGCAATTAGCGTAATGGCTATGTCGCTGGACTCCCACATAGTTGACCACGGTTCGCATCCCGGACCCGGTGGCTTAAAACTCACGCTGGGCACGTGTGCGTACGTGCCCAAGATCCCAAGAGGAGAATGGAGGAGAAGGGATTGCGGCGTGGCCATCCCCCCTGGGGGGTGATTTCTCACTTTCTGTCTCTCTGTCTCTCTCTGTCTGTCTGGTGAGCGCATGCACCCTATAGTGAAAACCTCTCTAAAAAAAAAAATCATGTTTAAAAGACTTTAATGGTTTGAGAAATATGTAAAATATGGTATTACACGTTTTAAAAAGCAAGCATATAAAACAATATACAAAATTTGAGATAGTTTAATATACTCATAATGCAAAAATTAAAGTTAAATATAAGCCTAGATGTGATGTACAGATAGTAGGATGCTGCTGAGCAATATTCGCATCAAGGGGAGGCCCAGATTTGGAGCCTAGGTTGACCCAAACGTACTCAGTGTGCCCATGAGGCTGTGTTTGGAAAACTCAGAAGAGGATCACAGCATGGTGAGACCCTGCCAGGGGTGCACTTTTCTCTCTTATTAATTCATTCAGCAAATAAATAAATAAATTTTTTTAAAGAAAGTTAAATTTTGGTACAACAAATACTGTTATCATACTTAACAGTTTAATTTGTATTGCTGTTTTAAGAAAATAATGTGAAGTTTTCTTTTTTTTTTTAGGGCTGTTGATTGCATACTGTAGAAGATTTGATGTTCTGACTGGTTCTTCTTCTATATACTTTGTTTCCTCCACAATTGGTAAATTTTTTTTCTTTTTTTCTTTTTATTTTGTTAAATTATATTGACTTGAAGGAAAGTTAGAGGTATAAAAAATAAGGAGTCCTGGATTCTAGTTTTTCGCATTAATTAATGAAGAGTTTTTTCATCAAAAAGGATAATTAACTATTTTTTCAAGTTTTGTTTTATTTTGTTTTGTTTTTGCCATGGGGCACATGCACTTGCCAGAGAAAGACAGAGGGAGACAGAGAAAGTGAGAAAGCACCTCCCCATGGGGGACAGTCACGCCACAATTCCTTCTCCTCTATTTTTTCCTCCTTTCAGGACCTTGGGCTCACATGCACCTGGGGTGTCCTTCAAGCCACCAGGTGCGGGACTCAGACAGTATGTAACGAATATTAGGAAGATTTTCAAAGCATTTAGTACCTAGCAGTACAGATTTGTTATCTAAAATGTGGAGCAGCTCAGCATGCCTAGTAGTCACAGGTAATCGAGATGGTCTTGCCTTATTAGCTTTATCCGTGATCAATAGTTTAGTAATAATGGAAATACTGACCCATTTCCAAAGTTTTGAAAAACCTCTGTAGCATACCTCTCCTAATGACTGTCTAGGAAAATAAATTATGATAAGTCATAATGCAAAAGGGTCCTCAGAAATACTTGGAAAGGGGACCAGCAGTTAGTGTAATGGCTGGGTTGCTGGACTCCCACGTAGTCGACTGCGGTTCGAGTCCTGGACCCGGTGGCTTAAACTCACACCAGGCGCGTGTGCGTGCATGCCCAAAATCCCAAGAGGAGAATGAAGGAGAAGGGATTGCGGCATGGCCACCCCCCGGGGGGTGATTTCTCGCTTTCTATCTCTCTGTCTGTCTTGCGAGCTCATGCGCCCTATAGCAAAAAAGAAGAAAAAAAAAAAAAAAACACACCCCTCCAAAAAAAAAAAAAAATACTTGGAAACAAATACTTTAATATGAGAGGAAAAAATAACATCAACTAGCATGTAGAAGTGACTGATACTTGGTATTCTTCTTGCAGCCTATGCTGTCGGAATGACACTTACATTTGTTGTTCTGGTGCTGATGAAAAAAGGACAACCTGCCCTTCTCTATTTAGTACCTTGCACACTTATTACTGCCTCAGTTGTTGCTTGGAGACGAAAGGAAATGAAAAAGTTCTGGAGAGGTAGCAGCTATCAGGTATGTGCTTACCCTTTGGTTGCCAAGTTATCTTATGACATGATTTGCTGACTGAATTTAGCTGGGGACAACCTATATGTCTTTTTTTTTTTTTTTTAAGAATTATTTTCTTTAACTTTATTTACTTATTTATTTTAATTTAACCAGAGAGGGAGAAAGGAAGAGAAAGCAAACCACCAGGTCTGGGTCTTGAACCATGGTTCGCTGTGTGGGAGTCCAGTGCCCTTAACCACCATGTCATCTGCCAGCCCCAACAATCTATATGTCTTAAAGCTTTTTATGTACCAGAAACCTAGCTAGGCTCTGTCAGAATGCCCAAAGTTTTACCCACTATTTTCACCTTACTCACTGTCTTCCTAGAACACTGTCAGTACTCACTCCCATTGCCACATAATGCCAAAAGCCTGGTGACTCAAGACAAAACTACCAAGAAGCAACGGGAGGGTATCAGGGAAAACAAAACAGCATTTCAACATGCGTTTGCAAAAGCCATGGAAAAGGCAGATTCCATGAAAGATGAAACTCTGTATTTAAAGTAAGTGCTGATGTCAGTCTCAAAATCCAGTACTTGAGCTGTTTATAGTAAGAGACCAAAGGCTTTGCAAATGAAAAGTATACTTTCTCCAGCATCTAAATAAGCCTAACTAAACTGGACAGGGTGTTCATTCCAGGTTTAAATGGGTCAAGATGGACCTTTCTTTAAAATTTTTAGAACAAAGAAAATCTCAGTATCAGAATCTATTATATTCTATTTGTTCCTTCATTGAAATTAACTCCTTTTCTTCTTTTCCTGAATATCTCTGGTTTTTCAGTTAAAGTCAGTTTACACTGAAATTAAGGAGGGCTGGGAAACCCTGCCTGGAGAAATCAGTGCCGAGGATGGCCTTGACCCCTTCCTGAAAGCACTTTGTGAGGCAGGTAGCTCTGCTTTGCCCTGGTTCCACAAACTGCCCTCCTCCATCCACCCTCGCACCTGGTTCCAGTGGCCATGTGAACAGAGACACTTAGGGTGGGTGGCTGCAATTCTGTTTGTAGATAAACAGTTCAAAGTTCATGTCCATCTTTTCATTGGTCTGGAGTATCATTTTTAGTTTTGTTTAACAAGAGATGGTTAAGATATTAAGGTACAATTACTAAAATTGGGAAAAAAGCACTATTTTAGAATTTTGGGGGTAAATCTTACCATTTTCTTTTGAGATTCAGGTAAAATAATAACACCTGCCCTGACTACCTCACAATCCTATTGTCTCAACCTATATTAATATATGTAGAATGAATTTATGGCTACAAGGTCCTTAACTAAGCTAGTAGGGTAACTTTTAACTTTCCCGGGAAAATGACATCTACATGGATTTTTTAAAGTTTTTATAGATTTTTTTTTTTAAATAAAAAAGTGTGTCCTAGTACTACTAACCTTTAAAAGTCATATCCCAAAAAAGTGCTCTTATTTTTGTTATAGTTTCATATTCCTTAATTTAACAGATGTTTATTAAGCAGTTCTATGAGTGAGGTACTATTTTAGGTTTGATGATACAAGATAAAACAAGTTAGAGATAGACCTGTTCTCATGGCCTCTTAAAAGTTACTGTAATGGGAATGCATATGGAGTCACTAACAATAAAGTGAGATAAATTGATCAGTTATGGTACTTGCCATGAAGGCTAAAGACGGGACATCTAGTGCTTTCAGGAGTGTTGTAGGTGATTTTGGAAAGACTTCTTTAAAAATGTTATATTTTCGTTGAGGCTTTAAGATTGAGCTATGTGTTCCGTGTTGAGGGATCCATGTCCTCAAAGGCTCAGAGGGAAGAGAGCATGGCACGTTCTAGGAACCAATGAGGTTTAAGGTGACTGCAATGTAAAGTAAGGGTAAAGGAGCTGCAGAAAATAAAAACTGGGGGCCAGCTGGTGGCATAATGGTTACGTCTCTGAACTCCCATGTAGTCAGCCGCAGTTCGAGTCCCAGATGTGCTGGCTTAAAACTCAGGCCAGGCACATGTGCGTGCATGCTCAGGATCCTAAGAGGAGAATGGAGGAGAAGGAACTGCACCATGGCCATCCCCCAGGAGGTGATTTCTCACTTTTTTCCTCTCTCTCTGGCGAGTGTGCATGTTTTATAGCAAAAATCTCTCTCTCAAAAAAAAAAAAATGAAAATGAAAACTGGAGAAAGAAGCAAATATTAGGGCCTGTTGAGTCTTATAAGCTACTTTAGAGAGTTTGGACTCTACCCTAAGATCATCGAAGACTATTTAAGAGTTTTAAGACATCTAGGCCCAGCCCACTCCATAGGCTGAGGTCGCAGAAGAGGCCCAGATTCCATTTTGGCCCACTCTAAAAGCCAGGGACAGCTGTAGTTCCAGCTACTTGGGAAGCTGAGAGAGAGGAACAGTGATATAATGAGACCCTACCTAAAAAAGAGAAACAAAACAAAAGATGGGGAAGAGGGGAAAAGAGATCTAGAAATATATTAAAGAAGGGAGCAAAACTGAGGACAGCTATTACAATGAGAAGCAGTAGTAGCCTCAATTAGGTAGTGAAATGGACAAAGTAAAAAAAAAAATTACAAGTATAATCAATATATCTGGTGATAGATGCAGTGGGAGGAGAGGTTAAAGAAGTAGAGTCCAGCGACTCTGGCTTGGGAAACTGAGTGGTAATAAATGATGATTCTATTCACTGAGATAAAGGAAGGGTAATAGGTTGGGAGGAAGATGACGGATTCAATGTCGAGCATTTCAAAGAACCTATAGGACCACCAGGAATAAAGACATAATTAGTTAAGAATTAAAATTTGGGCCGCAAGTGGCATGGAGGTTAAGGCAGCTGGATCCCACATGGCCGACTGCTGTGCAAGTCCCAGACCCAGTGTGCTTGATGGGCACACTCGCGTCCCCAAAACCCCTAGAGGAGAGTGGAGTAGAGGGCATTACGATGTGGCCTTCCCCTCTGAGGAGTGATTTCTCACTTTCTCTCTCTCTCTGTGTCTTTCTAGCAAGCGCAAGTACACTATAGCAAAAAAAGGAAAAGAAAAAAAATTGAGAGTGGTTAGCCAGCTTTATGTTTCCTGTTATTTTTATCAACAGCATTTTGTTTTTACTTTTAAAATATTTTTTCTCCCCCAATACAGCTTTTAGTATTTTATTATAAAAAGTGTATGATTGGGAACCAGCAGGTGGTATGGTGGTTAAAGCGCTGGACACTCCCACATAGCCTACCATGGTTTGAGTCCTGGACCTGGTGGCTTGTTTTCTCACTTTCCCTCTCTCTTGGTGTCTCTCTCTCTGGCCAAATTAAAATGAATGAATAAATACTTTTTTTTAAAAAAAGTGTATGATTATTGGGAACCAGCAGTTAGCGTAATGGCTATGTCGCTGGACTCCCACGTAGTCGACCGTGGTTCGCGTCCCAGACCCGGTGGCTTAAAACTCATGCTGAGCGTGTGTGCATGCGTGCCCAAGATTCCGAGAGGAAAATGGAGGAGAAGGGATTGCGGTGTGACCATCCCCCCTGGGGGGGTGATTTCTCGCTTTCTGTCTCTATGTCTCTCTCTGTCTGGTGAACGCATGCACCCTATAGTGAAAACCTCTCAAAAAAAAAAAAGTGTATGATTATTATAGAAAATTTGAAAATGAAAAAGATGCAAGAAGAAAATTAAACCCACCCATAATCCCATCACTGAGAAATGGTGTTAATTTCCTTTTATGTCTTCTCCAGATAAGTTGATCGAGGATGCTGTAGTTAATTCTCTGTCTTGCCTTTTCAGTACATTTTTTGTGTTACTGCATTTAATGTCCTTGTAAAAGTCATTTTAGTGGTTGTGTAATATTCTCTCATATGCATGTGCCGTATTTTACTTTATCATTTATTTTGACCCAGTAATTCCTCATCAGTGGATTATCTGGAAACTGATGAAAATTTGGGGCAAAATTGATGTGAAAACATGTTCATTCTAGTATTTCTTTTTTTTTTTTTTTTTTTTTTTTAGGGTTTTTTCCCATAGGGGGGGGGGGCCCCCCAAAAGACAGAGAGACAGAAAGCAAGAAATCACCCCCCAGGGGGAATGGCCACGGCGCAATCCCTTCTCGTCCATTCTCCTCTCGGGATCTTGGGCACGCACACACATGCTCCCGGCATGAGTTTTAAGCCACCGGGTCTGGGACGCCAACCGCGGTCAACTACATAGGAGTCCAGCAACATAGCCATTACGCTAACTGCTGGTCCCTCATTCTAGTATTTCTAATCTTCCTTCTTTTATTTAATGACTCATAGGTTAATAAAATTGACAGTTAATGTACTAAATTCTTCACAAAGACTCCAACCCAACTTTCACTTTCACTTTAATAATTCTTGTTTGTGATTTAGTTACCAAGTAATGCATGTTTGCATTTTTAAACAAACAAGATAAAAGTATTGAAAGTAAAAATTAAAGACCCTTTTCTATTCATCCTATCTCCAGCCCCAACCCTTAGAGGCTAGCTACTTTGAATGGTTTGCATGTTTCTTGTGGGTCTTTTTTTTTTTTTAAACAGAGATGTTTGCTATAGGGCACGTGCACTTGCCAGAGAGACAGAGAGAGACGGACAGAAAGCAAGAAATCACCGCCAGAGGAGGTGATCATGCTGTAATCCCTTTCCCTCCATTCTTGTCTTGGTATCATGGACACGCACACATATGCATGCTCCCAGTGTGACTTTTAAGCTGCTGGTCCAATACGCAAACTGGAGTTGACTACATGGGAGTTCAGCATCCTAACTGTTGTGACATCTGCTGGTTCCTCTTGCAGGTCTTTTTAAAGTGCTAACTTATGCTGGAAATAGTTGAACATTTAGCATTCTTGTATATGTAAATATATTAACATTGCATTTCTTTGGAAATATTCTACAGCTCATTTTTACCTGTGGTTTATTCTAGTACCTCACCTCCTTTCTCTCTCTGTGATGTTTATTGAAAGGGGAGATGATAGATAAGGAAAGAATCTAACCAAGGGTGTATTTCTATTTACTATAAACAGATGGTCTACCATAGATCAACTAACTTTCATTGTTAAAAATTGTGATTTTGGAGCCAGCAGTTGGCATAACAGCTGTGTCACTGGACTCCCATGTAGTCGACCGCAACCGGTCAAGTCCCGAACCCAGTGGCTTAAACTCACACCAGGCGCTTGTGCATGTGTGCCCAAGATCCCAAGAGGGGAATGGAGGAGAAGGGATTGCAGCGTGGCCAATTCCCCTGGGGGGTGATTTATCACTTTCCATCTCTCTATCCCTCTCTGTATTTCTGGTGAGCATGTGCTCCCTATAGCAAAAACCTCTCAAAAAAAAATATTTTAATCTTAAAAAATGTTATCACAGCCACTTCCTATTAAGGGAACGATCACTGCAGCTGGACACAAAACAGCAACAGCCCCAGAAGTACAGGCTTTAGGGCTTTCATCGCATGGCAGAGTAGCTAAATCAGACAACTGATTGTAGGGCAATATATTAAGTATTAGACAATGCAGACCAATTTTGATTACAAACTTTTCACTTTTTTTTTTTTTTTGAGAGAGAGAGATTTTCACTATAGGTTGCGTGCGCTCGCCAGACAGACAGAGACAGACATAGAGACAGAAAGCGAGAAATCACCCCCCGGGGGGATGGTCACGCTGCAATCCCTTCTCCTCCATTCTCCTTTCAGGATCTTGGGCACGCACGCACACGTGCCCAGCGTGAGTTTTAAGCCACCGGGTCCGGGACGCGAACCACGGTCGACTACGTGGGAGTCCAGTGACATAGCCATTACGCTAACTGCTGGTTCCCTAAACTTTTCACTTTTGCAATGTGGTATCATAATTTTTATTAGAGAAAGACAATCAGAATACAAAATAACACATAGCTATAAAGGGCACGGAGTTCGGTGTAGACTGCCTAAATTTACTTTTCCTCAAATAGCACCTCACTATGTCATGATTTTCTTGTTCCAGTCTCCCAAGAGCTAGAACACAGGCCATAGCCCCACACCTGACTTCTAGAGATTTCAGCCTGTCAGGTAGCAAGGAGCAGTAGTGTCCACTACCAAAGTTGGGTCAAAAGTTGCCTGAATTTGTATCATTATTTTATTAATTATTCACTATGAGACCTCGGGCAAGCTGCTTGGCTTCTTGGTGCCTCATTTTCTTCCAGTATAAAATGGGGTAATAATTCATCTACTTCAGAGAGTTGTTGTAAAAATGAAAGATTTAACAAATGCAAATGTAAATAGTGTTTGGCACATCATAAGCATGGTATTTGCTATCATGATCTTTTTTCTCCTATTATGCCAGAGAACCTGTGAACATGTCTATACATGCGTGTGCATGTATATTTATGTGTATACACATATGGCACAAAAGGAAGAGGGGAGAGAACGCACCCCCAACAGGGCCTGGTCACACTACAACCCTTTCTCCTCCAGTTCTCCATCCCATCAGAATCCTGGGCATGCATACATGTGCCTGGTGTATGAGCCACTAGTGCTGGAGCTCAAACCCTGGTCAGCCATGTGAGATCCAGCTTCCACTGCACAGCACTTAGTCACTACACCACAGGGCCAGCATTGCTATCATCATTGGGAGTTGGGATTGTTGGCTTAGTAGCTGTTTTTCGATTCATTAACAGGATTTTCATTTTTCTGACTTCAGGTTTTTATTAAGTCTGGTTTCTTTAACTTATTTGTAAAAAGACAAGTCCTGAGCAATCATAAGCCTCCAAAAATTTTGTTTAGACTGTCATTTTCCCATTGCATACTAAGATAAGACTTATGAACATTTACTGAAATTGTTGGCAAGTTAGTTCCAGAATATTAAACATTGCTGCCTGGAGAGAGTCTATTTTTCCAGAAAACTAGCTTTCTTTTTTTTTTGGAGAGGTTTTCACTATAGGGCGTGCGTGTGCGCTTGCCAGACAGACAGAGAGACAGAAAGTGAGAAATCACCCCCCAGGGGGGATGGTCACACGGCAATCCCTTCTCCTCCATTCTCCTCTTGAAATCTTGGGTACGCACGCACATGCGCCCGGCGTGAGTTTTAAGCCACCGGGTCCGGAATGCGAACTGTGGTCGACTATGTGGGAGTCCAGCGACATAGCCATTATGCTAACTGCTGGTTCCCAAAAACTAGCATTTTTGAAAGTTATATAATGTAATGCCATCACTCAGTTATTTTTCTGTTCATGTGAAAAACTCTCATTGTTCATGTCCAGTCTTTATAGTAAAAAATTAGTTTATTTTGGATGTTGTTATTTATAAGAGAGTGTTTGACTTCAGTTCCAGCACATTGCTTAATTTCTGAAGACTTAATCCACTGATACTCAGCCACTGTATATGTATGTGTGTAGAAGCTTCTTTGTGTTTTAGCAGCCCTCATAAAATCACATTTGTCATATGCTATTATAAAAGGGAGGCACTTTTAAAATGTTAAACCAGACCTATACGATCTTTATCCACAATCATCCTTTTTTTTAAGAGAGATTTTTGCTATAGTGCACATGTGCTTGCCAGAGAGATAGAAACAGAGAGACAGAGAGAAACAGAGAGACAGAAAGTGAGAAATCACCCCCTGGGGGGATGGCCACACCACAATCCCTTCTCCCCCATTCTCTGGGATCTTGGGAATGCATGCACATGCGCCCAGCCTGAATTTTTAAGTCAATGGGTTCAGGACTTGAGCCATGGCCACCTTCATGGAAGTCCAGTGACATAACCATTACCCCATCTGCTGATCTCCCACAACCCTTCTTTTTTAAGTATGAATAATTTTTGTTACTGTTTTGGAAAAAAACAAACGTAAGACAAGTACTGTAAAACGAAGTTAGTACCTAAGGTGATGGCACATTTGTTTATGCTATTAAACATTTGGTTCATTCTAGTGCCTGATATTAGGGTTGAGTACAAGGAGTGGTAGTAGCCAGCTGTGATGGTGCAGCTGTCGTGCAGTTCTCACAGTGCAGAAGCCACCTGGGGAGGTCCTGGGTTGTGTCCTGAGAACTCCCTGTTC
>NW_006205995.1:2470120-2498056 GCF_000334495.1 Tupaia belangeri chinensis
GTCAAGAGTATCTCTAATAATAGTCTTTTTATGCTATCTCAGTGAGTAAATTATATCATTTGTTGCCATAACTTGAAGACTTCATAGAAATACTTCAGTGTTTTGCTTGGGAGTCTCTGAACACTTTTTGTGAATATTGCTGATCAGAAGAAGTAACTTTTTATAGTATTTTAACTAAAGTAATACTCATTTGGAAATCCTAATTGTAAATTATTTTCTGTAGGTCCAAAGCTAATTATACCATATTACTTATGAATTTTTTTTTCAAATGTTTCAAGAGCTAGAATACTCACTTCCATTTGTTTGCTTTCATTTGAAATCTTTGTCCTAATTACTGTAGTATAAATAATGGTGTTTTTTTTCTCTAGAGAGTAAAATCAAATCAGAGTTATAATAACTTTGACATATAGAACAATGAAGAAAAATCATCATTTTAAGAGGTGTTTTTTGTTTCTAATTCAAAATCAGCAGAGTTAGATTTATCCAGCAATCTCTAAAGGGCTCTTTAACTCTGAGCAAATAAAAAGTTTTCAGTTTGTTGATACCCAGTAAGCGGTGAGTTTGTCTCTGTTAAGTATCCTTTAGTACTTCCAATTATTTTTAGAAGTCACAAGCTGTGACTGACCTGTCAGAATACAGAGGTAGTTAGAATGGCTCTGCTTTAATGTCAACAACTCTCCAGTTACCCCCCCTTTAATTAGCATTTTATTATACTGTTTCTGGAAATTGGTTCCAATATAAACAGAACTATCAGAAAATGCCAGGTTAACTGACCCAGTTTCAGAGCCCATCTCTTCAAACTGAGCTTGCCTATTTACAAATACTATGAAAATTTTAACCAAGTTTGCCAATTGATTTTATTATCTATGTTGATTTGTTACTAAGTTTTTAAACTTCGTGTTTTGCTCCTTATGTTCCTGATGATGTTCTTATTGAAAAATCGGTAAAGAAAACTACAGGAAGTAGAAATGCTTGCTTCTTAATAAGTTGACATTGAAAGTGTTCTTTTAATTTGTGTATTTCTGTATTTAAAATTTAGATTACAGGGACTAGCAGATGGTATGGTGGTTGGAGGCGCTGGATTCCCACAGGGCCGACTGTGGTTCAAGTCCTGGACTGGTGGCTTGCTTTCTGACTTTCCCTCTCTCTTTCTCTGTGTCTCTCTGATCAAACTGGAAAATAATAATAATAAATAAAGTTAAATAAAAATAATTTTAAAAAGAATTCGATTACAGTGCCAACAAGGTACCTGGGATTAGGAAATCCGAGGTATGTTATCACACAGAGTATGTAGGCGATTATTTCATTAGGCTGCCATTGCCAGCCAATCAGGTCTGAGGGACGAAAGAGGGCTTCTCTATTCATTCTGCCCAGACCACTTCAGCTCTCTCTGCCCATAGCTCCGGCCTCTTATACCCAGGTTTTTCAATTGTCAGAAGAAAAGGGGCCTTAATATGTCTAATGTGCCTCTCCTTTCCCTTCCTTGTATAAATTGTGACTAAAATTAATCGTCTAGCAACATCATCTTATGTTTTGTGTACCAGCGTGCTCAATAAATGTTACCTGTCTTTATTTAGATTGTATTTATTTTCCCCCAGAAGTGCTATGACCGTGTAACTACCTTAATCTGGGGGAATACCTTGGGCAAATAGAGGACCTCACAAATGATTAGAGACTTGAGAGGACACTAAGTGTCAGCAGGTTTTGGAAACTGTCTGCATGACTTGCTACAGGCAGTTGTCAGCTGGAAGCCCCACTCCTGTTGTGTTCTTGTCTGGCAAGTGCAGACAGTGCGCTGGGAAATGAGTCCTCCCTCTTCCTGCTTCCAGAAAACACCGCACTTTTAGAACCAATTTACAAAAACAGAGAGATTTATCTTCCTGACCTTTCTTCTAATTCTTCATTTAAAGGGGGAAATAAAAGTACATTTACATTAGTTTCCCCCCCAGCCCAGGTGCACTTTCCCATTACATATAATAGTTTCTGTTAGCCACCTTCAACTGACGTCCCAAGGAGGACAATACAATATTTTGAGAGAGACTGAATTCACATAACTTTTATTATAGTACGCTGTTATAATTGCCCCATTTTATATTATTAACCCCTTATTGTGCATAGTTTATGTATTAAATTTTATCACAGGTGTGCATATATATAGTAAAACACATTCACGGTACAAATAGGACTCAGTACTGTCCATGGTTCCAGGTGTCGCTGTGAGTCCTGGAATACACCCCTCCCAACTGTACTGAAATGGGATCACTAGTCTAAAAATCTTCAGCCGTCTTTGTTAAAGACCTAAAGAGGTTTTTTGTTTGTTTCTGTTTTTCATTTTTTTAAGCATTTATTTGCTGCAGTTTTTCAAGCCACTGGGTCTGGGACTCGAACCACAGTGGGACATGTGGGAATCCAGCTCCTTAACTGCCATGTCACCTGCTGGCCCACTCTTCCATTTTTCAATAATTTATCCAAAGAACAAAATAAAAACACTGAAAGCATTTGGGCAGTGTCTTTTTCGTTCATTTCCAAATATAAAAAATAATTTTATGAGAACATGAGAAGAGCCAAAATGGCCATTTGAGAAAAGATTACTTGGTAGCTCCTCCAAAATAGTCTACAGCAAAAAAAAAAAAAAACACACACACTTTTTTTTTTTTAAGAGAGAGTTTTGCTATAGCGCAAGTGTGCTCGCCAGAGAGACAGAAAGACAGACAGAAAGCGAGAAATTACCCCCAGGGAATGGCCGTGTCACAGTTCCTTCTCTTCCATTCTCCTCTTGGGATCTTAGGAATGCACGTACACACCATGAGTTTAAGCTGCCAGGTCTGGGATTTGAACAGTGGTCAACTACACGGGAGTTCAGCAACCAGTCTGCTGATCCCGCAAAAGTGTTCTTGATTTTGTTTATGTCATTTGGTTTTTAAGTGTCCTCGGGTTTGTTTTTTTATAATAGAAATGTTTGATATGTAATGTGTACAAAAGTTGAGATACCATTCTTAAGTTATGTTAAGGTCAGGGGGCCATAGCCGTAATGGCTATGTTGCTGGACTCCCATGTAGTCGACCACAGTTCGAGTCCCGGCCCCGGTGATGGTTTAAACTCATGCCAGGCGCGTGTGCATGTGTACCCAAGATCCTGAGAGGAGAACGGAGGAGAAGGGATTGTGGCGTGGCCATCCCCCTTGGGGGGTGATTTCTCGTTGTCTCTCTGTCTCTCTCCATCTTTCTGGCGAGTGCACGCACCCTATAGCAAAAACCTCTCCCCCCCCCAAAAAAAAAAATTATTTTAAGGTCAGTTCCAGGTGTCCTTAAGGTTACATCGTTCCAGAGACAGCAGATATTCTCACAGTGACTCTGGGGTCCATTTTTAATTTTTCCACTTCTGTAAGTGACACAGCCTGAAACAGTGTCCTGGAATAAGTGTGAGAATTATCTTGCTTTTGTGATGGAGTCTCCACTGCTGTAAAGGGCAGTGTTCATAGTGGAAAATGAAGGTAATGGAATCTAGAGAAAGCAGTTGCCGAATTTTGACCCTGAGTCACATGATTAGGCTTCCTGAAAGGATCTGTATGGCCCCCAAATATTTCTTTGGTAGAGATGGACCAGAACAGTGATCCAAAAGGAGTATTCAGTTACATGGACCAGTCTGTGTCTTTTGTTTTAACTGGGAATCTTTTTGCTCGATGAGTTGATTCTGAAGGTGAGTTGAACTTTGCATTCTCCCACTCCTTTTATTTATGCCTAGATGATGGACCATCTGGACTGTGCAACAAACGAAGAGAACCCTGCGACTGCTGGTGAACAGACTGTCCAACAGTAATATTATGTGGACCTGTGATGTCACTGATTTTCTGCTAGTAGAGTTTGACTTTTTAAATCAACTTTTGAATTGACAATCTGAAATGATTTCAAGAATATGCTTGCACATATATATTTTTATGAGTGGGTACTGACAATTACATCATAAATAATTAAAATGAATTTGCTTTTAATTATATTAAAGTCGTGCCTTTACATGAAATAAAAGTGTATGGTCAGTGTAATTTCTAAGATATATCATATACAGTGTATTTTCCATAAGAAATGCCTTTACCCAACCCTGTATTTTGCTCACTAGAATCTCTTTCAACCCTAATGACAGATACCAGTATTACTGTCCAAGTGAGTTTCTAAACAGATTTTTCTGTTGAAGAATTTTGCAAATATTATCTGCTCTATAGAATTAAGTGCTTGGGAACCAGCAGTTAGTGTAATGGCTATGTCGCTGGACTCCCACGTAGTCGACCGTGGTTCACGTCCCGGACCCGGTGGCTTAAAACTCATGCGTGTGCGTGCGTGCCCAACATCCCCAGAGGAGAATGGAGGAGAAGGGATTGCGGCGTGACCATACCCCCTGGGGGGTGATTTCTCGCTTTCTGTCTCTATGTCTGTCTCTGTCTGGCGAGCGCACGCGCCCTATAGCGAAAATCTCTCCAAAAAAAAAAAAAAGAATTAAGTGCTTAAAAACATGCGAAAAAGCAGTTCAACAGGGAAAATTTAGACCTTACATCACTGCAGAGATTCGCAGTGTGTGATTGGGGAATAATAATAAATGTGTATTTTTGTAGTGTAAGTTTAATAAAACACAATCCTTTTATAAATATCACAACCTAAATTACTTTAGATTTCATATATATCTTACTAGAATATTTTTCCAGGTATAAAGAAACATAATATATAGAACTTGTCATTCAGAGGATACAAAAACTGAAATCTATTTTCAGTGGTCTGCCATTTGCATGATGATAGAGCTTAAGTTTCTATAGTAATATTCAAGTTCGCTCTGGTATTTTTGATCATTGCTGTTCTGTTCTGTTAAGGTTAAGGTTTGGTTTTTAAAATTATTTTTCTTATCAAATGTATTATTTGAGTATTATGTTCCCAACAGTATCTCCACCCAACCACATAAACCTGTCACCTCTTTTTCCCCTGATGCCCACTCTTTTTTTTCATAGGTAACCAGCATTAACATTGGCTTATTAATAATATATAAGATGTGGTTCACAGGAAAGAGTTGTAGACAAAATACCGAAGACCGAGTGTTTGTTTCAGCGTTATTAGAATATAAGGGAGAGTTTAATTTTTATCTTGGTTTTCTCATCTACGAATTAAGTAAATTAGACCATTGGTCACCCTGGTACCTACAACTTGCAAAAATATTTTTTTCTCATTCTTTGCCAAATCTCAAATATGGCCTTTAACATTCTCCTGGGAGTCAGAGGTCAAATTACATTTTCTATAAGGAATTTCCAAATAACAAGTGATGGCAAAAGCAGCAGGATTCTGCATTATTCTGTAAATAATGTACAAAATATGTGAGCAGATCTGTGATCTTCATAAGGCCAGTTCAACTTATTAAAAGAAAAAAAAAAGATAAAACTAATGCCTTTAAAATGGATCAGACCTTTGATGTTTGAACTAAAGTTAGCATTAAATGCTTTTGTTTAATTGTTAACTTTTGCTGAGTAAATTGCAAATAGAGATTCTCCATTGACAGTCAGCCCTTTTTTCCACTTAATAGTACACTTCTGGTTTCTTTTGTTTATGGCAAATGGCTTATCTGACAAGTAAGGGTTAATCTTAATTTGACCTTCATTTTATCAAGTTTGAATTTTTTCCAAGGAATCTAATTTATTTGGCAAACTCTGATAGAGAAAAGAACAGATTAAGTGCCATTTTAAAACTCCAACTATATTTTTATTAATAATATCAATAAAATGTTTGCCAGAACACAGCTTTTTTAGTAAAATTATCTGCACTCTCATCCCAGGTTTATGACATTCAAAAGCTTCAGCCATATTTTTTCTGAAGAACATTGAAGTTGCTGGGATTTTTATTTTTATTTTTAAACTACATTGAAATAAGATAATTTCTCAGAATAATTTGGTTTTGTATAATTGGAGTAGTGGTTAAATTTTTTCTTTGGTTTGTTTTCGAGTTTTTGCCACAGGGCATGTGCACTCTTGGGAAAGCGAGGGGGTGAGAAATCACTGGGTTGGGAGGGGACAATTACACAGCAATCCCTTCTCCTCGTTCTCCTCTCGGGTTTTGGGCATGCATGCACACACGCCCGGAGTGTTTTCAGGCTACCAGGTCTGGGATTCAAACTATTGAGTTGGCCATGTGGGATCTAGTGCCTCAACAACCACACCACCCACTGATCCTAGTAGTTAATATTTTAATTTCTTAATCTAGATTTTGCTCCTGAATAGCATACTAAGTAGTACATTTAGAGACCTGAAATCTGAGTTACTTAATACAAATTCTACTTTAGCCAACCATTAGTTCTCAAGGAGGTAGACCTTGTTCTATTGATAGTTTGCTATTAAATTCTTATTGATAAAAATAAATAAATAAAATGAAATTTTTGTTTTTCCATCTTAAATATTAGTTTTATATTATACTTAAGCAGTCCTTCTTGCAAATTAACTAAAAAATGTTTAAAGGAATATTTTATTTTGGAAACCAAAATGAATAAAAGATGGGTGAGATGAAAATTTGGCTTTAAAAAGCTGTGTTTTGGGGCTGACAGATGGCGTGGTGATTGGCGGCACTGGACGTCCACGTGGCCAACCATGGTTCAAGTCCTGGATCTGGTTGCTTGCTTTCTCACTTTCCCTCTCTGTGTCTGATGAAGCTGGAAAATAATAATAATAATAATGATAAGTAAAGTTAAAATAAAATAACTCAAAAAACTGTGGGAAACAGCAGTTAGCATAACGGCTATGTCGCTGGACTCCCACGTAGTTGACCATGATTCGAGTCCCAGACCTGGCGGCTTAAACTCACTGGGTGCGTGTGCGTGCATGCCCAAGATCCCGAGAAGAGAATGGAGAAGGGATTGCGGCATGGCCATCCACCCTCAGGGGTGATTTCTGACTTTCTGTCTTTTTGTGTCTTTCTGGCAAGCACACGTGCCCTATAGCAAAAATGTCTCCAAAACAAAAAAATAAAAAGAAAGACAGTCCCTCTCAACATTTTTACGGATTATAAATAAAATCACTATCTCAAATTGTAGTGTATTAGGTTGTCAGGAAAGTCATGATGTATTTTTCTATGTTTTTCTCTGTAAAAATGCATCATGACTTTTCCAAAAACCTCATAGTTACATTTACCTCAATTTAGTTCAACAAAAATAAATATGAGGCTTTTGGGGAAAGATCTTGATATCTAATACACTGTATTTTAGTTTAGCTTGTAAGTTTTCTTAGATTAACAATTCCTTGTCACTAGAGTCCACAGTTTATTTCTCTTTTGAAGGATGAGAATTTTAACCCATCTGCTACTGGCATTCATACATTTTAATTACGTGTGCATAGAAATTTGAGTTAGATGGTACATATATAATGAATACAAATGAATTTTCCAGTTTCCTTTGCCCTTTCAATTTCTGTTTTAGGTGTACGCAAAAAATTATTTTTACATCTGACTAGAAAGTATTTGAACTAATTTATTTAAACTTGGTCTCTAAAATTTCAGCTTTGTGTCAGCAAATGAAACTTTAAAAACACCGGAACTGTATTTCAGACTAGTGGAATGTTCTGATTTGAAAAGCTTTATATTTCCTACTCACGAGGAAAAGGGTTTAATTTATTCGAGATGATTTCAAATGAACAGTTCTACAGTTTAAAAAATTTTTTTCATTGTCCTGTTTACCTCAGAGGATAATTCTAATGAGGATTGGGTAAGGTTAATGCAAATAAAATAAACTGAATATAAATTGCTTTATGCTTCCTGGAAGAAAGATACTCTGTAAATTTATAAATTTGGATCAAATTAGTCTTTAGGAATTTGGTTCTCTATTGTATCAGGTTGCGGGGGAAATAATGTATTTTTTGATGCTTTCCTGTGCAAAAATGTGTCATGACTTTCCCAACAACCTAATAGTGCTTGTGTTAGCTTACTGAATTTTCAGAGTTAAAAAAGGAATCACTGACAGGGTACATAATGACCATATGATAGTGAAAATCATAAATATAAATGTCCTTGTTTAACTTTTCCATTCTCAGGACATCCGTTGTATTTGAGAATGCTAATTGGCGTGAAATTTATTGGCAATTAAGAGGCAAATGAAAAAAAGAATATTTAAGGACATCGTGTGGTTCTTTGATTAGGCATAAAAAGCGTAAACTTTTCTATTTGTTTGAAATATGGATTTTTTTTAATGTCTAAAGTTTTTCTGTTAGGACAAGTCAACATAAATTAGGTAAGTTTTGACTGTCTTATATCTTCTATTGTATTTTGTTCAAATGAAAACTTTCTGAAAACTACATAATCGAATTTTTAATTCTTAGATGATTGGTTCCGATTATAGGATTTTTTTTAACACTTTGATATGTAAGTTAGTGTAAATTAATACTTTTATAATAACACTACTAGGCTTTATTTTTTTATGGAATATGACTTAAAATTTAAAAAATTTTGAAGTGTTAATTGAGCAGTGCTTTAAACTGTCTTCATCATGTGCCAATACTGACAAGATAAACATTTTTTTAATGTGTTGAATTGACTATGGTATTCAATAAATTATATTTTAAAATAAAATTGGAATTTGTTTGATTTATTCATTTATGTTTATTTTTTAATTACCTGAGGGCACATGCACTTACCTGATAAAAGAAAGATATCACACACACACACACCCCCCATGGACTGTAGTTACACCACAATCCCTTCTCCTTCATTTCTCCATCCTGTCGGGATTTTGTGCAGGTACCACACATACTTGGCATGTTTTTCAATCTGCTGGGGCAAGGATTTGAACCATGGTCTGCCCTGTGAGATCCAATTCCTTTAGTAAATGGACTACAGATCTGGCCTTGAACCTATTTTATTAGTTTTTGTTTTCTTAAGGCTTTTGCCATACGGCATGTGTGCTCACTGGAGAGAGACAGAGACAGTAAGAGAAAAAGTGAGAAATCCCCCCAGGGGAATGGCCACACCAAAATCTCTTCTCCTCCTGGGGTTTGGGGCACACATGTGCACCTGGCATGCTTTTCAGGCCAGAACTCTTAACAGTAGTCCAGCACCTTAACCACCATGTCACCTGCTGGTTCCAAACTTGTTTTATTTTAAACTGTGGAAAAAAAATCATTAAAAAGGAACTTAAACTGTACCAGATCGTGTTTATTACCTAGTGTAGAGGTGGTAATGATTACTTATGAAGTTGTAGTTATTTATGTCTGATAGAACATCCCTAGGTTAAAACCTAGATTTCGTAAGTCGTGTTTTTTGGGCTTGTTTTAAGTTTATTATTTCTCCCGTGAGACAGACACTGCCAACAGGGTCCTCACGCCACTGTCCAACCCCAGTCAAAGTGGCCTGGATCATGGGTGTGTGCACTCACTCAGTGTGGTCAGGGAGCTCCTGGACGTGAACCCAGGGCCATGCCTGTTTGGACCCGGCTGCTCTGTACCACTGCCTGGCCCCAGAAATGTATATTGATACCTAATAGCACTTAATAAGACTTAATACATTTGTGAATGTATGGATAGGCTTTTGTTTTCTTTTTTCCAAAAAAAGTATCCTAGCCCTCATGACAAACATTCCCAGCATTTGCAGCTTTGTGGGTATTGTTCCCACCAACTAGCAAGACCCTCGCCGCCATCGCCATTGTACTGTCTTTACCTCAGATGAGACTGGCCTAGATGTGTGTCTGCAGTCTGTCTCGATGGATGTGTTGAGAAAGAGCTGTTCTTCCTCATGCCCTGGCGCAGAGGAACCTGGCCTCCTCCACAGACCCATGTGTCTGGACAAGTACATAAGGGCCGAAAACGCAGCTGTCTCCAGGGGAAGGCATCACACGGCAAGGCGCAGGGAGACTTCCCTGTCTTTACATTCTCTATCATACGCTTGTTAAGTATTCAAAAACACAAATAACCATTAAAATCCATGGGATGCATTGTTTTACTCTTTATTGGAATTTGGACTAATAGCTGGTTAAATAATAAATTATATCTTTTTTTTTTTAGTTTTTTGCTATAGGGTGTGTGCGCTCGCCAGAAAGATTTTTTTTTTTTGAGATTTTTTTTCTTTAGAGCGCATGCGCTCGCCAGAGAGACAGAGACAGACAGAAAGACAGAAAGCGAGAAATCACCCCCCAGGGGGTATGGCCACACCGCAATCACTTCTCCTCCATTCTCCTCTCCGGATCTTGGGCATTCCCACACACACACCCAGCGTGAGTTTAAGCCACCGGGTCTGGACTTGAACCACGGTCGACGACATGGGAGTCCAGTGACATAGCCATTATGTCAACTGCTGGTCCCTCATATAATTTTATTTAGTTAATAAGCCCTGTAAAGTCTAATGTGATGGGAATAAAGGGAGAAATATTTAGCCAACTGTCAAATTTTGGTTTTTAGGTTTAAATGAAATTAATTTGTGTCCTCTAAAGTCCATATTTACCAAGTTGAAATTCATTTTGTTTTGCTAGAAAATAAGTAAAACTAAATTTCATATTAAGGTTATTTCCATTTTTATAATCCTGTGAAGACTCTAGCATCTATATCAGTTATTTCAACTTTTTTTGTTGACTCTTACCCAGATGACCCACAACAAATTAAAGTACAAGTAAAAATAGAGGCTAAACTGTCACAATGGACAAATACCATGCTGAGTAAGGCTGATCCACATGGAAAGGTTCTAGGTTCAAATCAGAGACCTCCCTGAGGACACGTGCTCATGATCTGGGGCAGGCTGCAACTGGCAATTGATCGTAGCATCAGTATCCTGTTGGAGGTACTGTCTCTTTCTCATGGAGAAAGAAAAACTTTAGGGACTAGCAGTTGGCATAATGGCTATGTCGCTGGACTCCCATGTAGTTGACTCCAGTTCGAGTCTCAGACCCGGTGGTTTAAACTCACACTGGGTGCATGTGTGTGCATGCCCAAGATCCTGAGAGAAGAATGAAAAAGCAGGGATTGCAGTGTGGCCATCCTCCTGGAGTTGATTTCTTGCTTTCTGTCTCTCTTTCTGATGAGCACAAATACCTTACATCAAGAAAAAAACTTTAATTTTTTACATTTTTGCTATAGGGCACATGTGTTGGCCAGAGAGAGAGAGAGAAAGTGAGAAATCACCCTTGAGGGCAGATGGCCCCACTGCAGTCCCTTATTCATTCTCCTCTTGGGATTTTGGACACACACACACACACACACACACACACACGTGCATGGCGTGATTTTCAAACTTCCAGGTCCAACTCTCAGACTGCAGTCAATACCTGCTAGCCCCTCCCAAATCTTTTTAAGTAAAAATAATGTATTTCTGAAAAGTATTAATACTAGCAAATGAGAACAATAACCAATTCTAGGTAACACTAATGATAAAATAGCCTTTAAAAATTATGGACATAACGGGACCAGTAGTTAGCACAATGGCTATGGTGCTGGACTCCCATGTAGTCAGCTATGGTTTGAGTCCCGAACCCGGTGGCTTAAACTCAACGCCGTGTGCATGTGTACCCAAGATCCTGAGAGGAGAATGGATTGTGGCGTGGCCATCCCCCCTGGGGGTTGATTTTTGCTTCCTGTCTCTGTCTTTCTGATGAGCAAAAAACTTCTCAAAAAAAAATTATGGACATAGCTACTTGAATATGAACTTACAAGATTTAAATTTGCAACAACAGCCAGCCTTCTTACTGTTCAGAGAGGAATCTCCATAAACTATAGTAAGGCATTCATTCTCTTTTTTTTGAGAGCCTTTTGCTATAGGTGTGTGCACTTTCCAGAGAGTCGGACAGAAAGCAAGAAGTCACCACCACCACCACCCTCCCATGGAGATGGCCACGCCGCAGTCCCTTCTCCTTATTCTCCACTTGGGATCTTGGGCATGCACACATATGCACCCAGCATGGGACTTGAAATGTGGTTGACTACATTAGAGTCCAGCAACATAACCATTATGCTATCTGCTGGTCCCTAGGCAGTGATTCCTTTTTTTAGAATTATTTATGTATTTAATTCTATTTGTTATAATTTTTAAAATTTGATCAGGGACAGAGAGAAAGAGAAAGTGAAGAAAGCAAGTTGCCAGGTCTGGGACTCAAACTACGGTCTGCTCTATGAGAGTCCAGTGTCCGTAACCGCCACACTACCTGCCAAGCCTTCCCCACCACACACACCTTGCACTAATTCTTTTTTTTTTTTTTTTTTGAGAGGTTTTCGCTACAGGGCGTGTGCGCTCGCCAGACAGAGAGAGACATAGAGACAGAAAGCGAGAAATCACCCCCCAGGGGGGATGGTCACACCGCAATCCCTTCTCTTCCATTCTCCTCTCGGGATCTTGGGCAAGCACGCACACGTGCCCAGCGTGAGTTTTAAGCCACCGGGTCTGGGACGCAAACCACAGTCGACTACGTGGGAGTCCAGCAACATAGCCATTTACGCTAACTGCTGGTTCCCAGCTTGCACTAATTCTTAATTCCCTTCAGAAGTTACAAGTAAATGGTTCTTAGTCTTCACTAAGAGTGAAAGTCTATGATTTGGGATGCCATTCTGTTAACAAGTTTCCAATTTATAGGGTCACTTCTCTGGGTTAATTTTGGGAAAATATCCTAACTGGATTCTAGTTGATAAATTTTAATTAATATGGAAAACCAAGAAATTTTTTATAAGTGTAAAAATTTATTATATATACGTAGAACAGTTCATTTAAGCTTCATGAATTATTTACAACACAAAACCCATTCCAGCCCCTTTCAGTGAAGAAAAATAACACATACAAATGGCATTTGTCAAGTCATCTTCACTCTGTTTTCTGAGTTTCAAGAGTTCCAGGACTCACTATCCTCACTGCCAGTAACTCAGTTTAATTCATCTGTACTGTAACCAATTCTTAACTGGTCTTCTAACCACCAACTCTGCTACAAATTCCCTTTCCACATTATAGCCAGTGGTCTTTCCAAAATTAAAATTCAATCATGCAACTCCAGTGCTTTCGAAAAATATTTACTAGTACTTAATTTATCTATGAGTAATTCAGAATCTTTCATGAGGTTTGTTTTTGTTTTAGTTTTTTGTTTTTTGTCTGGAGGGTTTTGCCTTAGGACACGTGTGCCCCTTGGAGGAAGATGAGACTGAGAGAAGGAAAGTGATGACCCCACCCCCGCCCCCAACGGGCGAGGGGATAGCTACACATCTAATTCCTTCCCCTCCACTGTCCTCTCGGGATTTTGGGTACACACATGTGCTGCTTTAATGTGTTGCTTCTGAACCAACGGAAGTGGTCCAGTTTTCCCAATACTTGGGAAAAATGTAATCTCTCCATGAGACGGGCAGGTTCTTTAATGAAGAATGACAAGTCAAGTGGAAAAAAAAAGTTCTCAAATGCATTGGTACGTCGCAGAACTCACACACAGGACAGTAGGTAAATACATAGTCAAAGGAGTAAAAGGAAAGGACTGAGGGGGCATGAGTGCATGTTATCGCTGCTTTCAGATGTCAGAGGGGGAATGTCCTGTAGCCCCCCTGGCTCATTTGCATTTCTGACAAGGTGGCTATCTGCTAATTTGGCTCAGTTACAAGCTGGTATGACAAAGCATAAAATTCATATACTGAGAATGAAGTGACATCGTCAAAGCATGCGAAGTGGAATTAGTGTTGGCAGAGCATAATCATGAATACAATGCAAGCTTCGGGATTCAGTAGCATAACGCTGCAAGCGCACATCACAACAAGGCCTGGTGCTTCACCCCCGTTTATTTCCAGCTGCATCTCCCATTGCTTTTCCTCCCTTATTTCTGCCCCTGGTCCTTGTCGTCCTAGGTCATATTCTGTGCAGTCTTATCTCTCACACCCAGTCATCCTCTGTGGACCCTTCCCATTCTCAGTTAGGGTATCCGTACTTGGAATTGCAAAGATGATTGCGGAAAGCCCAAGTACAGACAACTCTTAGGAAGTTTACGATAGAAGGAGAGTGATGGAGTGGCACTTAGGGGGAGGAATGGGGTCAAAACAAATTCATGGTTTGGGGGCGTTTCTCTGAGGGGGAGTGATACCAGAATGGTTGAGTACGGATGGGGGTCTTACAGAAGGAGACATTTTGATGATGTAGAAATGAGGCGGGAGAATTAACCACATTTATTTCTTCAAGGAGAGGAGAGGTGATAGGATCTAGTATCAAGTAAAGGGTTCTCACTAGGCAGGAGCATGGAGGTTCATTTCCAATCACTGGAAGTAAGACAGTTGTAATATATTTGATTAAAATATACTTCATCTGGGGACCAGCAGATGGCATAATGGTTGTGTTGCTGAACTCCCACATAGTTGACTGTAGTTCAAGTCCTAGACCCAACGGCTTAAAACTCACACCCGCTGTGTGTGCATGCAGGGCCAAAATCCTGAGAGGAGGATGGAAGAAAAGGGATTGTAGCATGGCCATCCCTCCTGGAGGGTGATTTCTCACTTTCTATCTCACGTATGACAGTTCCTCATAGAGACTGGACTGGCTGAGGACATCAACTGAAGGTTAAAGGTTTTTTATTTTTTTAATTGTTTAAAAAGAATTATTTATTCAAGTTTATTTATTCATTCTTTTTTTTCAATTTGACCAGAGACAGACAGAGAGACAGAGAGAGCAGAGGAAAAGTGGGAAAGCAAACCACCAGATCTGGGACTCGAACTGCAGTCGGTCATGTGGGAGTGTCCAGCGCCTTAACCACCACGCCACCTGCTGGTCCCAGTTCAAGGGTTTTAAGTGCTTGTGGCTCACTGAAGCTTACGTGAGGGCTTCCTTGCAATAAGTAGAATTCCCCTTCTGTCCCTTGTCACAAGTTTACAAACCTCACAGCTTGTATAATGTAACTATTTGGGGTCCGCTTTTAACTTGGACTAGGAAAACTTCTTCATGCAATAAACCAAAAAGAGCTATTAAAGAAAAAAACAAGTGAACAATCCCAAAAAAGTGAGATTGATTGGTCTAGGGCACAAGTTCTTTTTTTATTTTTTTAATTTCCTTGATTTTATTTATTATTATTGTTATTATTTAATTTTTTCTCTTTCTTTTATGAAAGGTTTTTGCTATAGGGTGTGTATGCTCGCCAGAAAGATGAGAGAGAGAAATCACCCCCCCAGGGGGGATGGCCACGCCGCAATCCCTTCTCCTCCATTCTCCTCCCGGGATCTTGGGCATGCATGCACACGTGCCCAGTGTGAGTTTAAGCCACCGGGTCCAGGACTCGAACCACAGTCGACTACAGGGGAGTCCAGCAACATAGCCATTACGCTAACTGCTGATCCTAAGATAACCTTTTTTGAGGATGGGATAAGGAGTTGGCCCCATGGCACAGGGTGCTCTGTATATGGAGCCAGATCCCATGTGGCCTGTTGCAGTTCGAGTCCCGGCCCTGGTGCCTTGAGGAACACCCTGGGAACCTGCATGAGCACCCAGATTCTTGAGGGGATAGAGACACGGAGGAGGAGAGACTATGGCATGTCCATGCCCCACTGGGAGATGCTTTCTCTTCTTTTTCTCTTTCTGGTGTGGGTGCACATCTCTGCCAATTAAAAAAAAAGAAAAACTCCCCTGCAGCAATCCAGAATAATTATTAAGGTAAACAATTTAAGTGTCAAACTAGTTAGTCAAGTTTAGGCAGACTTACCTTCATATGTGAAACTACTTGGGTTTGCTCAAAAATATCGATGTGTTAGTGTCAACATATTTGTAACAGTTCACATTTGGATCCGCCAACTAATCATTTAAAAGTTGGTAGTGAAAATTAATAGCACAGTCTCATCATCTTCAACACCCAAAATAAATTAGGTGTAAAACCTGGATTGTTCATCCCTTAATTTTGAGTGGTTAAGTCTCTGCCTTGGGCTAAAATTTAGGGATTAGCTTTTTACATAAACAATATCAGGTTTTTCTCACTTTCTCAGGAAGTAGTTGAATCAAATGATAGAGGAAGAGCTATATCATTAAAGTTAGTTAAAATTAATTAGTTAATTAAAAAATTAGCAAAATATTATTATCATGTAATATATCTAGTTGTAGGCTTCTCTAAAATCTGTGTAGGCCAAGGAAATTCATTCATGACGAACTCACATATGCTTCAGAGAGGTCTGCACAGGGACCAGCAGTTAGCGTAATGGCTATGTTGCTAGACTCCCACGTAGTCCACCGCGATTCACATCCCGGACCTGGTGGCTTAAAACTCACGCCGGGCACATGTGCGTACGTGCCCAAGATCCTGAGAGGAGAATGGAGGAGAAGGGATTGCGGTGAGGCCATCCCCCCAGGGGGTGATTTCTCGCTTTCTATCTCTCTGTCTCTCTCAGTCTGTCTGGCGAGTGCACACGCCCTATAGCAAAAAAAAAAAAAAGAAGGAAGAAGAAAAAGAAACCTCTCAAAAAAAAAAAAGAAAAAGAAAAAAAATTCCACAGAGAGGTCTGCACAGTCCCACAAGGGCTGCAACACAAGGGCTTTGCAAAATTCAAAGGGGAGTATCTCTCCAAAGGGGAGTATCTCTCTCTTGATGACTGGTCATTTCTTTTCACTTTGGCTCAAATGTAATCTTTTGGGGAAAAGTTTTAAAACGTAGAGGTTTTCTTTCCCCACAAAAAGTAAATGGAGGCCAAAGAAAAGGTTATAAAAAAATGTTAAATATGTCAGAAATTTTTTTTTTTTTCAGTTTTACAAGGGGGCTTCAAAAAGTTTGTGGAAAATGGAATTAGAGTGTGAGTTTGTTTTGGCGCAAAAAATGTCGAAATCCATCTACAATTAGTCCATCATATACGTTCTCCATGAACTTTTTGAAGATACCTGGTATGTTATGTAACTTATTAACGTAGTCACACGTAATGTAATTGAGGAATCCTGACTTTTGTCCTCTCGGTTTATTCAAGAAATAGTTATTGAATACTTATGTGGGCAGCATACTAAGGCACTGGGATTAGAGATTAATATTTGAAACATTCTAGGTATTTTTAGTTGGCACTTTTTCAGCTTCCACTTGCAAATGAAGTTAATTCTTTTGAAAGAGTACCTAAGAAAGAAAATCCATTAATCCTGTATCCAAAGTACAGCAAAATGTGTTGGAACTGGCTAAAGCACCCTCTGCTTATATAAACAAAGGATGCTGCAGTGATTTGCCAAATACTTACCAGTGTCTATTTTTTTGTTGTTCATTTTTTATTTCATGAGAGGTGACCCAAGAGAAAATGTCTTTTACATGTATACACATGTGTACAAGAGGGGTGAGAGAGAGGCGGGGAGGGAACAGAAACCAGCAACAGTGTGGTTACACCACTATCCCCCTTCCCCACCCCTCAGTTAGCCAGGATCTTGGTTGCACTCACACCCAGAGAGT
Organism: Tupaia belangeri chinensis; assembly: GCF_000334495.1. NCBI lineage: Eukaryota > Metazoa > Chordata > Mammalia > Scandentia > Tupaiidae > Tupaia > Tupaia belangeri. The sequence goes on from NW_006205995.1 coordinate 2,487,467, forward strand.
TTCAGGTCAGCTCAGGAGCTGAACCTGAGGTCCGCCATGTGGCTTCCAGCCCTGAAGATCAGTAAGCCACTGCCTGCACCACTGAGGCTGGGCCTATTAGTGTCTACTTTTTAAGTAACAGAGAAAGTTGCGTAAAACAGACATTTCAGGGGTCAGACAGCGCTGCAGTCACAAAACACAATACTCTGCAAGACTAACCCACATGGGAAGGTTCCAGAGATCTCCTGAGTACATGGCATGGGTGTGCCCATGAACCGGGACTGGGGGTGGATCATGGTGTCAGGAACCTCCCTGGTGGAAGGTTATCTCTGCTTCTCTTTCTGTCTCACCTATGAAAAAAGTGAACAAATAAACTTTTTGAAAGAATAGACATCATATATGTATCTATCTATGTGTGTGTGTGTGTGTGTATCTAAATTTGCCAGAGGGTGTGTGGACTCAGTAGGAAGAGAGAGGGAGAAGGAGAAAGCTCCCTGCAGAGGGGTGTAGTCATGCCGCAATCCCTTCTCCTTCATTTCTCCACTCTGTCGGGATTTGGGGTGCACGCACACACGCCTGGTCTGTTCCTCTAGTGGCCAGGGCCAGGATTCACACTGCACAGCCGACCATGTGGGATCTGGTTCCCTTAACCACCAGGTCACGTGGCCAGCCCAACATTTCTTATATCGTCTCTCTTTTTCATTGTTTCGATGTTTTAATGATTTAAATTTTTTTAATGTTGCCAGCTTCTAAATCATTCCTTTTCAGTTTTGAATTAATGTTCCCTTATCAGTTGCCCAGGGACTCACACTTGTGGCAAATCCATTCAGAGAGAAGTCAGAGGCATGATTAATATGGAAACAACCACATAAACCAACACTTTGGATCTAGTGAAGAAAACAAACGTCTTTGATTAGCTGGTTAAAAAGGCTAAGGAAACGATTTTGTGAAAGACTGCATCAGATAGTATCTATTATTAGTGGCAGATTTCTGAGTCGTGTTTTAATGTCACAAGAGGTAATACAGCCGAAGGCTTAAGGACACAAACTAAAATTAGATGGTAATGGTGAAAACCCAGGCTCTGTCCTGTGTCTCTACTTCCTTCTCTGTACCAAAGGCATAATGAAATCTGGTTCATAGAGTTGGGAGGACTTAATGAGTGTGTCCACATTAAGTGCGTAAAACGGCACCTGGCAAGTAGGATCCACACAGCAAATGCTAACTAGTCACTACAATTGGGGAAGGACTCTCATGTTTTTAAGTTGCTTTACTACAGATCCTGTTTTTACTTACCTGAATGTAAACTTCTGTATTTGGTGGATGTCAGGGTTTGTTAAACATGTTTTAAATAATTGTGGGGAAATTATAAAACCTGGCTACTGGGGCCAACTGGTGGTATGGTGGTTAAGGGCACTGAACTCTCATCTGGCGGACCGGGGTTTGTGTCCCGGACCTGGCAGCTTGCTCTCTCACTCCCCCCCTCCCCCACTCTGTCTCTCTTTGGTCAAATTTTAACATAAATAAAGTTAAATAAAATAATTATTTTTAAAAAACCTGACTTTGGGACCAGCAGTTAGTGTAATGGCTATGTCTCTGGACTCCCATATAGTGGACCATGATTCAAGTCCCAGACCCAGTGACTTAAACTCACGCAAGGCGAGTGTGCATGCCTGCCCAAGATCCCAAGAGGAGACGGGATTGCAGCTTGGCCATCCCCCCTGGGGGTGATTTCTCGCTTTCTGTCTCTCTGTCTCTCTCTGTCTTTCTGGCGAGCACACGTGCCCTATAGCAAAAAACCTCTCCAGAAAAAACAAAACAAAACATCGACTTTGCAAGAGATAGTAATCATTCATAAATTGTGTTAGTCTCTTCAGATATAGTGTAACTTGCAATGAACTTACTGCTTTTTTTCTGTCTGTTATTCAACACCTTATAACCTCAGTGAATCTTCTAATAATTAAAATAGTTGCTATATTACTACTGCAGCTGTTTAGGCTAAATCATTAAATCTATAAAATGTATTTTTGAAAGTTTCTAAACCTGGCACCGGCAGGTAGCATGGTGGTTAAGGCTCTGGGCACTTCTACATGGTCAACCACAGTTTGAGTCCTGGACCTGGTGGCTTGCTTTCTCACTTTCCCTGTCTCTCTCTTTCTCTGGTCAAATTAAAAAATAATAATAACCGGGACCAGCAGTTGGTGTAATGGCTATGTTGCTGGACTCCCATGTAGTCAACCGTGATTCGAGTCCCAGACCCGGTGGCTTAAACTCACGCTGGGTGCATGTGCGTGTGTGCCCAAGATACCAAGAGGAGAATGGAGGAGAAGGGACTGTGGCATGGCCGTCCCCCCTGGGGGGTGAGTTCTTGCTTTCTGTCTCTGTCTTTCTGGAGACTACACATTCCCTATAGCAAAAACCTCTCAAGAAAATAATAATAACAAATAAAATAAAAGTAATTAATTCTTTTAAAAAATGAATAAGAACTAAATAATTATTATTTTTTTAAATTTTAAAAAAGTTTCTAAACCTAAACTGTAACACCATGTATTGTATATATCACCTACAAAAATTTAAATGACAAAAACAAGCAATTACGGAGCTAATCAATTTTTTGGATTGTCTGAGGTTTTTTTTTTTTAAATACTTTACTGTTTTGGGGCTTATCTATTTATTTTTTAATTAAATGAGTTAATTCAACTTAATTAGCTCATTTTAGGGGCAGGAGCTTGCTTGTTCCCCAATCTGGCTCAAACTCCTATCTCAGCCTTCTGAATAGCTGGAATTAGAGGTACTTGCCATGGCTCCTGGATGAGGAGTTAATCTCATGGTTCTTAACCCTGCTTTTAAAAATATGCATATGGGGCCAGCAGGTGGCGGTGATTAAGGTGCTGGAGTCCCACGTGGTCAAGCGCAGTTCGGATCTTGTACCCAGTAGCTTGAAATTTACATGGGGCATGTGTGAGTGTGTACCCAAAATCCTGAGAGGAGAATGGGGGAGAAGGGACTGGCATGGCCATCCCCTCTAGGGGATGATTTCTTGCTTTCTGTCCATCTCTCTGTCTCTGGTGAGGGCACCTGTTCTATAGCAAAAATTGCTCTTAAAAAATTTAATTAAATAAAAAATAAAATAAACGTGTACTTTAATTTTACCTTTCAGTAACTTTTTTTTTTGGAGAGGTTTTTTTCACTATAGGGCACGTGCACTCGCCAGACAGACAGAGAGAGACATAGAGACAGAAAGCAAGAAATCACCCCCCAGGGGGGATGGTCACGCCGCAATCCCTTCTCCTCCATTCTCCTCTCGGGATCTTGGGCACGCACGCACACGCGCCCGGCGTGAGTTTTAAGCCACCGGGTCCGGGACACGAACTGTGGTCAATTACGTGGGAGTCCAGCGACATAGCCATTACGTTAACTGCTGGTTCCCAGTAACTTCTTTTTTTTTTAAAGAGATTTTTGCTATAGGGTGTGTGCATTCTCTGGAGAGAGAGAGAGAGAGTGAGAAATCATCCCCCAGGGAGGATGGCCATGCCGCAATCCCTTCTCCATTCTCCTGTCGGAATCTTGGGCATGCACACTTACCCAACATGAGGTTGAAGCAGTCAGGTCTGCGACTCAAACCACAGCCGGGTATGTGGGAGTCCAGCAATGTAACCATTTCACCATCTGCTGGTCATCCACTGACCTTTTTAAACGTTTATTTGTTTTATTCATGATGGGGACCACATGCACAAGAGAGAGAGAAGCACCCTGACCTCATCACACCGCAATCCCCTTACAGGCTCCCTCCAGCTCATCAGGATGGTGGGCATGGCCCACATACAGACTGGACCCGCCTAGATCATGGGCACATGTGTACAACCAGTATGTACAGGGAGAACCCAGTTAGGGGCTCTAGCATTGGGGAACATTACATTACATCTGCACCACTGAGGCTGGACCCCATTATGATTTTTTTTTTAAATTACTGTCTTTATATTTAGGTCAGGTTTACATTTACAGAAAAATTGAGCAGAATTTACAAAAAGTTCCCATATAACCTCTCAATTTCTGCCCCCCACTATATCCCTATTATCAACATCTTGTGTTAATGCCATACATTTGTTACAATTGATTCAGTATTGATAAAAATATCTAAAATATATTTACATTAGGATTCATTCTTTGTGTTGTATATTCTATGGGTTTTGACCAAAAAAAAAATTTTTTTTTGGAGAGATTTTCGCTATAGGCCGTGTGCACTTGCCAGACAGAGAGAGACAAAAAGACAGAAAGCGAGAAATCACCCCCCCATGGGGGATGGTCACGCCGCAATCCCTTGGGCATGCACGCACACGCGCCCAGCGTGAGTTTAAGCCACCGGGTCCGGGACGCAAACCACAGTTGACTACGTGGGAGTCCAGCGACATAGCCATTATGCTAACTGCTGGTCCCGACCAAAAAAAAAATTTAAGAGAGGTTTTTGCTATAGGGTTGCATGAACTTGCTGGAGACAGAGAGAGACAGAGAGACAGAAAGTGAGAAATCACCCCTCCAGGGGGATGGCCACACTGCAATCCCTTCTCCTCTATTAACCTCTTGGGGTTTGGGGCATGTACACACACACACACCTGGCATGAGTTTTAAGCTCCCAGATCTGGAACTCGAACCACGGTCAACTACGTTTGAGTCTAGCATTGTAACCATTACACCAGCTGCTGGTTCCAATAAATGTTTAATGACATGTATCATCATATAGAGAAAGTAAAAATTTCCCTCCATTCTCCTAGAGTCTTCAGCTGGGACTGACCTAAGACAGATTAACAAGAGAAAAGCAACCAAATTCATTTACATGTATGTGAGAATCCTCACAAGAAAATAAGGAATCAAAGAAATGGTTAGACTTAAGTACTTACATAAGGAGACTTCAGAAAGTTTTTGAAAAATGAAATTAAAATACTAGTTCATTTTGGTTCAAGAATTTTTGAAATCCAAAAGAAAAAAATTTTTTTTTGAAATCAGTGCATAGTTTTTACTAATGTGCATTTTCCATAAACTTTTTTTGTATTAGGTTTTTGCCATAGAGTGTGTGTGCTTGTTGGAGAGACAGAGAGAGTGAAAGCGAGAAATTCCTCTTCAGGGAGGATAGCCGTGCTGCAGTCCCTTCTCTCCCATTCTCCTGTCAGGATTTTGGGCACATGCACACATGCATAAGGCAGGATTTTCAAGTCCCCAGGTTTGCAATTCGAATGTAGAGTTGACCATGTGGGATCCAGCTGCCTTAACCACCGCACTGCCTTCTGCCCCTTAAGTTTTTTGTAGACTCCTCACATACTATCAGTAGACTGAGCAGTGACAACTCTGGGAGAGTGACTAGGAAGATAGGGGTTAGTTTTACAAGGGTTATTTGTACAAACTTCTCTCTGCCTCAGTCCTCTCTGGAGATGAGAATGTTTCTTTCCTCCGGGTACAGAGAGGACATCTTTCACACGGGAGGCTCACCTCCTGCTTTAAAGAAGAAAGAGAGAAGCTTGCAGTGGCCCCTTGTACATATTATCTCTCTAGTGCCTATGGCTCAAACTAATCCATTCTCCAAAGCAGCATATTTGGAGGTAGCATGTCCTGAACTCATTCACAGAGAAGTTTCATTGTCCTAAAAATACTCTGTTCTCCACCTATTCCTCTCTTCCTCCCCAGCCGAACAACCACTGGCCTTTTTAATGTCTCCATAGTTATTTTCTTTTCCAGAATATCTTACAGCTGGAATCATACAGTATGTAATTTTGCATATTGGAATCTTTCACTTAGAAATAAGCATTCTGGGGCCAGCAGGTGGCATGGTGGTTAAGGAGCTCGACTCCCACGTGGCTGACCGTGGTTTGAGTCCTGGACCTGGCAGCTTGAAAATTACACCAGGCATGTGTACGTACATACCCAAAATCCCAGGAGAAGAATGAGGGACAAGGGATTGTAGCATGGCCATCCCCCTTCTCACTTGCCCGTTCGCTATTTCTGTCTTTGTCTCTTTGGCGAGCACATGTGTCCTACAGTAAAACAAAACAAAACAAAACAAAACAAAACAAAACTATATATATATATATATATATATATATATACACTGCATATTGTTTCCTGCATGTCTTTTCATGACTTAGTAGGTCATTTCTTTTCTTTTTTTCTTTTTTTAATAGATTTTTGCTGTAAGGCGCGTATGCTTTCCAGAGAGACAAAAAGTGAGACATCCCCTAGTGGGGATGGCCATGCCACAATCACAGTCCCTTCTCCACTATTCTCCTCTTGGGATTTTGGGCACACACTCACATGCACCTAGCATAAGTTTTAGGCCTCTAGGTCTGGGACTTGAACTGTGGTCAACTACGTGGGAGTCCAGCAATGTAACCATTGTGCCATCTGGTGATGCTGGTAGGTCATTTCTTTGTATTGCTGAAAATATTTTGCTGTGTAGATTTGCCACAGTTTGCTTATGTGTTCATCTACTGAAGAACGTTTTGGTTTCTTTCCATTTGGGGCAATTATGATAAAGCTGCTATAAACATTTGTGTGCCTTTTTTTTTTTGAGAGGTTTTTGCTATAGGGCGCATGCGCTTGCCAGACAGACAGAGAGACAGAGAGACAGAAAGCGAGAAATCACCCCCCAGGGAGGATGGCCACGCCGCAATCCCTTCTCCTCCATTCTCCTCTCAGGATCTCGGGCACGCACGCACACGTGCCGGGCGTGAGTTTTAGCCACCGGGTCTGGGACTCGAACCATGGTAGACTACATGAGAGTCCAGCGACATAGCCATTACGCTAACTGCTGGTCCCTGTGTGCCATTTTTTGTATGTGCAGTTTTCAAGTCATTTGGGTAAATACCAAGGAGCACAATTGCTAGACCGTACATGAGAGGAGTGTGTTTACTTTTGTAAAACACTGCCACACTGTCTTCCAGAGTGTTTATCCTATTTTACATTTCCTCCAGCAACGAATGAGTTTCTGTTGCTCTCCATCCTTGCCAGCATTTGGTGCCACAGGTGTTTTGCATTTTGGTCATTCTACTAGGCGTATAGAGATATTTCCTTGTTGTAGCTTGCAGTTCCTTGATGATATATGGTACTGAACATCCTTTCACATGCTTATTTGCCATCTGTACACTTTGGGGAAGTGTCTGTTCAAATCTTTTTGTTTTCTCTTCAGATTTCTCTTCAGGTTTGTTTTGTTTTGTTTTGTTTTATTTTAAGGGTTTGCCATAGGGTGCCTGTGCATGCAAGAGAGAGCAGAGAGAAGGAAAGTGAGGAGAAATCACTCCCTGGAGGGACTGGCCATGCCACAGTCCTTTTTCCTCCATTCTCCTCTTGGGATTTTAGGCCAACTTACACACAGCAGGTGTGATTTTTAAGCTGCCAGATCCAGCACTCAACCATGGGTGGGAATCCAGTCTCTTAACCACCATACCACCTGCTGGTCCTATCTTCAGATTTGTTTTCTTGTTGAATTTTAAGAGTTCTTTGTATATTTTGGATACCAGCCCTTTATCAGATATGTATTTTGCAAATATTTTCTCCCAGCCCGTGGCTTATCTTTTCATTCTTGTAACTGTGTCTTTTTTTTTTTTTTAACTTTGCTATAGGGCATGCATTTGCCAGAGAGAAAGTGAGATAGAGAAAGAGACAAAGAACCACCCCCACCACTGGGGATGGGGGATGGGGGTGGGGATTGTGGTGGCTACCTCAATCCTTTTTCCTCCATTCTCCTCTCAGGATTTTGGGCAAGCCCATGCATGTACCAGCAAGTCTCTCAAGCCACCAGGTCTAGGACTCAAACCATGCAGTTGGTCATGTGGGATCCCGTTACTTGGACACTATGCCACCAGTTGGCCTGTAACTATATCTTTTAGAGTTGCTGATTTTTTTTTTTTAGACATTTTTTTAGAGTTCTTTTCTTTCCTTAGGGCACATGCACTTGCCAGAGAGAGAGAAACAGTGAAAGGGAAAGTGAGAAATCACCCTTCAGGGAAATGGCCATGCCATAGTCCCTCCATTCTCCTCCCGGGATCTTGGGCATGCACGCACATGCCCCCAGTGTGATTTTCAAGCCACCAGGTCTGGGATTCAAACTGCAGTAGGCCATGTGGAAGTCCAACGCTATAACTGCTATGCCGTCTGCTGGCCCAAAACGTTCATTTTACTGAAGTTCAACTTACCAATTTTTTCTTCACGGATTGTGTTTTGATTATCCAAAAAGTCATTGCCAAATTCAGGATCATCTAGATTTTCTTTTGTGTTATCTTATAGGAGTTTGGCATTTAGATCTATCATCCCTTACATTAGGTTGTCTGAAAGGTCACACTATAGTTTCTGGTTTTCTATCAGAAATGCATCATGACTTTTCTGACAACCCAATGTTGTTACTTTCTGTGGAGAGTATAAATTCTCTACCTAGATCTAATTATTTTTCTATGTGGAGGTCCACTTCTTCTGACAAGATTTGTTGTAAAGACCATCCTTTCGTCATTGAATCTCCTTTGCTCTTTGGTGAAAAAAATCAACTGGTTATATTCTCTGTTTTGTTATTTTTAAAAAATAATTATTTTTATTTAACTATTTATTTATTTATTCATTTATACCAGAAAAGGCGGGGTGGGGGGAGTGAGAAAACAAGCCACCAAAGCCACCAGGTCCGGGACTTGAACCATGGTTGGCCATGTGGGAGTTCAGCATCCTTAACCACCCACCACCTGCCAGCCCCCACTACTGACTTATTTTATCTGTTATTCTGCTGCCCATACACATCGTGCTTATTACTGTAGGTTTGTGGTAAGCTTTGAAGTTGGGTAATGCCCAGTCAGTGATCGATTTCATTGTCTCCGATATTGTGTTGCTCTTTCACCTTTCCTCTTCAAGTTTAGAATCAGTTAGCCATATCTACAAAATAACTTGCTAACATTTTTGACTGTGATTGTATCGAATCTGTAGATCAACTTGGAAAGTACTGATATCTTGGTAACCTTGAGTCTTCTTATCTACATCGGTTAAATTTCTCATTTTTAAAGAGCTTCTTTGATTTCTATAATCAGAGTTTTGCACTTCTTTGCATCTCTTATATATCTTGTTAGATTCATGCCTAAGTATTTTATTTTCCAGATATTATGTTAGTAGTAGTATTTTAATTTCAATTTTTTGGTATGATTTCATACAAACAAAATTTTGCTTAAAAATCTTTTTCTGGCTACAGTAGGAAAGTTCTCTGTGATAAAATTATGCAAATACCATTGGATTGAAACATCACATTGGAAGAGGAGTGTTTAGAATGTGTATTCTTTTTTTAAAAGAATTATTTTATTTGACTTTATTTATTTATTTATTTTCATTTGACCAGAGAAGGACAGAGTAAGAGAAAGAGAGAGGGAAAGTGGGAAAGCAAGCCACCAGGTCCAGGTCTTGAACTGCGGTCAGCCATATGGGAGTCCAGCACCCTTAAAAATCATGCCACCTGGGCATCACTTTCATATATTCCATATTTTCAAACAGTGAGCCTTCTCTTGGTTTTTTGTTTGTTTGTTTGTTTGTTTGTTTTTTAAGAAATATGGGTTATTTGTCATTGTTATTTGAATACAGTGTCTTGTAGCAGTTTTAAAATTTGGAGAGCAGGGGGTTGTGGTTTTTGAGCCTCGTTTGTACTGATATAATGTAATACTGTACCACTCTTCATTTGGTAGCTTAGCAAAGGCTTTTTTTAGAAACAGGATGATGGTCTTCCTCACTTCCACTTCTCCATGGTGGTTGAGATTTTGATAAGCCCTTCTGACTCTGCAGAGTACTTAGAAGACAAGGCCAGGTACCAGTGGACTTAAAGCCAAGCCATCAACAACACGCACTGTGCATTAATAGTAGTATCTCTGTGGGAAAAATGACCAGTTGCAGATCCACAAAACAAAGAAAATTCACAGTGAAAATGAAAAATGAACAGAATCAGAAAAATAACAAAGTGATTTAGACACATGGTTTGTATTTAGGCAGATGTTTTGGTTGTAGGAGCATTTGATTTCTAATGTGTTTTGTGTAGAATGTGACCACGAAATAGTTATGATTTTTAGCAATTCAAAGCCAAAGTTGCTGGCATTATTTTGCTGTCATGCTAGTTAATATTCATAGTCTTACATGTAAGCCCTCTGAGAAATCAGAAGTAGACGAAATAGTCTGATAGGTGACTTCCAGTAAGAAAAGAACAAAATCCTACCTCTGGGCTTGACTGCTTCTACCCCTGGCTTTCTGCTGAATTTCTAACTCCTGGCATTTAATGACTTTGTCTAGTACCTCCACTTTTCTAAAGCAATCATGTTTTTTAAAATATACAAAAGCAAAAGGAAGAATATTTAATCATTTAACAGAAGTAAATACTGTTGATATTTTGGTATATAACCTAGTTTTTTGAGTGTATGTTCATATTTCATTTTTTTCTATCAAGAATTAAGTCATCCTCTACTCGCTACTTGTAACCAGCTTGTTTCATAACATGCTATTTCCTGTGTCATTAAATAATCATATCAGTCTTGTATTTAAAAAAAAAAAATCATGCCACCTGCTGGCCCCAAAATTTGTATTTTTTTTTTTTTTTGGGAGATTTTTCCCTTA